>NC_057864.1:204383563-204718563 GCF_019393635.1 Dromiciops gliroides | reverse complement strand
AATCCTAGTAGGGGGTAATTCCCTCTGGCTAAGTTGATTTTTTTTTTAGTGACACAATTGGGGTTAAGTGACTTGCCCAGGGTCACACAGCTAATAAGTGTTAAGTGTCTGAGACCGGATTTGAACTCAGGTACTCCTGACTCCTGGGCCGGTGCTCTATACACTGCTCAACCTACCTGCCCTGATAATTTGTTTAATGTTGATAAAATTAGAGATTAAGTAACTTACTATGGTCACTTAGCAAATGTGATTGAGACATTATTTGAGCCCAGATCTTCCTGACCCCATGGCTATCTATTATTTCATATTTTCTCTGAAAGAAAGTCTAGTCTGGAGTACAGAATATAATTTAATAAGTTTTAAAGAGAGGTTCAAAGTATTATGACAGATTCAGATCAGAATGGACATTATTCAAAGCCACTTATCTGCCTATGATTTTTTTTTTGGGGGGGTGGTACAACGAGGGTTAAGTTACTTGCCCAGGGTCACACAGCTAATACGTATCAAGTGTGTGAGGATGGATTTAAACTCAGGTCCTCCTGAATTCATGGCTGGTGCTTTATGTGCTGTGCCACCTAGCTGCCCCTTGCCTATGAATTATTTAGATAAGGAAGCAGTGACCTAGTGCATCCACCACTGCCATCAGAACCAAAAGGACCTCAGTTTACATCCTGACACCGATTCATTGTCATTGAAATTCCATACAAGTAATTTAACCTCTCAAGCCTGTAGACAACTCTCTAAGAATACAAGTTTGAGAGAAGTTGCCAATATGCAATGGTAGAGGAAATCTCTTCCTCTGGGAGTTCCTATAAAATGAAATACTGCCCTAGTCCCTATCATTACTGTGGGAATGTTAATTATTTTCCAGGGTTAAAAACGGTCCTGTTCAGATGATTTCAGAAATCACTAACTAATGGTTTAGTTACCTTTAAATGACAGGACTTTCACAAACAAAACTTATTTTTATTCCTTTACAGAATGTACTTTACTTGGTACAAAGTACTCTGTGGCCATTTTGGAGATTTTTCAAAACACCCAAAAACTTGGTTTAAAACCGAAGTTCCTTTTTTGCTGGCTTTTTAATAAATCACCAAGTAAACAAATATTTGCTTTCTGCCCATTGCTGCAGGAGGAGAGAAATTATGGGTTTTTCTAGTAATAATTTTCAAATTCTCTAGCATTCATCTAGGTTTGTAGTCTTTCTCTGAAAACCAAGGAAACATATTTGATTATAGGCATAAAAGTTTCACTGAAACTTTTAAAAAAACATATTTCCCCTGCAAAAAAAAATAACCCTTCAAACATTATTTTTAAAAGCTAAATATAGGCAATAAATTTTCTAGCTCTTTTCCTTGTCTTATCAAAGGGAAAGTACATAGCATCAAGAAATATAAGATGCATATATTAATGGCTGAATCAGATTTTTTAACAAAATTAAAACACTACGTTCTTTTAATTCCTAAAGATATAAAGACACATCTCATATGAAGAAAAGATACTGGATTTGAAACTTAAACATTAATAGACTTATGTTTACATTTATTTTCATTAATTATTATTATTATCATTATTGTTATTTTGGTCAAGAAATATGAATTCACCAGGGTTAGTGAATCCATGGATGGAAAATTCCCTTTATTCAATTAGATTGGCAACTGATTTATTACGTATAATCTTAAAGTGTTCTCTGGGAGTAATAAGCAGTCAAGTGACTTGCCTATGGTTACATAGGTTACATTACCAGCAGAGCTTAAATTCACTAGAAACAGGATGAATCCCTTTAACTGTATTAAAAAAATAATACTTCATTGTACTTCTCATTCAACAATAAAATGGAATTCATGTGATGGCTGGCATTCGGAAATGCCTTCTAACAATGCACATGCTAACTCACCCATGCTGGAACAATGCATGGGCTGTTGTTTTTGACCTCCCATTAGTTCAATGCAATGAAGATGTTTGCATTTCTTTCTCCTGACTTTAAAACATTAACAACATTACAAAATAATGTTCCAAATTACTATTAATAAGAGCAATGCAAATCAAAACAATCAAAATTTCATTACACATCAAGTTGGCAAAGGTGACAAAAAAGGTGAATGGTCATTGGAGGGGTGTGGGCAGAAAAATTTACCCATCCATTGTCAGTGGAGCTATGAATTACTTTAGATGGTGTTTGTTCTACCCAATCTTTTTTTTAATAGTGTACAAACAATAAGCACAATTGTTGTTATATAACATGTACATCTTTCAGTCAATCATGTGATGGTAAGTTATTAGATCAACTGTGGAATATCCTGTGCAAAAACAAAACAAAACAAAACAAAATGCCTATATCCTACTTATACCCTAACTGAAGATGCTTTCAATATGTATATTGGTGAGTTTTATGAAATATTTTCATAGGTGGAAAAATAGGCAAATAAGTCTGTAGCAATTAATCTCAGGTGTCTTTGTTCAATATTCATGTGATGTGAAATACTTTTCCTATGTGGTGTATTTTTTTTTAGATACCTTATAATTGATACATCAATGCTATCACAATTTATTTACATCTACTACAGATATCTATTTTCTACTATCCAGCAGCTATTTCCAACTTTTTTGTTACTAACACCATTACCACTTTCTCCATACCTGCAACCATGATTGTGTCCAAATGAGATGATTCTATAGTCTATGATGGTGAAAATATTTTTGTTATAAATATATATCCAGATGCTTGATGTTATAGTTAATATTTCCTTCTTAATGCCATTTTTATTTTTGCATCTGTTCTTAATCGTCCTTTAATTCTATCTATTTGAACTCTCAATCATTTGTTCTCTGTTTTGTTTCTTTGGTGAATCTTACTACTCTGGATTCATGTTTTTCTATTCTGCCAAATATTTCTGCTGTGCAGATATTTCTGCACTTGTTATTCTCTATTTATTTTAAACAACTCAAGAACAGAGTGTTATAGTTCTACATGTTCCTCAATATCTACAGGGTCTTCTACCTTATCAGATATTGAACCATTTTCCTTTGTTTTGTAGTATTTATCCATAGATTCCTAAACTCATTTACTAGATTTTTAGGCCATATTTCCTTCTGCTCTTAATATCTTCCCTGTTGCTTTATCTATTTATGCTCAAGGCTTTGAGTTTTTTTTCTTTTTCCTCCTCAGATCTTTGGTAATTTCAGTCTTTTTGTCTCTGTCTTATTTTTCTCTATTATTTATTTTCTGACTCCTTTCCTGATGATGTTGGATTATCTGGGTCTCTAAGTGTCCTCCTCATAGTAAGCATTCACCAGCCTATGTCTCTTTCCCAAATAACTTTGGTGGGGAAAGAACTGTCTCTAAATGGATGCTGGGTTCTTTCCTTCAGGTTTAAGGAAGTGCCCACCTTCCTTACCCCACGCATTATCCTGTCCCATTCTGTTCTTTGATTTCCTAGACTAATGGTAGAGTGTGGTACCATATATCTGTTATTGTAGGCTTGAAAAAAAATAACTTTTTGGAGTTTGAACCTTTTTTTGCACTGGGAGGAGCTAAGCATCAGTGTAGAGATTTGCATTCTATTACAAGGTCAGACATATTTCCTGCCACAAATCTTTTGTTCATTCAATATCCTGCAGAGCTCTGTGGTAGAACAGGACTCTGCAGAGGTGCTGCCTATCATGGCCAAAGCAAATTTTTAGTTTGTAGTTAGAATATCCAAGCACTGGAAAGAGGTAGTCAGGGTATGGAGTAGTTTTCTGTTGCAGTACCAAGGGTTGGGTTAGCAGGTGCGGCCTTGCTGTCAGTGGTAGGGTAAGCAGAGGGAGAGGGTGTCCTCATTGAGTTTGAATTAACCTTTAGTTCATGACATTTGGGCCTTTGGTTGTGGTTCTTGGTACCCCAAACCATAGGGGCAGCTAGGTGGCTCAATGGATAGAGCACTGGCCCTGAAGTTGGAAGGACCTGCGTTCAAATCTGACATGAGACACTTACTAGCTGTCTGACTCTGGGCAAGTCACAACTCCAATTTCCTTAAGCAACTGTGACTATCTCTAATCATCCTAGATATATCTTGCCACTGGACCCAGATGGCTCTGGAGAAGAGAATGAGGTTGGTGACTTTGCACAGCGCTTCCTCATTTAAATCCAATTCACTGCAAGCCATAACATCACCTCGATATCATGGTCCTCTTTGAAAATGAAAAACAGGGGCAGCTAGGTGGCACAGTGGATAGAGCACTGGCCCTGGAGTCAGGAGTACCTGAGTTCAAATCCAGCCTCAGACACTTAACACTTGCTGGCTGTGTGACCTTGGGCAAGTCACTTAACACCGATTGCCTCACAAAAAACCCCCAAAACACAAAAAACAAACCAAAAAAAAAAAACAAAAAGAAAATGAAGGACAAATAACAACAATATCTTAGACCTTGGAAACAGCCAAAATTGCTTTAATTTTTGTGAATAGTTTCTGTTTTAGAAAGATTTGAGAGGTCATAATGATCAGAGAAAATGTCTGGTCCTCTGTCTAGTTGTTCACAAGGGCCAGAAAGAGGAATTCAGAATTCCAAATTCAGATAGCAAGATTTTTCTTCCCTCAATGTGTCCTTGTTGCCAATTAATTGTTGTTGTTATAATCTGTCCTTCGTTATCAAAGAGGAACATGATATCAAGATGATGTCATGACTTTCAGTGAATTAGATTTAATTGAGTAAGGGCTGTGCAAGGTCACCAAGTCACCAAGCTCACTCTCTCCTCTAGAGACATCTGAGTCCAATGGCAAGATTTTATATATATATATATGTGTGTGTGTGTGTACATACATGCATAATACGTATACATACATACACACATATACATATATACATACACACCCATATATACATATATATATATATGTATATATGTATCTATACATGTAGAGATGGCTCCAGATATTTAAGGCAATTGGGGCTAAGTGACTTGCCTAGGGTCACACAGTTAGTAAGTGTCTGAGACTAGATTTGAACTTGGTTCATCCCAAATTCAGGGACAGTGCACCAATTAATGAGCCAAAAGCAATTTAAAAACATAAATACCAAGTGAAACTATAGAAAGAACAATGGCTTTGGAGTGAAGAAAACTTGATTTTAAATTCAGCCTAATATTTATGAGAAATTTCACCTTTGACCAGTCATTTGCCTCTCTAAGCCTGTTTCTTCCTCTAAAAAAAGGATAATTAATGAGTCATAAAACATTAGAAATAGAGAAGATATGTCATCAATTAATGAACAACATTCTTCACAGCCTTAACACCAAATACACCTGTGTTTTAAAAATGAGGAAACTGAGACCCAGAGGAGGAGAGAAATGACTCACTCAAGGTCACACAACCAGTTAGACTACACAGTATAGTACTAACCAAAAAAAATTTATTTCTATGAATAGATGTTGCTGAATTTTATAATTCTAAAGAAGTAATGAAACAAAAGTATTAATTAAAGCAAGTCTGGTGAATTATAGGCTTATCTCCACTAGTATCCTGTCACTAGCCCACCCCCCACCCCCACCCCCCCCGCCCAGGTTCACTCCATTTGAAAGTACTGAGGAATAACTTCCTGCATGTATATTTTTTGTGGGACTGGAAAATATAAGAAAATTTTTAACACTAGAAAAATAAAATAAATTTATCTGGAAGAACAAAATTTAAATAATACCGAGAGGAAGTGTCTGTATATGTGCATAGATGTGTAACATTATGTAGATGTATGTTATAAAACCATATGTGCATGTATATGCATAAGCACGTACATATACATATATGCATACATGAAGGAAGGAAAGGACCTACCAAGTAGCAAACCACCCTACAAATAAATAATCTTCAAGACTATCTGGTACTGATCCAAAAATTAATAAAAGTTGACCAGTAGAACAAATTAGGTACTAAAGACCCTCAAACAGTTGACATAATAGCATAGGATAAACCCAAAGCCCACTATTGGATACTCTATTGGAGTATCTCTTTTATCAATATCTGATAAAACAGGTTGACAAAATTGGAAATAGACTGGTAGAAATTTAGTGTAGGACAATATCTCACATCATTTATGATGATGGGTCAAATGCATGGATGATCTAGATATGAATAGTACATGATAAACTAATTGGAAGAGCAGAACAGGAGATGCACTTCACATTTATGGATAGGGGAAGATTTCTTGAGCAAACAATGGATAGATAGGATTAAAAGAGGTTAAAAAGCCAGTTCTGATTATTCAAAATTGAAAATGTTTTGAGCAAATAAAATCATTGTAGATAAAAGTAAAGCATTAACTGGCAAAAGTCTCTGGTGTAAATTTCTCTAATATTTATTTAACATCCAGAACTGATATATATCAAGAACTTATATCACGAAGTGATATAAAGAGGAAATAAGAATAGTCATTCCCTTTAAGACAACTTTGCAAAGAATATGAATAGACAATGCTACAAGGGGAAAAACAAACCAAATTGTCTTCAATAATTTAAAAAGATACTCCCAATCTCTAATAATAAGAAAAATATAAATTAAGATTATGAGGTTTCACCTTATATCTATCAGGCAGTTGGATCGCTTGGTAGATCAATTGCTAGATCTGAAGTCAGGGAAACCTAAATTTAAATGCTTCCTCAGATATTTAGTAGCTGCATGACCCTGGACAAGTTACTTAACCTCTGTCTACCTTATTTTCCTTATCTGTTCATGGGAGATAATAATAATAATAGGACACTGAGGTTGTTGTGAAGATAAAATGAGAAAATATTTATAAAGTACTTTATGAATTTTAAAACACTATGGTATGACTATCGACAAATATGACCCCCCGTCAAAATAAATTACCATTGCTGGGGGTGTATATCGAAGGCTAGTCATATTAATTTAATGTTTATTTTCAGTTATAAATTCCCTATTTGTTGAGGGAGCTGTTAGAGGATAGGACTGTAAACCTATAATCAATATTAATGAATGCTCAATAACCAGACTGGATAGAGACAGATGGATATCTTATACTCTCTTTCTACCACTAGTAGCCCAGCAGATCATGGCTTGGGACATGGGGGTGGGTAGAGAGAGTACAATCTTATTATATTCTAGCTTTAGTAACACTTCAACAATGGGAAGAACAACTGGAAAGCTAGGTCCTCAGCCAATAAAGGTACTTAAAGTGACAATCAGGGTCCTCAGAGGCAGATATGTGAGCATCTTTGAATAGATAATTGTGCCTTGAAGTCTCTGAGAGAAACTGAGGTAGATCTTCTGGTGTCCTTACACATAGTTTGGGCTTTAAATGACAATTTCAGTTTCCTGAATTAAAAAAAAAAAAACACAACACAGCAACACACAACAACAACAAAACTTTTTTTTTTCTTTTTAATCAATCCTTTTATTGCCTTTTCAAGAAACACATACTTATGGATAAACTCTATAGGTTGTTCATCAAATTACATATCATATTCTAGGCAGTAGAATTTCTTCATCCATGTGGATAGTCAAGCAAAGCTCTTTAGATATTGTGTGTGTGTGTGTGTATCTTGCAGGTACTACTATGCAGTACAAATTGAGTCATAATATTTCCAATTTACCTTCTCAAATTATTCCTGTGTCAGTTGCTGCACTGACTCCTGGAAGTTAGTACTGGAGGTTTTGCTGCAGAGGATGAAGCTGATCTGGACACTAGACTGTCTAGAGAAGGAATAGGGGCATTTTCCACAACATAAAATGAATACTTGTAAACCTTATCCATCTCTTTGTTGATTCAGTCCACATAGAGATATTAGCACTTGGCTTGACAAAAGAAAAGACTTTTTTTCAATGGCATCTTCTTAAGATGCAATATAAGCTGAGCAAGCTCAAGTCAGGACCCTATTTTGATTTGGGGACCCTACCTTTGGACTGAGATTATAAAGCCTTAGGCCCTCAGGGTCTCTTCTGTGTGGGAGGTGCTGGTGCCCCTCCCCCTCTGCTTCAGTTGAGCCAAAAAGCCCTGTGGGCTCTACAAGATGCCAGGTCAGACAGCTGTGGGGGAGAGAGCCCAGCTCCTCCCACCTGAGAGATTCTATCCGAGAGATCCCAGGCTTCTCCAGGCCTGGGCTCTGGCGTACCCCATGCCAAGGTCCCAGGCACACAGCAGGGGCACGGGTCCCTGGAGCCCTGGGTGTGGTACACACGGGAGGCTCAAGGTGCACCACCCCCAACAGGCCGCAAGCCCTGGCTGGCGGATTGGTTTGGTGTGTATGGGGGTGCAAAAAGCCCCAAGATTTGAGTGGAGAGGAGAAAGATATATATAGACCTGGGAGTTAGATGGCAAGGAGGCTGGCAGACAAGATTTAGGGGGGCACTGACAAGATTAGATGAACAGAGGATGGACTGGAAGGTTAAGAGGTTGGAGAGGAATGGACAGAAAGGGGCTACAAGGAGGGAATGGAGACTAGAGATGCTGGAAGGAAGCCAGAAGATATAGAGGAAAGTTAGAAGAAAGTATCTGAGCAGTGAAAGTGGAACATACCCTAAGGCAAGAGACAGCTACTGGATTAAAAAAGTTCCAGGCTCAGCAGGTGGAAAGAGACTTGCTGCAATGCAGTCAGGTTGTACATTTTATTTCCCTGTATTCTTTTTTTTTTTTTTTTTTTTTTTAGTGAGGCAATTGGGGTTAAGTGACTTGCCCAGGGTCACACAGCTAGTAAGTATTAAGTGTCTGAGGCCGGATTTGAACTCAGGTACTCCTGACTCCAGGGCTGGTGCTCTATCCACTGTGCCACCTAGCTGCCCCTATTTCCCTGTATTCTTAATTTTAAATAGTATCTCATAAACTAACTCAGCTTTGTTTTATTTAGTTAAGAGGCTTCTTAATCTTTTGCTTATCAATTTGGGAGCAGTGTGGAGAAATTTTAAACGGCCCATGCTAAGTTAATAGCAGTCAGATGGCCAGTTAGTCAAAAATCCCCAGATTAGTCCTCTAGCCAAATTAGTCCCCAAATTAGCCCCACTCAGTTCAAAATATTTCTACATTTCAATGGCGACTTATGGCCCAATTATAATTTTTCTAAACTTGTAATTTTTCATATAATCATAATTTTTCATAAGTCCAATTATATAATTTTCACAGATTAGATTAGTTATAGTTAATTTTTTTTTGACACATCCCAGGAGTCATTGATAATGGACATTAATAGCAATCCTAGTTCTGTTTCATGAATTTAAAGCCATCTTCTACATGCAGGAAAAGCTTTTAGCTAAAGTAGCCCACTTTTATAACTCTGAAATATTTCTTAGAGATCTGGACTACATGATTATCAATCTCACACTTGCTCACTTATTCCATTATGGATGTTGTTCCATCCCTATTCCTTCTAATAATGATGAGTATCTTTTGAGGGTTCAAATGGATTCATAGGTGGAGATTGGCAATTATCTCCTGGCTTGAGAAGTCATCTGCTATCTCTGAACTGGAGGTCTATCCTGCACAAAAGATATCATGATAGGTTTTACCCATGGGTGTAGAAGACCAAGATAGTCTGGTTGCAGGAGTGCTGAAGGCAAAGCAGCTCATCTACCTTTAGAGACAAGACCAGGTCTCAACCAGCTCTCCCAGGAAGCTTAGGCAGAGGATTATTAACCTGTATCTATCACTACTAAGTACGTGCCCCCAAAATGATTGAAGTAAAAGGGGAAAGTATAAAAATGAATGTACAAAAATATTTATAGCATCACTTTTTTATTTTAGCAGAGAACTAGAAATAAAGTAGTTGCCTAGAAAGTGAGGAATGGCTGAATAAATTGTGACATATGAATTTAAGTTCATAAGAAACAACAGAAAGTCTTTGGTTCAATGAAACCAGGAAAGACTTGCATGAATTGCTCCAGAGAGCAGTGAGCTGAATCGGGTGAATGTTTCATATTACTACATTAGTGTAAAGAGTAACAACCTAAAAAAAACAAAAAAACAAAAAAACTTAAAAATTCTGATCAATATAATGAGCAATGATTATTCTTGAAGATAAATGGTAAAAACATTGGCCTTATCTTGACAGGGTGTGAAGGATTAGAGATGCAGAATGAGGTGTTCATTCATCATCAGTATGTGGATTTTGTTTTTGTTTTGACTTCTTGTTTATTACACTGGAGGAGGTTTTAGGGGTATGACATAAATTGGGAGAAGAAGGGGTAGTGACAGTGATATCAGGGAAAAGAAAAAAAAGAGAAGAGTGAATCAATGAAACATTTAAAACATTTGCAAACAGAAGTTCAGAGTGAGACACAGCTAAGCAGATCATCTTGAAAACTAATATGACTGAATTTATAATGTATTTATATACAATAGAAACTTGGCATCTCATGTCAATTTTCTCATTCTGTTTTTTATATATGGAAAATGCTCATATTTTTGATGTTTGTAAAATTCAATTTTTTTTAAAGAAAAGAAACCTAAGACTAGAATGTAAAAAAAAAAAAAAAGGCCTGTGTGATGCCTGTTGAACATCTTGGTTTCTGAGTTTTAAAACAGTTGTCACATAAATAATTTTATGTATTTGAGGCTTTTAAGTTTCTGGACAAATATGAATAATCATGTAGAGGGCACTCAAGGTAATAATCCTCATGGAGAACTAGTAATTGTGGTCTTACTCTATGTGGTGTCTGCTACCTAGTAGCCAGACAGAAGAGTAGTTTTTACCCAATTAGTGGCATGGATGCTCCACTCTCCACCTCCCCCCACCCAGTCCCTCCACCTCCCCACACACATTCAGTGGCTGAAAGTGCTATATGAACAACCCACAGCTAAGATAGTCTTGTGATTCACAAACAGCAGCCCTGCATTCAGAGCCTTTGGTGGTCATACTGTCAGCCTAAACAGTCTGGAAAAAAAAAATCAATACATTTCTATTTGTCTTAAATACAGCCTAGATTCTGCCAGAAAATAACAAAAATAATATCTTTTTACTGGGGAGCTCCTGGACCTTCAAAATACAAGCTTGGGATATACTGAATCTGATCATAAAGCTTTTTGTAGCCTATAAATTTGGACAAGTAGATAGTTAGATAAGGAGATAGTTAGTCTAACATGTGGTTTGCACAATTATTCCTTAAATGTCTGTCTAATGGCTGCTTTTTACCCAGAAAAGTTCTGATGAGACTCGAAAGTGCTGGCAAAAAAAATACCAACAACTCTCTAAATGTTATCAATGCTATAACAATACTATAGTCTTTAGACTGAAAAGATATTTATCAGTGAGGTTTTGCCACCAATTTCAAGACAGGGAATGGAGATTACCACTCAGTAAAAATCTCAGTGCTAGAGAACATCACTTGGGATTATGGGCCTATGTAGTAGGAATTCACTGGGGACAATGTGGTAACACTTATCCTCTATAGAATGAAGTACAGTGGTCTTTATGGTTAGTTTGAAAGCAGTTTCATCAATAGCTAAGGCATAAATACTTGTTTATTCAGGATAACACATAATCAAAATTTTCATTATATTTTACTTAATTTTAGCAAAGAGAAGGTAATATTCAACTAATGGACAGCCATCATAGAAGCAAGTAGCAGACAGATTTGACCCACAACACTCAGTCTATTTAGATGAAGGATATCAACTTGTTTTCTGTATGATTTGTGAAACACATAAATTCAAACTTTGTCCTATTTCAGAGATGGACAAAATTAGATTATGTTCATAAATGTTATATGAGAACTATAATGATCTATGGACTAAGGATATGCATTAACTATTAGAAGCCTAACATTATGGATCCCTATATTTCTTCTATTCCTGTACTTCTAAGTTTAGTTGTTCACTTAATTGGGGGTTAGGTGAGGAATGTATTACTCCATTGAAGCCTCTTTGATCACATCAAAACTTTATACCCATGTTTTCATTTAATAAAAACCTAATATCTTAGATATAGATTTAGAAGGGTCCTCGGATTGCTTTTAATCTCCATTTACAAATGTGGAAATTACACTTAAGGGGTAAGTGACTCATTCAAAGTTATGTATTAGAGGTGCCAGATCAGCAACCTTTAAACAATACTGTTCTTTTATTTTTTCAAAATAAGACACAAATCAGGATTACATTTTCAAATGAAAATCTTCATGGCAGACATAAGGGTTATGGAACAGATGGAAATTTATAATTAACATTGTTTATTGTGTATGTAACATAATGGGATATGTGGTGTAATGTCAGGGACTATGGTAGTGGCAAAAGCACTGAATCTCTTTCAGAGGACCCAAGTTCAAATTTTGGTTATGCTAACTAACTACCTGTGTGACATTGGACAAATCATTTAACCTATCTGGGTTTTAGGTTGCTAAAAAAATTTGGAATCTTCTACCACATTGATCATATATTTAACATCTGGAACTCAGCTCTTCTGAAAAGGGGAGGCAAAGTCTAGTTTGTCTAGTCTTTTTTTTTTATTCCAATTTCATCATTTCAGGAGTACATTTTGTTGCTTGCCTTTATTTTTTAAAAATTTCATTGGTCTTTGTTTTTAATTCTCCAGTGCTTTCCCTATCTCCTTTGTAAACATTGTCTAATAACGTTCTTAAGGCCATTTAAATGTTGAGAAGTCCTGTAAAAGCCCCTTAGTATGGGACAGCTAGGTGGCACAGTGGATAGAGTACCTGTCCTGGAGTCAGGAGGACCTGAGTTCAAATCTGGCCTCAGACATGTGACCCTGGGCAAGTCACTTGACCCCAATTGCCTCACGAAAAAACAGACAAAAAAGCCCCTTAGTACAACCTTATGCACTTTAGGATCTTTCCATTTAATCTATAAAATCAATTTAGAATAGATGATTAAAGTCCCTTCCCACTTTCCACCATAAAACCATGAAAAAACATCATTTGGGATTTATACACAATAATACAGAACAGAATTCCCTGTCTATATATGTTATAACAGACTTCAAAAATATTAATTGCAAATCCTTGGAGAGCAGGGACCATATCTTATATTTGTTTCTTTTTCAATAGTTAGCTCAGTGTTTTGCAAATAGTTTTACTTTAACTATTTATCACTGAAATAAAATAAAAGAAATAGCTCATGCAACAGATGAATGTCCCAGATTGCTTAATTTATCATATTTGTCAAAAAAATTTCTGTTACCCATAGACAGAATAAATATACCTATTTGTGTCTGATGGTAGCCATCTCTAGGGTGGGATTTGGGGAGGGAAGAAATAAAAGGAAAAATAAGAAATTTTCACAATAACTTTATTATATATTTAAAAGGAATAACAAGTTGTACATAACAGATTTACAGTTTCATGTACAGTCATCTGTTTTGATTATATTATTATAAAAATATTTCTTTTATTCCATAAATTAAAAATAAAATAAAATAAATAAAAGGTCTGGATAGCATTGACAAAAAACATAGAGTAAGGGTGTGTAGTTATATTTTAGATATCTACAATGTAGCCTAGATTCTTCTTTTTTTTTAATTTAAAAAGGTATTGAAATTATTCTCAATTGCCCCCAGGCACTAAGGCTAATGCCATTGATTCAGCTTCCTTGGAATGTAAATTCAAGGACTCCTGATCTCCTGTCTCAGGCTTGACATACATTTCTCACTAGAATGTTGGCATGACCAACACAAAGGCCAGGAAGTTAGACTTAACTAAATTAATACTTCACCCTTGCTGAAAATCTTTTTCTGGCTATGACTAAATACATTTCCTTTCAGGATTTGTTAAAGGGTTTTTAAGTATGTCATTTTATTCTATTCTCAAACTTGAACTCTTGTACTGACAAGAATCAAGCTTGGGGCAGCTAGGTGGCACAGTGGATATAGTACCAGCCCTGGATTCAGAAGTACCTGAGTTCAAATCCGGCCTCAGATACTTAACATTTACTAGCTGTGTGACCCTGGGCAAGTCACTTAACCCCAATTGCCTCACACACACACACAAAAAGAAAAACTTTCCATGGGGCAGCTAGGTGGCACAGTGGATAGAGCACCAGCCCTGGAGTCAGGAGTACCTGAGTTCAAATCTGACCTCAGACACTTAACACTTACAAGCTGTGTGACCCTGGGCAAGTCACTTAACCCCATTGCCTCACTAAAAAAAAAAAAAAGAATCAAGCTTGGCCTATGATATTTGGCAATAACTAAAAAAAAATTTAATTGGAATATCCTTGTGGTTTAAGTGGGGGAATGAGATGCAATGGAAGAGGAATCCAGAGTCATTATATGTCCTGATAATGAAGACTTTATTCCCACAGTCTCTGTGATTCTGGTATTGGTACTTGGCTGTGACCACATCATTTGAGGTGCACCTCACTGTCCTAGGGGCAATTAGAAAGTTAACTGTCTTTGGTCATTCAACAAGTAGAAACAGATGTTAATGTGTTTTATGTTTTTAAGAACCATGCCGTAATGATGATAACTGTTATAAATTGTAGTTTGTCAAACAGATTTGAAAGATTTCAAAACTCTAATCAACTCAATAACCAATTACAATCTAGAGAACTCAAAATGAAACATGCTACTTCCCTCCTGATAGAGAAATGATGCAATCAAAATGAAGATATTAGCATTTTTTTCACATGACACTTGCAAGATTTTGTTTTGCTTTGTATGTTTATAAATTAGAATTAGTCTGTCATGCTTTCTTAATGGGGAGTGAGGAGATTATAATATAGAATAGAGTGAATACAATCTGAAAATAAAAGAAAAAAGATTTAAAGAATATTTTTGTTAAATCTACATAATTTTATATTTTGGAATAATAATTATCTCCAAGATTACTTACTGTGTTAGGCCTGCTCTTCCCCACCCCCCACCTCCAGTTCAGGGATTGTATGAGATCTGTGTTGAAGGAATTGCATTGGACTTTTTATATAGAATCTGGGAGGTTAGTAGCTATGCTTCAAGGTTTATTGGGAATCTTTGGTGCAAGACCTTAGGAAAGGGACTTGAAAGGATAATGTTCAATCCTCTCCAGGAGTCCAGAGACATTTCCAGATTTAGGGATACAGGAAAACATACCAAATGTTCCTTAGTTAATTTGCTGAAAACAAGGCATGGGGGTGGGGGATATACTTCAGTGTGAAAGGAATGACAGTCCTGCTGCCTCTTCTGTGAACTATAATTCTCTTTCTCTCTTGGATATATAGTCAGATTTGTGGGAGGATTCCCTCTTAATCAGCCCCAGTTCAGGCCATGTGTATCTTTTTCCACCCTTCAAGAAATGATGCCTACTACCACATGGCAGTTTGAACCTCTCACCGCCTCTTCAGCTTTGTGTCTCTCTCTGTCAAAGGTGACTGATCCTGAGGTGGACATTTCTAGGGACTATCTGAGGCATCAAGATTGTCCAGGTTTCTTGGTCTGATATGACTGGTAGCAGAGTGTATTTCCTGCATCCTACAGAAGACCTGATTATCAGAAAATGAGCACAGACCCTGGCCTGGCTGGCCAGAAGCTCTTAGAGTTGCCTCAACCATCCTGTGTGACTATTCATCATATCAACAATTTGATGGAGCAGTTATGAGAAGTGATACCCTGGCCTTTGGCATTGGCAGCAGGTAGTTCAGCCATAACTCAGAAAAACAGTGCTCAGGCCCCAATAAAAACAGAACTATATCAGTGTTCATTCCAACACAAAGAAAAACACTCATGACTTAGTAATGGCAGTGCCCCTTGCTACAACAAGTCTCTGAAAGGAGAGGATTATCACTAGGGCCCAGTATATGGGAGCAATAGCAGGGTCTACAGTAAACATAATCCCCTAGAATAGAGGGAGAGTGCTTGGTCCTTGCTCAACACCAGGGTTAGTACTTGATCTCAGAACAGAAGGGTATTTCTAGGTCCTGGAATTGGTCTTGGATTCTGAAAACAGACATTGCTCAGACTTTGGCACAGGGAGCAACATTAAGTCCCAGGCAAAGTAGGTCTCAGTCCTGTAGAGTACTCAGGCCATGACAAAATGGGACAGTGGCATAATGGGGCAATGTATCCTTGATCCGGGGATCTCTCCTTTTTCACTGATATATCTCCACCAGTATCTCCTTTGCCCTTGTTACTGTCATAATGGTTAAAGTTATAGGGCTCAGTAGCAGGCAGGTAGTTTTGTAGGTCCCAGTCAAAGGAGAGTGGGCAGGGACACAAGTCTGAGTGGATTGAGAGCTGACTTGAGGGGAATAGTATACATTGACATAACAGTGCTTTACTCATTATAATCTAAGATGACAAAGCCTCTCCTCATTGCTATCAGTATGTTACCCCATGATTAATAGAAAACTCCTCAGAAAGGGCTTGGGTATGGAGTTTTGGGGAAGTTCCTTGATTTCAGATGAGAGGAGGAAGATGCAACTTTCTACTCCATCGTCTTGGAAGGAGAGTGGTTATCCTTAAGCAGAGACTTCTAGAAGGACAAAGGTTTGATATTTCTCCACCCCTCAAAGGGACTCCAAGGGAAGGAAGAGCTACAAACAATTCTCTCTTATCCATGCTTGTGGAGGGAAGCAGAAGTGTGAATAACCCCCATTTGTCTTTTCTCCATCCTTCTGGACCTTTCCCCTCTTTTCCTTCAGTACTTCTCTGTTCTCTAGGTTAGTCCAAAATTATCCTGAAGCCATAAAATTATAGATGATCCTTTAGAAGACCATTAGAATCTGTTGACCAAGGGGTGACATGGCAGAAGTAATTTCTACTAAAGAGCCTACAACATAGGCTCATTTACTTTTTTCTTAAAATGGTAGTAAAATTGATCTCAATACAATTGCCTGGGAGACAAAGGCTTGAGCCATTGATGTAGCTTCCTAGTGGGTTAAGTACAAAACCCAGCTCCTTCCTAAAATTTAACTCACACTTCTGACTTGTGTCAGCCTGGTCAATGATAGGGAATCTGAGTCCAGCAAAATCAATGTTATGTACAATGTTACATATTGAATATTCTTTCGATATCTTTCAATATGTGACCAAGCAAACTTCCTTTTATGTACAACTGACTCATTTCATTTCAATTGAACCCAAATCATGGTGAACTGCCTTTTAACAATTAGAAGTTATTTACCACCAGAACTCTCTTATCCATGCTTATGGATGGAAGCAAAAAGGTGAATAACCCCCATTTTATAGTGTTTTTATTTATTATAGATTTATCTTAATGATTATATTTTGTTCAGCTACAACATTAGGGGTGGCTAGAGGACTGAACTTGGAGTCAGGAAAACCTGATTCTTGTTGCACCTCTAACATTTACCAACTTTGCTGCTTTGAGCTAGATATAACTTATCAGTTTTTCATAGATGGGTCATGATCCATTTTGTGAGTTCTCCACCATGACAAAATCAAAGATCCTTCATGTGTTCTCATTTTGTCTAGGCAAATATTAAAATGAATGATATTCATAGGTGGAAAAAATGATGAAAAGGCTAGTAAAGAAGTTTGCTATGCAGAAGAAGTTAAGTAATCAGGGGTGGGGCCAAGATGGTGGGAAAAGGCTGTGATTCTCTGAGCTCCTGAAAAATCTGTCCATGTACCTCCAAAAAGAATGCCATAAGACAACTCTTGGAGCAACAAACCCCACAAAAGAACATAGTGAGATTCTTTTCCAGCCAAAGATGGCTTAAATAGGCGGTAGGGATAGTCTGCTGTATGGGGTGAGTAGACGCAGATCTAGCCCCAGGTAGGCTGTGCCTCTGGAACCTTGTAATCTTCAGGGTCAGCAGCTTCTTCCGAAACTCAGGTCACAGACAGGTGAGGGGGCCCAGTGATCGACCAGGGAGAAATAGTATGGGGGTCTCTGCTGGAGCAGAGGCAAGAGCATTGTGGTATTACACAGGAGGCCGATTTGAGTGGCAGTGGCCCAGTGGGGGAGGGGCACAGGCATCCCAAACTTTCAACCATAGAGAACCAGATTTCAGTCAGATTTCTGCTTCTGGGTTAAAAAGAAAGCAGGCCCTTGATTATTTACAGGCCAGGGAGGCTGACAACAAGCTTCTCATTAAATTGTACCACCTGGGATCCCCTGTAGCTTGGGACAGTGCATCCTGGAAGCAGTACTACATGTTAAGAAAGACTTAAAAGCTAAGAAATAGGCAGGCAAGTTGAGCTGGCAGAAAAAGCAGCAGACCGTTAAAAGCTTATTTGGTGGCAGGGTAGATCAAAATACACCCTCAGAAGAAGATAACAAAGTCAAAGCTCCTACATCCAAAGTTTCCAAGAAAAATATGAATTGGTCTCAGGCCATGGAAGAACTTGAAAAGGACTTTGAAGAGAAAGTAAGATAGGTAGAAGAAAAAGTAAGAGAGGTAGAAGAAAAATGGAAAGAGAAATGAGTGATGCAGGAGGGTCATGTAAAAAAAAGTCAACAGCTTGAAAAGCCAAATTGGCCAAATGGAAAAGGAGGTACAAAAATTATCTGAAGAAAATCATTACAATAGAATTACAATAGAACAAATAGAAGCTAATGACTTTATGAGAAATCAAGACACAATAAAGCAAATCCAAAATGAATTAAAAATAGAAGGCAATTTGACATATCTCCTTTGGAAAAATAACTGACCTGGAAAATAGATCCAGGAGAGATAATTTCAAAATCATTGGACTACTGGAAAACTATGATAAAAATAATATCTTAGACATCATCTTCCAAGAAATAGTCAGGGAAAATTGCCCTGATATTCTAGAAGCAGAAGGTAAAATAGAAATGGAAAGAATCCACTGATCCTGAAAGAGATTCCAAAACAAAAACCTCCAAGTATATTATAGCCAAATTCCAGAGCTCCCAGGTCAAGGAGAAAATATTGCAAGCAGCTAGAAAAATAACTCAAATACTGGGGAGCAGCAATAAGGAAAAAACAAAATCTAGCAGCATCTACATTAAAGGAACAGATGGCATGGAATATGATATTCCAGAGGGCAAAGGAACTGGTATTTCAATCAAAAATCACGTACCCAGCAAAACTGAGTATAATCTTTCAGAGGAAAAACTGGGACTTCAATAAAAAAGAGGACTTTCAGGTATTCATGATGAAAATACCTAAACTGAATAGAAAATTTGACTCTCAAATACAAGACCCTAGAGAAGCATAAAAATGTAAACAGGAAAAAGAAATTATGAAGGATATCAAAAGGTTAAACTGTTTACATTCCTATATGGGAAGAAAATACTTCTAACTCATAAGACCTTTCTCAGTATTAGGGAAACTGAAAGGAATATACTTAGAAAGAAAGCACAGGTGTGAATTGAATATGAAGGGATGATATGGGTAAAGCATTTTTTTGTTGTTTATCCTTGTTTTTTGTGGTGAAGGCAGGGTGGTGTGGTTTATGTCTGGGGCCAGATTTGGTTTCAGGGCTTCCTGGGTCCACGGCTGGTGCTTTGTCCACTGGGCCACCTAGCTGACCCATGATGCCATCTTTAAAATAAAGTTAACAGGTAAGAGGAACGAACTGAAAGAAATGGAAAGGAAGATGTAGAATGTGGTATAGTAGCTCACATAAAAGTAACAAAAAAAAAGATTATGGATTGGAGTGAAAGATGGGGAAGGAGTGGGGGAATGATTGAGCCTTACTCTCATCCAAATTGGCTCAAAGAGGGAATAACATACATACCCAAGTGGGTATAGTAATATATTTTGCACTGAGGGAACGTCGGAGAGGAAGGGGATAAGGGGGGAGAGACAAAGGAAGGGAGGGCAGATTGGGGGAAGGGGCAATAAAAAACAAAACACTTTTGAGGAGAGATGGGGTGAAAGAAGTTAGAAAATAGAGTAGATATCAAGGGAAGGAAATAGGATGGAGGGTAATACAGTTATCAATATTAGTTGTGAAAGAAATTATGAATGGGATGATATTAGAAGGATATATGAAAAATACAAACCATCAACAGAGAAAGAACTGATGGTGTCTGGATACAGATTGAAGTATAATTTTATTTGTTAGTTCCTATTTCAAAATTATTTTGTCTTTTTTTTTAACACTTATTTTATTATTTTTTTTGCAGGGCAATGGGGGTTAAGTGACTTGCCCAGGGTCACACAGCTAGTAAGTGTCAAGTGTCTGGGGCAGGATTTGAACTCAGGTACTCCTGAATCCAGGGCTGGTGCTTTATCCACTGCACCACCTAGCCGCCCCCTGTTTTCTTTTACAACCTGACAAATGTGAAGATGTTTTCCATGACTGTGTGTATATATATATATATATATATATATATATATATATATATATATATATATATATAACTTATATTGAATTGCTTGGTTTCTTAGGGATGGGTGAAGAGAGAGGGAGGAAAAAAATTTGAAACACAAAGTTTTAAAAAAATCAATATGAAAAATGTGTTTTTTTTTAAACCTGTAACTTGGTTAAAATTCTAAATAGATGTTTATTTAAAAAAAAAAAAAAAGGTGGGGCAGCTAGGTGGTGCAGTGGATAGAACACCAGCCCTGGAGTCAGGAGGACCTGAGTTCAAATTTGGCCTCAGACACTTGACACTTATTAGCTGTGTGACCCTGGGCAAGTCACTTAGCCCGAATTGCCTCACCAAAACAAAAAAGAACCTAGACTATACTGTACTAAACATTATATGGTAATTTTTAAAAATCAAGTATTTTATGCCATTCATTGTACTAGGTATTAGGCATAAAGAAACAAAAGTCAAACTGCTCCTGCCATTAAACAGCTTAAATTCTATAGGTGGAGACAATATGTACAGTATGTGTGACTAATTGACCCAAGATTAGTTGAGCTGATTGGATTTCTAGAGGCTAAGAAATGATGACTAATAAAAAAAAGCTACACAATGTTGGTACTACCAATGTTCATTTGAAAGGAATGAAGAAAAATAAATATGTCTGTATCTATGCTATTTTAGCATAGTATTAAAGAATATGGCAAGGAGTGCTGCTCAAGTGATCTGACCCTGTCCATCTGTATATGTGTTTTAGAAAAAAAGCTCATAATTCGGATCTGTATTTGACTCTGTACAGTTTTGTCACAGAGTGGAATATACTGACGACCCTTTGCTCAGCAAAAAAAAGGAAAGGTGTTTACTTAAAGAATTAACACGGATCAGTAATTTCACACTCCAATGATGCCAGCTCTTGGGAGGTGGGATTCCAGTAAGTAGCCAGACACTTTGAACTTATGGTTTTCATTTTATGTCATATTCCAACCACTAAAGCAACATACTACCATGGAGTTCTTCCCTGTTAAACCAAAACACAAACTAACCATGGAAACTTACACTTAAAAAAAGCTATCTTTCTAGAGAACCTGCCTGTTCATTATATAAATTTTAATTCTTCATTTCATCCACATGACGTTATGAGGTGTGGTTAAACCAATGATACCCTAATTTCAATTAGAAGTGGATGGCTGATTTTTGCAACTTTATGATACATTAAATTTGGATTCATTGGATCACATTTTTTAGAGATATAAGAGATTGTAGACAAGATTTACCTTCTACCCGCATTTTAAAGACAAGGAAACTGAGTCACAGAAAAGAAAAATGAATAACCCCACATATAATATGTATAGCAAAGCCATGCTAGGATCCCAGTTATAGATGCTCTCTCTATGTAGAAATTTGTATGGGGGGGAGAGTTAATTCAATTACATAAACATGGATTAGTACCTATAATGTGCTAAACATTTTGTTAGTTGCTAAAGATCCAAAGATAAAGTAAACTAAGTGAGACTGATTTGGGCTGAAATGGAATAAGGCAAAATCTAGCAAAATAGTAATATAGATACATAACATTTTCTTTCTGTTTTGGTGTCTCTGGGGAATGCATATCTTAAAATATCAGGCCATTAGAGCCTTTCTCCTCCCTTTTCCCCTTCATGTCTTTTTTTTTTTTTTAGTGAGGCAATTGGGGTTAAGTGACTTGACCAGTGTCACACAGCTAGTATGTATTAAGTGTCTGAGGCCAGATTTGAACTCAGGTACTCCTGACTCCAGGGCTGGTGCTCTATCCACTGTGCCATCTAGCTGCCCACATGTCTTCTTTTTGATACTATTGAGATCATGGCAGAGGTATTTTGCCCTCATCCTCACTGTCAAATATAGAGTTCAAAGAAAGTTTTCCCCCCTACCTACTGAGTCTTTTAATTGCTATCCCCAGAGAATCAATATAAGCAGTGTCACAGAAAGCATAGCTGGCAATAGTCTTGAATCAGATCAACCGATCTTAATGAAATATCTGCCTAAATGAGTCTGACACTTATTTAGATGACTTAGGCTGGAGGTCAGCCTGGGTTCTTGTAGACGTAGGCAATGGAACAAAGATCTCTGACAATTCCAACTAATCTGGAAAGGTTTCCAGTCTAGGTTTGGGGGTGGGCGGAGATTGACATTGAGGGACATCCCCACAACATTTAGAGAGATTCAAGACCATAGCATTGGATACTAAGTCACATGTGAGTATACATGTATGTATGTGTATGTACATGTATATGTATATATACATATACTTCATATAAAAATATATGTTCTTGATTGTCTCCCCATATTGTGTATGTATATTCACATATATATGGGCATATATATATATATACACACACACACACACATATATACATTTATATAACTATTTTTCTTTCTAACTTTCTATCATCTATCTATCTACTCACCTGTCTTTAGTGTGTGTTTACATAAGACAATCCTCAACATTAGCACATTTCACTTTTTCAACTTCATTCACCTGATTTTATTAGCAACTTCATTTTCATTTTTGTGTTGATAATCAATCACATTCTTGCCTGTGCACAGTAGAGAAAGAAATTGGAGATGTGATGGATGCAAGTTTGTGGAGTGGCTGGGTCCTACTAGTTGTTTCATTGGTCTTATTCACAGTATCATTGTAAAGAGCTCCCTATGCATTTGTTGCATATTTTCATTGTTTTCCTTTAAAGTTTTGTGTTGTGATTATGCCCCCAAAGCATAGTTCAATTCCTTTGGGCTCTTAAGGCCAAATGTGCAAAGTCAGTGTCATGGCTTAGTGAGAAAAATAAAGTTGTTAGATAAACTTTATACTATAATATCAGCAACTCTTGTGGGTTGTGAGCTTGGTGTCAAAGAATCAGGAATTAGTTATATCTATGAAAAATGAGGAAAGTATTCATCAAAGTGTTAGGGAATTTGTTCTAGACACTAAAGTGTATAATGAAGGAACTGTAAGATAATGGAAAAGTGGCATGAGTTTGTGGGTAAATGAGATGGTGGTTACCCCTGCCCACTTGCTGGCTTTCTTTTGGCAGAGTGAGGGTCCTCCCTTTTCTTGCTGCCTATATACATGGGTTCCTGAGCTGTTGGAGAGATAGGCAGGGCTGGGTCTGGGATCAGGCTGGCCAAACTCCTTTGAACCTGGAAATCTCTCCAAGATATATGCTTTATATGGGGAACAATTCAACCACTGAGCAAAAGGGAGATTAGAGGTGTCAGATTGCCCCTTTCCCTTTTTTTATCTCAGGGTTCTTCTGACATCCCTTTGCCTCTCTCCATTCTGTCTGATGTTGCCTCTCCTCTCCCCTGTATTTTATGAGTTGTTTCATGGTTACTGTGTTAGGAAAAGTATTATCATAATTAATGTTTTTGTTATAAATAATTGTGTGTAGAAAATAGAATTTTCAGCAATCTCTAATGAAATATTATAATTTTTGGTGGTCACAGGAATCTAATCCTGTATTTCCAATAGGCTTAATGTATCAATATTTGTGTTGTGATTTTTGAGCCATATGTGTGTATATGTATACATAAGTACGTATGTATGTATGTATGTATGTATGTATGTATGTATGTATGTATGTATGTATGTAGTTGATGGATAGAGCCCTGGATTTAGTTTCAAGAAGACCTAAATTAATATCTAGCCTCAGATATTCACTGTATCCTGTGGTTCTGGGCAAGTAATTTAACTGCTTCCTTCCTCAGTTTCCCCATCTATAAAATTGTCATAATTCTAGCATCTGTTGCCCCCCCCACCCGGGTTTTCATTCAAATTAAATGAGATAATATTTATAAAGTTATTTGTAAACTTTAAAGTGATAAATACATGTTCTTTATTATTATTTAAGATCTGAAGATTTTGCAATTTATATCAGTCAAGGGCATTTCCATAGGAAGGAATTAATTAAAATCCTAAAGTAAAGAGAACCTAAGATTGAGAAAATAGGAGCATTTTTCTTTGGGCCTCAATTGCACACCATGGCTCAGATTTGTGGAACGATCTTTCAGTTCTCCAAAAGGACAGGCATGGGGTCAAAGTACTTTATGCTCTCTATTAGCGTTACTGGATTAAATTAAGTTGAATGGGGTTAAGGCTGGGCTGGATTGGTCAAATAGGAAAATTTGATGTGGAACTGAGTTCTTGACAGAAGATCAAGAATCACCCTGCTCCATTTCCATGCTACCTGCCCATGTGTTGGCTATGTCTAAGTAGGCTAAATGCAGGGTTGAAGCATTTGCTTAAATTGCTCAGGTGATCTAGGGGAAAGGTGTGGTAGAAGGGCGGGGGGGGGGGTGTCCTTCAAAATTCCTTTTGACTTACTACATTTTCACTCACCTTTTCTTTGTGTTATAGACATAACTCCAGAGGACATACATAATTGCTATGTAACACACAGGTCAAATGAGGAGTCTAATTATCTCTACCCTTGGCAGTGGAACTCAGTTCTATGTTGGGTCTTCTGAAAAATATTACTCATCCCTCTGGCTCATGCCCTCATTTAGAACCTCTAGCTGGGAGAAATTACCACAGTCTGGCTCATGTTAACACACACCTAGAGGTGTTAGTCTCCACTCATGCAAATAACTTTAAAGTATTCAAGTTTTTTGAATAAGGATTTTTATTTAGGACAGTCAGGGGCATGGCAATTTCTTCTTAGCAAGGATTTTGTTAATCCACCTGTAGTAATCCCATGGATAAGGGTGGGAACGTATATTGCAAGACTAGAGCAACATGTCCCTGAAGCTAATAGGGATAAATGCACCAAACCCTGAAGGCTCAGTTTGCTATTGGACTTATCTCTCCAGGTTCAAAGACAACAAAGGCGTCATATTCTCATATTATATCATAAATGTTTAAATGAAAAATATGTTCCATTAATTAGACAAAACCCCCTACACTGATTTAGGGAGTAAAGGATGAGACCTCACCCACCCCAAAATTTTTTCTCTGTTTCAAAGCCCAATTCTATAGACTGGCAAATATCAATGGTAGGGACCATATCAGTATCATTTATTAAGGAGAAAGGGGAAGGGAACAAGCATTTATTAAGTGCCTAAGTGTCATGCACTGAAACACTTTACAATTACTATCTCAATGACATCTACAAATATTTCAACAATGTATCAAGTATGAGAAAGGTCAATTTCAAATTCATTTTTGGATTCTTTGGTAACAGAAGAAATGAATCTTCAAATAGAACTCACTATTTTTCTCAAAGTGTTGCTTTAAACTCTCTGAGATAATAGTTTTCTCTCTAAGTCTCTCACAGAATTTCTTCAATTGTAGTTGTAGATTCTCACTGATTCTTTCTTTTCACAATTTATACTACAAATTTCCTTTAGGAAAGAAGTAATCTTAGTTCCCTCTCAGTACCTCACACAGACTTCCCCCTCCCACCCCAAAGATGAGTTAACTTAAAGTTCTAAATATTTTATTCCATCTATTTATATTTTATTTTTATTGTGAATTTAAAACATCAATTAACATAAATATTTTAACATATGGAGAACAGAAAAAAAGAAATGTATATGAAGTCATAAATCTATTGCTGATAGCTTGTTTTGTTTAAATTGTGTATTAAATATAAGCCAATAGCACTGACACAGCCTTACTCATCTGAGTCTATTAATTCCCTGTTGCTCTCTTCTGTGAATTTTAAATGTTTCACTGATATTCTTTTCTTGATTTTTTTTACATCGCTTTTACTATCTATTCCTCAGCTCAACTCCCTACCTTCCCAAATAAAAGCCCTACATTGTACAAAATATGCATATTTGGATAGTCAAGCAAAATAAATTCACACATTCAAGAAGTCTGGAAAATGTCTGTCTCATTCAGCACTTCAAGTATAGAATAGGAAGCAAGTGTCATCATCAGTCTTTTGAATTCATGATTGGTTTTTGTGTTGATCAGAGCTCTAGAGTCTTTCAAAATAATTTTCCTTTACATTTCTGTAGTCATATAAATTTGACTTTTAGACTTTTTTATATGTCTTCTCAGGTTTTCTCATTTTTTATAATGCAATAATATTCCATTACATTCATATACCACAATTTGTTCAGCAACTCTCCACTTGATGGACACCCACATTTTTTCTAGTTCTTTGCTCTAATAAAATGTTGCAATGAATACTTTTATATGTATTTCCAGATCTTTTCTCTCTGTCTTTTGACCTTTTGAGGACACATTTCCATTAGTGGTATCAATGAGTCAAAGTATAGGCATAGTTTTGTGGCTTTGGGAAGTATAGCTCCAAATGGCTTCCCAGAAGAGTTGGAACAACTCATTGTACTACCAACAATGAGCTCATACTAATGCTGAGTATATATATTCTATATAACCAAATTATTATAGGAGCAAGTTAGGAATCTTCTCAGGAAAAGAACTCTGGTTTCTCTGGGGAAGAATTAGTAAAAACTTGAACTGGGTATTTTGCAGAACTACTAAAATACTATTAGACATCTGAGTTAGACAAAAATATGCCATTGGGTATAAAGTACCAAAACACTTGTTTTTGAATTTGTGAGATCAATGAAGGCAGAAAACCTAAAATCCTACATTGCCACAATGACTGGAAAAACGTGGAATGATACTTTAGCCTAGGTGAAATTGAGATGGAATCTGATAGGGTCAGCATCATTATTTAGCAGAGGGAGAATCACCAACCAAATTTGTGATTCCTACTATTGATGTTAATAGAAAAAGGAATGATACAATATGAGAACAAAAACATAGTTAGAATGACCTGAGTAGTCCAAAAACTAGGATGATGCATATTGAAGGCACATCCAGAAAATGCCATATCAGAGAAAAGAACATCTAAATAAAGAAAATAAATTGTTTGAATAAGAGGTTATGAATACATTTCAACTCAACTCAGTTTAACTTCAGTTCAACTCAGGCATGCTATACTTTGACTAGCTCTAAAACATTTTCCGAAGCATAGATCAAGAAGCACAAAACGGTAGTACTAATGTCATATGTTCAAGATAGAACTTACAGAAAAATAATTGAGGGGTGGAAATATATGCACAGCCATAGTACTTGTGAAGACACAACAGTCAAGAGACAAGAAGTCACAAAATACTGAATGCAAGATAACCAGTAGCATGGTACAAAGATGCACAATTATCTTCCTTTACAACTTTGATCTAATGGTTGGCCTAAAAAGGAATACAGAGCAAAAGATCGAATTCCAAGGAATCAACACAGGAAAATAAAGATGTGGCCAAGGATGGAGTTTGTCCTTGGCCCCCAAATACTAAGTATGTTCCTATTATCATTTAAATCATGATGGATTGATATAAGAACACCACTGTCAAGATACTAGAAAGGCAGAATTATTTATTGTAGTTGTTATAAATGTGGACTAAAAGGATCTGAATGTGCCATGCCAATTAAAATGGAGAATAGGCTCTTGATTCCAAGGGGTTTAATACCTACTGACCCAGAGCTGAGAAACATATGACAATATTTTGCTTTAGTATCTCATCAAGAGCTGAAGTATGATGAAAAAAAATGCTGAGAAACTTTTGTGTATAGAGAATACTGGAGAGAATAGGAAAATGGAAGCCACAAACATTTGATAACCCTGTAGAAAAGATTGAACATGGTATATCCTGGCTGAAGGAGAAATGAGATGGTGAGGTAATGAAAAAGCACATAGTAGGAATCAAGATAGTCATTGTTTTGATAGAAAGGCAAAATGACATAAAATACCATGATACAAAAAATAAAGTTAACTTGTGAATTCCTTAAATCTTAGTGCTTTCCCTCTGAGACTAGCTGAAGTTTAAACTGTATCAATCAATTAATCAAACAATAAGCATTTATTAAGCTCTTCTTATGTTCCAGTCACTGTACTAAGTGCTGGGGATACAAAAAAGGGAAAAGTCAGTCCCTGTCTTCCAGGAACTCATTATCTAGTGGGGGAAGCAGTATGAAAACAAATATATACAAAGCAAGCCATGGAAAGTGGAAAAAAAAGGAAAAAAAAACACATAATAGAGGGAGGCAGTGGAATTAAGAGGGGTTGGGGAAGGCTTCCTATAGAGATGGAATGTTAGTTGGGACTTTAAGGAAACCAAGGTGCTCAGTAGGTGGGGCAGAGGAGGGAGAGGGTTCCAGGTATTTATTTCTTCATTCCTTAGGAATTCTAAAAGGTAGAGATGAGGACATTCCCAAGGCAAGTAGTCAAAGGAGAGAGTGGCAGATGTGAACAACAGTGAGAAGGCCAGTTAGGCTGGAATATGTCAATATTCTGATTGCTTCATTAGATCTTTAATGTTGTTTTTGTAGCTGTCATGTGACTCTCTTAGCTGCTGTTGCTTGACAGCAAAGTCCAAATAGTACTGATGGTTGAAAGGTAAGCCTAAAACATCATGGGATAAACTTCAAAGCAGTCCACCTACAGGTGAATCTTTTGCCTGTGTGAGGGGAGCTAAACTAACGAATTAGAAGGCACATTAAAAGAGTCATATTTATAAAAGTACATATTTATAAAGAATTGAGTCATATTTATAAAAGTATAAGTCATTTTCAATTGACAAATTTTCACAAGATTTGAAGAGGCACCTTTCAGATGAAGAAATTAAAGCTATCTACAGTTACAAGAAAAAATGCTCTAAATAACTCTTGATTAGAGAAATGCAAATTAAAGATTTGAGGTACCACCTCACACCTATCCGATTGCTCCAAATCACTATAGATTAGATAAATGCAAATTAGAACAATTCTGAGGTACTACCTCATACCTATCAGATTGACTAATAGGAAAAACTTTAAAATGATAAATTTTGGAGAAGATATGGGAAAACTGGGACTCTAAAATGACCTGTTGGTGGAGTTTTGAACCGATCCAACTATTCTGGAGAACTATGCCCAAAAGGCTATAACACTCTGCCTACCCTTTGATCCAGCAATACCACTACTAGGTCTATATCCCAAAGAAATGAAAAAAAGGGAGCAAAGGGCCTATTTTTACAAGGTTATTTATAGTAGTTCTTTTTGTGGTGGTAAATAATTGGAAATAAAAGGGATGCCTATCAATTGTTTTTGAGAATGAGAGGAAGAAATTTAGTTTGGATATATTATCAATTAAAATTAACTGAAGAAGCAAAGGACTGTCATTTAAAAAAAAAAGATCTAAGTTGATAGAATCAGATTTATTTAGCTATTTCTTTTTGTTTGTTTTTTCCAGGGCAATGAGAGTTAAATGACTTGCCTAGGGTCACACAGCTAGTAAGTGTTGTAACTATTGCAATGATGCCACCTGCTGGAGACTTACTGTAGGAAAGCTCCACCATGAGGAGAAGGCCTCTTAGGGCAGGGCCATGCAGCTTTTCTTTGGCGTCAGGAAGAGACTTTTGCTTGTGGGAGGAAGAGGGGGTGAAGCTGGCTCTCTCACTCTCTTTCCTCAGGACTCAGGTAGAGAAGGGAGCTAGAAATGCACTCTCCCTTTAATAGATATCTGAATCTAGGCCTTTCTCTTCACCAAATTCTTATTCTCCTTAATAAATGCTTAAAAGTCTAACTCTTGCTAAAACTTATAATTTATTTGCGACCACTCATTACATATTTTAGACAGACTAGCTAGAATTTTAGCTCCTTACAGTGTCAAGTGTCTGCGGCCAGATTTGAACTTAGGTCCTCCTGAATCCAGACCGGGTGCTTCATCCACTGCACTAGCTAGCTGTCCACTACTTAGCTATTTCTAAGGAAAATCCTATAGAATGAAAAGTATACTTAGAAAAGATACAACATTCTTTCAGGTAAGCATTGTTTTCTGGCCATCTTGTTGGTCATGTTCACCATCTGTACAAGTAGGTGGGAAAGCAACTCTTCCCTTTTCATGAGCTTGCTTTTGTGTTTAGGCAACCAACAAGTTGAGTCTTAGTTCTCTAAATCAATTAAGTTTCAAAGATGCTTTTAATACCTTTTATGGAAAACTAGCCTAGGCTACATAGCAGACATTGCTTCTACAATAGTGGAAGAAAATTTGTTTCCTGTGGGTATCACAAAAGACATTAATCTCCTGACTCTGGATGGATGGTGCCATTTTAAAGTTGCTTAGTGCTGTGAGGAAGAGAGAATGATTTAATGGGAAATCATTTTTAGTTTTCATGAAGCCTCCTTCTTGCCTGCTTTGGATTAGAGAGGGGGAAAAAGCCAGGAAAGTCAGGGGAGGGAAATTAACTCTCCCTCAGTCAAAACTCACTACATTTTTATCCTCCATGGTAGAGAACAGATGTTCTCTTTTTTTTCAGTCAAAAAAGCATCACAGTTCCTCCCCAGCTTTATTTTAAACAGGAGATTTCAAGAGAGGCCACCCATGGCTCTGAGTGTTCCCACCAAGAGGAAAAATAAATGTCCTAGTTACTCTCCAGACTCATGTATGCCAAGCAACAGAGAGTAGTTGGGGGAAGGGGGCAAAAAAGTTTTAGAGATGATATTGTTAGGTTGCAATAGAGATGGAAAAAATAGAATCCTACAGTCTTTCCTTTTTCTTTCTATTCCCCCCCAAAATTCAATCCAACATGAAACTAAGCATCATAATTTTTTTTTCCTAGAGCTGGAATGGTTGGCAGGGACTAGAAAACTTGGAAATCTCAAATCAGCAAACTATGACTAATATTAGAAAAGCAGTGTCTGATGTGATAGTTTCTTGCTAGCTGTGAGCTAGCTCACTACAAGTGGAATTAAATAAATGCTTCCAGAAAACTACCCACACCATGTAATTGTTTCAAACAGTTAAAGCAATTCAAGTTTCTTTTCTGCTTCCCTCTTATTTACTATTTAGAAGTCTTAGATGATCTAGGTAGGCCTTTCCCCTACAGCAGGAGTTCTTACATTTTGGTCTCAGGACCCCTTTACACTATTAAGAATTATTGTCGGGGCCAGCTAGATGGCTTTGTGGATAGAGCACTGGCCCTGGAGTCAGGAGGACCTGAGTTCAAATCTGGTCTCAGACACTTAACACTTACCAGCTTTGTGACCCTGGGCAAGTCACTTAACCCCAATTGCCTCACTGAAAAAAAAAAAGAGTTATTGTCTATGTAGATTATATCTGTTCTTATTTATTGTATTAGAGATTAAACTATTTTAACATTATTAGGAAAATAGTTTTGACCTTGCAGATCTCCTGAAAGGATTTCAGGGGTCACTTTGAGACCCACTGTTCTGCATTATGTTGAAAGACTCTTCCCTAGTAATATTACAAATAAGACCCTTAGTCTTGTCCCTAGAGAGCTCAGGTTGGAGTCTGTTTGAGTTATCTGGGTTCAATTCCCACTCTGATACTATGTGAAAACAGGCAAGTATGTTACCTTTTAGGCCTATTTTCTCATTATAAAATGAGAACAAATAGTATTTATAATAGCAATCACATAGGGATGCTGTAAGGATCAAATGAGATTGTATATGTAAACCATTTTTACAACCTGTAAAAAAAAAAGGTATATACTTACTAGATACTATTATAGAGCCAAAAGGTACAAGAACAAAATGTGACCTATTATATATACATATCACATCTATAGAAGCTTTTGTTTTCATATGTGATATATATATTTATAATATATACACACACTTGTGTGTACATAAACATGTACACACGCACACATACACATATATCCACATGCATGTATACACACACTCATCTATATATAGTGTATATGTGTGTATATATATACATATATACACACATATATATACATATATACATTTGCATATGTGTATGTGTTTTGGAACTTAATTACTTTTTAAGGTAGAAACATATATTTTTCTTGAAAAATCTTAACCATATTAATTTTAGATGAGATTTAAAATCTGTTTTACTCATATTTGTAACCAGAGCCCGATTTGAATTCACAAATCACAATTTTTTTTGAGCTACACAGAACTATAGAGAATCATCTACACCAATATATTTTCCAAATGAGAAAAATGAGACCAAGTTATAAATAAAAGTCTCAATGTTATCCAGTGAATTTACATTGTAATTGGGCCCAGGCCTGCTATTTTGTTTTTAATCCATGCTACTGGGGGAGGCTGAGGCTGGGGAATGGCTGGGGAAGGTTTAGCTCTAGTAGGTCCAAAACAATCTGGTAACAGTACTAAGTTCAGCACCAATAAGACAAGAACCCAGAGCAAAGAACTATATGATGAGGAAGAAGTCTACTTTAATTTGGATCACAGAGTGTGATACCAAAGGATGTTCACTCATATCCAGATTCTGAACTCCTTATTCTCATATTTGCTATTACCTTTAAACAAATCTGGTGCCCCTGGGTGAAAAGGAGATCAATAGCCTTAGCGTATATAAAAGTGTGGTAGTAGTTAGCAACACAGGGACCAGACAACGTAAATGCAAGCGGAGAAAAGACATGAATTTATTAGCAGTGTACAATTTATCATTGGGAGATGTCTTATGTATTATATAACCTAATTCCCTTATTTTATTGATAAGGAAACTGAAACATAGAGAAGTGAAGTTTACACAGGTAGTAAGTTGTAAAGACAGTATCCAATCTCAGTTCCTTGGATTTCAAGTCCAGATCAGAATTGAAGGGAAGAATTTGAAATTATGTTCTCTTATCCATCAAGCTTGACCCAAAGAGTGGTGAATATGGTGACCCTTTCTGAGGCTGAGAGATTTTCTTTTTCCTCCTCAGGAAATCAGCTTCTAATAAAATGTATGGTCCTGCAAGGTAGAGACTTGTTTAATCTTTTTTTCCCCCTTTCCTCCTCTTTGACTCTGATAACCAGCATTTGATTGGTAGGCTTTATTTTCAGAGTTTCAACATAAAGCTAGGAAAAAGGGGTATAATATGGAGGATTAAATTATATATAGCAGTTAAATGCTGTAACTACTGATCTCTAAACATGAGAGAAAAAATGGTGGTACAGAAGAGAAAAAAAAATAAATACCCTTCCCCCTTTTCTCTGAAAATTTTTTCCTTTCTCTCCACCAAAGAATTTTCCTAAACTATTCCAGGATTACTATGTATGCTTCAGTGAGATGAGCTGTACCACATCTATGAGTGGTACGCAGGTGTGATTAGTTTGTGTTTGCTGACTGGTCATCCATGACTTGATTTTTTTTTTCCTTTAGGAGGAAGGGAGGAGAGGACTGGTTGTCATAGGATCAACTGCAGATGCTCTGGGTAAGGAGAGAGACTGGATGTACTATATAAGACTCCACCCTCCATCCATGCCTATTCCACCTCATTCTCAAAAAAAAAAAAATCACTTACTGGAAATATTGTTCCATGAATGTGCTGTCAATCAAGGGGTGAGGACATGAAGATACTGTTTATTCTTATGCTTCTTTGCATTTGGGAATGAGGGTCATCCAGAAGATGATGATAGGTGGTAGCCCTGAAATATGTGTAGGCTGTACTTCAAACAGCATCTATACAAACAAAATTAAGTGGAAAATAGAAATAATCAAGAAAATCATCCAGTGGGATAACACTATGAGTATATGGCTGGATTATTTATAAATGCATGCATGTATATATGTTTCCTGGGTATTGTATGATTCCATAATAGGGGCAGCCCCCCCCATGGGCTTGTAGTGGGGTAGAGGCATTGGAGAATGGAAGGAAATTCACCTTTACCCTTCATCACTCTATGCTCAGGGTGGCTCTGTTTATTCCACTTATTTCCTTCCTTCTGGGAATGGTTCCAGTGGAGACACTTGTGGCATGCAGTCCTGAAATATACTTTATGTCTTTACACAGTGTGTCAGTGTCCTAAAAAAACTGGTCATCTGAGTTTAAGTGCTGCATAAATCAAAATGCTATGATAAAAGGACAAGTTCATTGTCAGTAGATATTGCTTCTGATAAAGCAATATGAAAATATAGTCCAAGTCTGAGAATATGCCTATACCAGATTTTGTGGAGTACTGGGAGCCAGAAGTCCTGAAATAATGATATTTTTAGCTAAGAATCCAGTTCTTAAGAATCATGGCATTTTGGGAGAAGGGACTCAAAAAAGCCTGTACATGGAATACAAGGCCTAATTGACCGTTGTTCTACTTTCTTTAGTAGCTGGGGTGGAAAAAATCAGATTAGAATACCTCCCTCTCAGGTCCCATTCATCTCTAAACACTTTGATTTTAGGTTGGGTAGGAAAAACACTCAAAAATTTACAACCCAATTTAGACTTTATGTCCTTCATCATCTTTTCTCTCACTGTCTCTGATTCTCTGTGTTAGCTACCTTTTTTTCTCTATGGTTGTCTCAACCTACTTTTTATTCTACCTATCAACCTCTCTTCCTCCCATTTTGTGCTTCTTCTCCTTCTCCCTTCATGTCCCACAATCTCTATTTCATGTTCTTCCTTCTTTATCTCCCCTGCCCACATGCATAACTAAAAATAATATGTATTTAGAGTCTTTGGTATATTTATTGAATCTTATGTGTTCTCTTCTTAACTTTGAAATCAGATAAGGTTAACCTGATACTGTATATATCTATCGCATATGCAAATATAAATTTAACTAAGTTCAATTAAAAAAAAATTTACCTGCCCATCACTTGATTTTTAAACTTTTTTTCTATTTAAAAGCAGTTTTTTTCCTCCTTATTGCCTTCCACCACCTGATCTCCCAAATTGGAGGGCGAAAGCGTTTTAATTCATATGCTTTCAAGCAAAACAATTCCCTCACTGGCCACCTCTAAAAATGTGTATTATTTTACATCTTCGGATCATCATCTCTCTATTTTTTTTTTTTCGGTAAGGCAATTGGGGTTAAGTGACTTGCCCAGGGTCACACAGCTAGTAAGTGTTAAGTGTCTGAGGCTGGATTTTTGAACTCAGGTACTCCTGAATCCAGGGCCGGTGTTTATCCACTGCGCCACCTAGCTGCCCCCATCATCTCTCTATTAAAAGGTAGATAGTATGTTTCATCATTGGAACTCTCGAATCCTTGTTGGTTACTGTATTCTTCATTTGATTTTTTTTGGTGGGTCGCTATCAGGTTTGTTTTTTTTTTTTGGTGAGGCAATTGGGGTTAAGTGACTTGCCTAGGGTCACACAGCTAGTAAGTGTCACGTGTCTGAGGCCAGTTTTGAACTCAGGACCTCCTGAATCCAGGGCTGGTGCTCTATCCACTGTGCCACCTAGCTGCCCCAGGTCACTATCTTTTAATAGAAAATGAGTCTCACCACTGCTTTTGTTTTTGGTTTTTATTTGTTTGTTTGTTTGTTTTTTGGCTGGGCAATGAGGGTTAAATAACTTGACCAGGGTTACACAGCTAGTAAGTGTCAAGTGTTTAAGGCTGGATATCTAGGGTCGGTTCTTTAGCCACTGCACCACCTAGTTGACCCTCACCACTGCTTTTGAAAGTACTTTCACAAGACTAGAAAAAAAAATGACTTTGTATTTAGGCATCATACACACATATAACATTAAGTAGAATAAAAATAGTGCTTTTTTCATATGTCCTTTTATCCTCATTATCTGCCATAGTCTTATGAATAATAATTGATAAATTATAAGTTCTTGTTGAAATGAATTGAATTGAACTTAGATAATCAATGTATTAAATATCTATTTGTTAAAAATATATTATAGGGGCGGCTAGGTGGTGCAGTGGATAAAGCACTGGCCCTGGATTCAGGAGTACCTGAGTTCAAATCGGGCCTCAGACACGACACTTACTAGCTGTGTAAGGCAAGTCACTTAACCCCAATTGCCTCACCAAATATATATATAATAAATTTCTCATGAGAAAAATGCCATATTTAAACTTATCTTCAGGAATTATACATAAAGAGAGAATACTTCTCTATTCATCAAATCCAAGATTCAGCTATCCACTACCTTTTAAGATCTTCATGTCATCTAAAATGTATCCCAGAAGTTTAAAACATACTATCATGACAGGAAGAATTGTTAAATAAATTTATTCATTTAATTTCTTTGGGCTTCTTCTAGAAGGATCTGACAAGTCTTTTCAAGGCTGCCTTCCAACTCTGAGGAAGACAGGAATGGTTAGAAGTCAGTAAGCTAATAAACATTTATTAAATGCTTACTATGTGCAAGACTCTTTGCTAAAATACAAAAAGAAAAAAAAAAGCTAAAAGACTGTCTCTGCCCTTGAACACCTCATGATCTACTAGGGGAGAAAACAGGCCAACAGCTATGTACAAGTAAGCTGTACACAACATAAGTAGAAATCAACAGCAGAGAAAAGAAATAATTAGTGGATAGGAAAATACTAAAATTAAGAGGGATTGGGAAAGACTTTCTTTTTTTGTTTTTTGTTTTGTTTTGTTTTTTGGGTGAGGCAATTGGGGTTAAGTGTGTCTGAAGTTAGATTTGAACTCAGGTTCTCCTGACACCAGGGTTGGTGCTTTATCCACTGCGCCACCTGGCTGCTCCTGGGAAAAACTTTCAATAGAAGGACCTGGAATCATTTACTATCATCCCTGTCATCTCAGTTTGACAGCTTTAGCTGGAACAATAATCTAATTTAGGATATATTTCTTGGATGGAAAAGGCCAACACACTGTGTGCAGTTTTTTATTTTTAATTTTTTTTTTAGTGAGGCAATTGGGGTTAAGTGACAGCTAGTAAGTGTTAAGTGTTAAGTGTCTGAGGCTGGATTTGAACTCAGTTACTCCTGAATCCAGGGCCAGAGCTTTACCACTGCGCCATCTAGCTGCCCCATGTGCAGATATTTTAAGAGTAATTTATATAGAAGTATCTTGGAGTAAAGTTAGAATTTTAACTGGCAAAGCATCAATTATGATCCATACATAGAGGGGCATTAAAATATGTTTTGTTCTCTTTTGAGAACTCTTGGGAAATGAATAAATTGAGGGATTAGGTGGTTAGGTTGTTTATTCTAGTATCAATATATTTGTGGGAGGGTTAATAGTATTTTATTTTATTTTCCTATTACATATGAATATAGTTTTAATCATTCATTTTGGTAAGATTTTGAGTTCCAATTTTTCTCTCTCCCTCCCTTCCCTTCCCCCTCCCAAAGCCAGCAAGCAATCTAATATAGAATATACATTACAATAATTTTAAACATATTGCCACATTAGTCATGTTGTAAGAGAAGAATCAGAACAAAGGAGAAAAAACACAAGAAAGAAAAAATTAAAAACAACAACAAATTTTAACATATTATGCTTCAATCTGCATTCAGATTCCATAGTTCTTTCTCTGGATTTGGAAAGCATTTTCTTTCATCAGTCATTTGGCATTGTCTTGCATCATTGTATTGCTGAGAAGAGCTAAGTCTATCACAGTTGATCATCATACAATATTGTTACTGTGTACAATGTTCTCTTGATTCTTCTCATTTCCTTCAGCATCAATTCATTTAAGTCTTTTTAGGTTTTTCTGCAATCTGACAGTTCATCATTTCTTACAGCACAATAGTACTTCATTACATTCATATAACACAACTTTTTTAGCTATTCCCCAATTTATGGGCATCCCCTCAATTTCTTTTTTTTTTTTTTTTTTTTTTTTAGTGAGGCAATAGGGGTTAAGTGACTTGCCCAGGGTCACACAGCTAGTAAGTATTAAGTGTCTAAGGCCGGATTTGAACTCAGGTACTCCTGACTCCAGGGCCAGTGCTCTATCTACTGCGCCACCTAGCTGCCCCCATCCCCTCAATTTCTAATTCTTTGCTACCACAAAATGAGCTGATATAAATAATTTTGTACATATGGGTCCTTTACCCTTATTTCTTATCTATTTAGGATATAAACCTAATAGTAGTATTGCTCGGTCAAAGATAGGTACAGTTTTATAGCCTTTTGGACATGGTTCCAAATTGTTCTCCAGAATGGTTGTATCAGTTCATAACTCCACTGAAAATGCATTTAATATTCCATTTTTCCCACATCTCCAACATTTATCATTTTACTTTTTTTCGTGATATTAGCCAATTGGATAGGTATGAGGTGGTGTTTCACAGTAGTTTAGTATTAATACATTTATCAAATTCCCCTAATATGAGAAAAAGAATTGGGGAAGAAAGAAAGACTATGAACCAGGCACTGGACTCATTGAGGAAAAAAGGGGAATTGTCCTGAATGTCACTAGATAAGAGTTAACAGAATTTTGACTTATGGTGATGTAGATAGGGTGAACCTCAAAGAAAAAGAAGTTACCAAGTGATAGTTAAAGAGAGACTAGAAATGATAATGGCAAGTGAGGAGAAATCCAGCTCACTCAATTTATCCAATGTACTAGAGTAATGAAAATGCAACTAGTACTATAAAGGGAGGGCAAGGAACCTTCATTATTGGGAAAAACAGGGTCCCAGTACAAACCACAAGATTGAAGGAGCAAAGGGAAAAAAATGTTGAAGGCAAGTTTATTATATATGGAATAGACAATCAAGAGAACATAGTGAAAGGGATGGATAGATTTAGAATGAGACATTGTGGGGAGTTAGGTTCAGGAGTTAGGTTATGGTAAATGGGAATATTGGGGGCAGCTAGGTGACACAGTGGATAGAGCACTGGCCCTGGATTCAGGAGGACCTGAGTTCAAATCCAGATTCAGACACTTGATACTTACTAGTGTGTAATTTAAGATTCTAAATGTGGATTCTAATCTATTTCCCCAGTTTTTGGGGAAACTGACTAAAATCACTGATAAAACGAGTTTAGGTTTTTAAGGGTTTATTGGAAAATAGAAAGAAAAAGATTGAGAACAGAATTCCAACAGCCTGGCATTCCTATCTTTCCTCAAATTTCCTGTGAAGTCCTCTGCCACCACCACCATCCAGTCAAGAACCCCAAAAGCCCCAGAGCTCTCTGTGCAGGCTCCCTTTCCTCCTTCCTGTCTCCTCCCAGACCATAAGAGGCTCCTCAAGTTGATTGACTGGTAGCCTTGATAGACAGCACCCATGAGCAAGCATCATTTCCTGACGCCAAGGAAAAGCCACAATGCCTCTGAGGCATTTTCCTCATGGTGGAGCTTTCCCACAGCAAGTCTCCAGTAGGTGGCTAAAATGTCCTGTGTGTTCCTTTCTTCTCTCTCATTTCCTTCGTAAATTTATGTTGCTATTTCTTTAAGTCTGTCAGGACTCAAACTATTCCACCCAGGACATTACTTTTTAAAATATTTCCGAATTTCTGGTAAAGACTGGTTTACAAAATGAGAGCAGATAATATGGGCGTCTCTACTGTCCAATGGGTCTAGTCTAGCATATTGCCTGGTATACTTACACAGCCTGTCGTAAAATCTATTAGTTCTTTCATCAGGTCCCTGAACTGTATCTATAAATTTTTGCCAGTTATCAGTCTTTCTAATATAGGATTCCATTGCCTTCAGCAATGTTTCCCTTGCATCTTTCAACATATCAAAATGCTTAGGGTTATTGGGGTCCCAGTCAAGGTCTTGAATAGGCCACCCAATATCAACCTTTCCCATGGCTTCCAGGCTGTTTGTTGCAGCTACTATATCTGCTCTTTCTCCTGGGGACAATATTGTTTCCATAAGGTCAGTAACATCATTCCAAGTGGGCTGATATGCTCTCAAAATTGCTCTAAACTGCCTGATAACTGCTGTGGGATCTTCATCAAATTTAGGAGTACTTTGTCCCCATAAAGCCAAATCCTTGGGTGTAAAAGGTGTGTATTGTCTGAGCTTACGTATAGTACCTTTTTGACCATGGGCGAGGATCTCTTGAAGGGGAAAAAATTTTTACTTTCTCTGTCTCCTCTACAGGGGAATCCTTTCTTTCTATTGTGTTTGGCATGGAGGAAGTAGAGGGCAAGGGAATAAGAGTTGGGTCATTTGGAATTTCAGTCTGAACGGCCTTGGATTGAGTTGTATTATTGGGCATTTCGGTTTGGGAGGCCATGTCTTTCTGCCAGTTTATTGTTTCAGTTTGGGAGGCAGACTCAGATGTAAACTGGGGCCTGGATTTTCTTCGTCTTATATTTTTAGTACGATAATTTTCGCTTGCTCTGGCCCAGATTTTCCAATAACGTAAATGTTCAGGTGGACATCTACTTAGGGTTCTTTGCAAATGCCTCAATGTTTGGGGATCAAATGACTCATATTTGGGCTATTCTTCCTGTAATTCTTCATGCCACATAAAACACAGTCTGATAAGCTCTCCTCTGGTCATGGTTCTATTTAGTCTAAGTTTTCTCTCATTCCAATCCATAAGTAGCTTTCCTAATGGGGAATCCCGGGGAATCATCTTTATTCTAATATTATCTAGGGCATGCCAAATTCTCCATACCACACCACAAAGCCCCACAAAACCAAAATGAGTAATAAAAATATATTCAAATTCAAACTGGCCAACATCTCTGATTAGTGAAGGTAAAGCTAGAAAAGGGGTACTTAGGGTGTTTAAAAGATCCATTTGAAATTTAAAACAGCCTATACTTGGTAGTTCTTTCCAATTTAAGGGGACAGGGGAGGGGAAATCTTACCCAATCAGAAGATCAGAAGATGAATGTTCGGTTTTCCTCTTCGTGGTCAGCCAAACTGTGTAATTTAAGATTCTAAATGTGGATTCTAATCTGTTCCCCCAGTTCTGGGGGAAACTGACTAAAATCACTGATAAAACGAGTTTAGATTTTTAAGGGTTTATTGGAAAATAGAAAGAAAAAGATTGAGAACAGAATTCCAACAGCCTGGCATTCCTATCTTTCCTCAAATTTCCTGTGAAGTCCTCTGCCACCACCACCATCCAGTCAGGAACCCAAAAAGCCCCAGAGCTCTCCGTGCAGGCTCCCTTTCCTCCTTCCTGTCTCCTCCCAGACCATAGGAGGCTCCTCAAGTTGATTGGCTGGTAGACTTGATAGACAGCACCCATGAGCAAACGTCATTTCCTGACACCAAGGAAAAGCCACAATGCCTCTGAGGCATTTTCCTCATGATGGAGCTTTCCCACAGCAAGTCTCCAGTAGGTGGCATCATTCCAATCATTACACTAGCTGTGTGACCGTGGGCAAGCCACGTAAGCCCAATTGCCTCAAAAAAAAAAGATAAATGGGAATAAGGGATCAAGAATTGAGGGACAGAGAGCAGCATTTGAATAATGGTAGTCAGTGGGAACAGTATGACTAGGTGGGAGTGTGTGTGTGTGTGTGTGTGTGTGTGTGTGTGTGTGTGTGTGTTGTATCATTGAGGAATGAGTTCAGGTAAATTAGCAACACCCAATAGGAGTCTGACCTCAGAAGAGAGAGTCCTTGTAGGGTACTAAGCAGCTCAGAAGAGGATGTCAATGGAAGGAGTCAATGTTATGGAATTTTCCTCCCTCCTTCCCCCTCATACAGGCCAAGTCAAACCAGCACACAGGTGGAAGGTTCATCAAAGCATAGTATTTCTCTCTAGGCAGGAAAGAAGAAGATTAGGTGGGAGGAGAAGAATGGAAAGAAATTTCTCTTTCCTTTATAGGCAGGAAGAAGATCGGTAAGGAGATAGGCACTCATGGAATGAGGTGTGTGAATGTGTGTATGTACATATGTCCTTATTGGCAGGAAGAGGCTAGTCAAGGAGATTACCTGATGGAGTGATCTCCCTCTGTTTCTCTGTCTCTGTCATTTTCCTCTTTCCTTCTCCCTTAACCCATCAAACAGGAAGAGTAGAAGCAATGAGACCTGTGTGTGAGGGGAACAAGATTTCATGTAGAATTTACTTCTTGAATGGCATCTTGAAGGAAATCAGTGATTTTATGATGCATGGGTGAGTACAGGCATGGGGGTATGAATAGAAAGCTATGGAGACTGTCATGTGTAAGGAAAAGCCAAGGTAACAGTTTTATAAATCATAAATTGTGGGAAAGAGTATAATCTATAATGAGACTAGAAAGGTTAGTTGGGATTGGGATATGAAGGGCTTTAAAAGCCAGGGGAACTTACATAAGCCAAAATATACTTAAGAAAAATAAATTTAACAACTTTGTAGAGGAGATATTAGAAAAAGGAGAGATTTAAGTCAAGGAGACCATGTAGAAATCCATTATCATAGTACAGTGAATTTATGAGGCCTTACAATAAGGTGGTAGCTATGTGACTAGTGAGAGGGAGGAAGATGCCAAGCATCATGTAGGGTAGAAGCTATGACACTTTAAAACTGATTAGTTTTGTTGAGTAAGATAGTGTGAGGAGTCAAGGATTAATGGAGATGTAAATCTGGGAGACAGGGAGGGTGATGATGTCCTTGATAAAAGCCATCACTTCTAAAGTAGCTCTCTCCCATGTCATTAAGATACACTTTAGAAATACAAATTAATAAGAACCTAATTAAACCTTGGACAATTCATCAAATAATAGAACTGAGTCCCCAAAAGGTGAAGTGACTTGTCCAAGGTAATAAAGTGAGTCAGCAGGAGAGTCAGGAATAGGATTCATGAGTCATTACTTCCAGTCTCCTATTCTAGCCACAAGATGAAGCTCCCTCCCTAGCAACAGAAGACTAATAGATACACCAGCCAAACTGACTTTTTCTTCTCCTTCACTGTATTCCACTAATCACAGGGGTATGTCCAGTTACATTCTGTTCCAGAGCCCAGAATAGGCTCAACAGAATACTTCTTGGCTGCTGTGTGGAGAGACTATGTCATATGATGTGGAGGTGGCAGTGATGAGGCAACTTTTCTCCTAATGTTGTAACACAAAAGTCAAGTCTAAATGCATCCAATATTTGTATTGCATTCAACAAAACTTGGGCATCTTTTAATTTATATACTGTGTATTCTTTAAAAAGAATAGCAAGTGGGGCAGCTAGATGGCGCAGTGGATAGAGCATCGGCCCTGGAGTCAGGAGTACCTTAGTTCAAATCTGACCTCAGACACTTGACACTTACTAGCTGTGTGACCCTGGGCAAGTCACTTAACCCCAATTGCCCCACACACGCAAAAAAAAAAAAAAGAATAGCAAGTAAGGAAAGAGGGAAGAAACATGAATTAAATGAGATCTCTCAATTGAGCTCAAACTGTATTACCCATGAACCTTCTGTCCTCTAATATTGTGTTTCCTGAGGCAAATTTTATCTAAAATTCTTTCTCTTGTACCACATTATACCATGTTCTGTCTGTTTGTTTGTTTTTGTTTTTGTTTTTGCAGGCAATGGGGGTTAAGTGACTTGCCCAGGGTCACACAGCTAGTAAGTGTCAAGTGTCTGAGGTCGGATTTGAACTCAGGTACTCCTGAATTCAGGGCCGGTGCTTTAACCACTGCGCCATCTAGCTGCCCCTATGTTCTGTCAATATAGACATTTAATACATATTTGTTGAATGAATAAATAACTGAGAATACCTCAATTTATAATCTAAGTCTCAGAGTTATGGTTATTTGCATGTTCTCAGAGTTATAGTTATTTGCATGTTGTCTCCCCCATCAACTTGTGAACTACTCAAGAGCAGGAATTATCTTTTGGCTCTTTTTGTAATCCCAGGACTTAATGCAATGTCTGGCACATAAAAGGTGCTTAATTAAAGTTTATTGACTGACTTTCAGTAACTGATCACCACTGTGCCTGTTTTGGTTCTTGGATTGTTTTTATTCCTTGCCTAATGTATTTCTCATTACTTTAAATTTCATTCTACCTTCTATAATATTTTAAGGCTCAAGCTTAATGAATCATGGTTAATTAAAATTGTCACAAAGGATTTTGGTCTCATATGACATGAAATTTTAAATAGACTTTGAAATGGTAGTTTAAGAAAATACTCTATTTTGTGGAAAACTAACTGATAATAGAGTTTTCTTCATAAATAATAAATATTGCCTATGAATATCAATGAGTTTAATAATCCCTCATTTTTAATAATATGAAAATTCATATCTATATGGATGATATAAGAATTTAGTCTGAATGCATCTTTAATCTATTATCCTGGCATATGGTGACTAAATATTTCTGAGCGTAAGTACAAAATTAATGCTATGTTCTTTAGCTTCCTAAGACAGAAACTTGCTTATCCTTGAAATTTTTCAACAAATATTTATTCATTCTGCTCCTCTGTATAAAGCAAATCTATTAAGTTCTCAAGATCTGTTTCCTCATTTGAAAAATAGAGCTAATGAGACTTGCACTTTCAACCTTTCAGGTTGTTGTAAGGAGAGCACTTAGGACACCCTAACATATTTTATGTGAATGTGAATTTTGATGTTGTAGTTGTAGTTGTTGAAGACATGACAATGATGATGATGATAATGACAGTGGTGATATCTATTATGACAATAGTGAACAAGATAATAATGATTAGACATAATTATATATGATGAGTGCTGAGATTGAAAAGAAGTTTAAGTAACACTCACTAGGTTTTAATGTTTAATGTTTGTTTTTTCTTCCCATTAATCCTGTGATGTAGGTTGTGTGAGAATAATTATTTCATTTTACAGATGAAGCTCTGTAAAGTATCCATTTTGAAATTTGATTAATATAGCATTATTTTTTAAATTAACTTTAGTAATATGGTCTTTTCATTTCATTGATATGGCCTACCTAAAAGAACTGAATGGCTACTTAGCTATTTAACTTGTACATTATTTCTTGTAAGAATACTTTGTAATTGGATCTACACAAGTCTTTTGTGTACTTTGGGAGGTTAATGCTGAGACATTTTATGCATTTTTTAGCTATTTGAAGTAGTATTTACCTTTCTATTATTGCTTCCTGTGTTTTGTTATTATTTTATAGAAATGCTGTTGAAATTTAAGGATTTATTTTGTAGCCTACAATTTTGCTGAAGCTTAATTATTTTGATTAGTATCTTTGCTTATTCCCTAGGGTTTTCCAAGTAAACCTTCATACCATCAGCAAACAGACTTAGTAGAATGTTTACAGGTCCTTACATGTACTATGTCTTGTCCTTTTAACCTTTACCCCTCCCTTTGTTCTTTAGCTCTCTAGGATGGCACCATCAGTTTAGATACTGCCTTTCCAGGCACCAGTACTTTAAAGCCTGCTTTCCCCAGGATCATCAATTTGTAGCTTTGCAGGACTGCTGCTTCCAGGTTTTTCCTTCTAAATGGCTGTGGCCAAGGTGGCTATCAAGGCTCAAGAGTACTTTCACAGACTGGAGCCAGGGTCTCTAAGACACTGGAAAGAAGGAGGTGGTAGGGAAAAGGTAGTGGTGTGCTTTGAAGTAAATCTCTTTCATGTCCTTGGGTTTGCTGGTGTGTCCTTGCTGCATGCAGTTTAGGAGGTGGGAGAGGGGTTGTAGGAGAACTCAGTCAGAGTCAATCTTTAGTCATTTTTAAAAAATCTTCTTTTGGATTCTGGGTGTCAGTGATCATAGAAACGGCTGACATTTCTCTATATTTGGTGGATAATTTCTGTTTCAGAAAGGTTTGAGAGGTTGTGGGGATTAGAGAAAATATCTAGTCTACCATCTTAGTTGCTCACAAGACCTAGAAGTCTGTGCTATTTAATTTTTAGGTATAATATGGCAACATATTGTTACATATTATTCCATTTGATATACACTTCCTCTAATTCTCTGCTGTTGACACATTGTGAGACATAGAATCTCCCCTTTGCCCCCCCCACTACACATTTAAAAAATGAATGAATTTAGACCTTTAAAACAAATTTTAAAACAAGATATACCAGGGTAGCTAGGTAACGCAGTGGATAGAGCACAGGCCCTGGATTCAGGAGGACCTGAGTTCAAATCCGACCTCAGACACTTTATACTTACTAGCTGTGTGACCCTTAGCAAGTCACTTAACCCCAATTGCCTCACCAAGAAAAACAAAAAACAAAAAAATAAACAAAAAATCCCCCCAAAACCCAAGATATACAACTAAACTAAAACTAAATTAAAACTAAATTTACACCTTCAAATCTAATTAATATGAATAAAAACATTCAACGTGTTTTACAAAATGGGTGAATCAATCATAATATTATGTTCTTAGGGGAGAAAATGGAAACATATTTTTCATGTGTTCTATCATAAATGCTCAATGGAAGTCCTGTTTTGTCTCCTTTTCATGCTGTAGGAATTGGCTGCCCTTCTTGAATTTATCAATAAATTACTCAAATAACACTTATAAGTATATACTTTGTGTCAAGCAGTATGAGATTATGGTTAAATGAGAGTCCTATTATGGAGAAGTGTAGAGCAAGGCATTGCAGTTAAGTAACTGGATATACCTGGACTGCATTAACCAGGGATTTCTGTTTCTGAAATCCATAGAGAGCTCTGATAACTATTGTTAAAGTCCTCATTTATTCAGAACTTCTGGAATAGCTTCATAATAAAGTGCTACTGCTGACAGGGATTGGTGGAGAAGAGAGAAATCCTTTACTCCTCCTGAAGAGGAAAATAGTAATTTGTTTTTAAGGATATGATTTTTTCTCTACTACTGATACTTGCCTGAATTTATGGTAAAAATAATACACTAGTTTTTCATTTGTCGGTTTGTTTTGGGGGGGAGCATCAGAACAATCTTATGCCTATTGATGTTGATTGCCTATTCCAAATAAATTAAGACCTTTTTGCTTGCTTTGTGAGGGAATGCAGAATAAAGACACATCTTTCAAAATTATTTTAACAGTTTATTATCTATGATTATGTCCCTTGCTCAGGGTTGGGTGGTGGTTGGGTGGATAGTGGTCAAGAACTAACCACACTACCACCACCACAATTGCAATATACAAGTAACAGTGAGATGAGTGATGGTTGTGTCTCTTGTATAGAAGCAAATATGTTTTGCAATTCCTCTCCACCCAGAGTTGGACTAGAGAAAAGACGCAAAAGACATGCAAAAGTAACATTTTTAAGGTAATTCTCCAAACCACAACCTAACCCATTTGTAAGAGAAACTATTGAAGGGAAACCACAGAAAGTCACTCCATTTCTGGAAGATGATACTTTCCATGAGAGTAAAGTATAATTGTTTAGTTTAAGCAGAACCAAGAAGCCTGGGAGACAGGAATAACTAGGACTGAATATGCGTTGTTTTTTTTTTGTTATTGTTGTTGTTTGTTTGTTTTGTTTGTTTTTTCTCCTCTCTGTGGCTATCAGCAAATTGAATAAAATATCTAAAATGATAATCAACCGCTCAGAGTTTCTGTCAAGAGATGCTAAAAGTGTGTACTTCAAATAATTTATGACTTTGAAAATCTTTACATCAAATATCTACATGAAATTCATTACTTCCAATTAATTTTGCTCTTAATTTTAATAATGGCTTTTGTGGATTGAATGAATAAAGTTAGAAAACTTCTGTCTCTCTGAGTTCTATATAATGTGATCATAACCTTTATCTTATGAAAAAAATGAAGAGGACTCATTTCAAGGGATTTTATTTGGTATCTCAAATAAACAAAATATTGTGGGACTCTGTTTTCACAAGTGAACAAATACTATCTGCTGTTATGTCATGAAGGGTTGAGGCTATGGTATATGTGAGCCAACTCATTAGTTAAATTTTGAGTTTAAGTATTATAGCTTAATTAAGACAAATGCTACAAATCAGGGCTTGATTTATTGTTTTGTTGATTGCCTAGATTTAAGGAAATGATAGAAAAATGTAAATACTAAAGATTAAATTTAAAAATCTCTCATGTGTACATTTCATTTGTGGAGAACTGATTGATAAAAATAAGTTTACCAGTACACTCCTGGTTTGATGTATAGGAATACTATTAAGTAATTCTCTCTGTCCATTTTTTACTGATATTATTGTTATTACTTTCTGTATCTAGTCATCACAATTATAATGACTTCTAGTATTTTAAGGGATTTAAAATCTAGAGAATTTTCCTAGTTCTACTCTTGGATTCCTTATGCAAATTCATCTTTCTGGGTTTATACTTATAATTATTTTAGAGTAATTTCCTTCCTCCAAAATGTTATCTTGGAATTGCTTTAACTCAGATTCTTTCTTTCTTTTGTTTTTTAGATTATTTCTTTATTGTACTTGGTTTTTTTCATAAATTTATTCACATTTTTAGTCTCCATAATTGAATTGGGATTTTCTGCCATGGCCAGCTTTTGTCTCCTCCTTCTATTTTCAGAAGGGTGGCTAGGACCAATCTTGACTCTCAATTAAGTCTTGGAGTGGGACTACTTTCATTAAAGCTAGGTCCTGCACATGTTGCAGTTTAGTGGCTGCTTGTCAGTCACAGATCTAGATGGGATGGTTGAGTCAATATTCAATTTTCTCTACTATAAAATTCTTAGCTAGGAAAATTTTTTGTGGCTTGACCTGACTCTCCAGGATATGGATACACAGCTGAGACTAGGTCCTTCCAATTGTTGATCACAAAGCTTTAGTCCTTCTCTGGAGGTTTCTAGTCAGGCTATGTAGTATTATCTTTCAACTTTTTCCCTTATAAAGTTATCAACCAGAATGTCACTGTCCTTGGGTTTCATTACTTGCAACACTTTGTGAGGACCAATTTTTAATTGGGGAGTGTTAGCTAAGTGGCTAGCCACAATATTGGGGCAAGGAAGGAGACTCCCTCAAAACAGAGCAGGATTTATTTAACAAGAATGAACTTAAAAAAAACAAAACAAAACAAAACACAAACAGGATCAGGAGGATTAAGGGAAGGGAAATAAAATGGGGAAAGGGAAATTATACAACCTGAAACCACCACTCAGGAATCTGCTGAGAATACACAGCAGCATCTTCCAGCGCCTTCCAGCTTTCAATTAGAATGCTGGAAAAACTCCCTTTTTCCCAGCACACCCCACACAGCCCCCAGCCAATTGCCTGGCCTCTCTGACAGTCACATGACTGCCCTCATTAGGCTTCCAATCATAATTTTGCCAGGACCATGTAGGCATTGGCAAGTGGTGATGACATGAGATACCAGCGCCATGGCAACAGCTACAACCAGTGGGTGGAGAACCGTGCTGTTTGCGGAGTTCCAGGCAAGTGCATGCTGAGGTTTTTCTTTCAAATTCCAGCCAAAAGATGGGGTCATAAAAACTTCAAATAACAATTAATTCTTTACAAGTTCATATCCAAAATTTTCTGAACATTATGAGCTGCTGTCCAGATGTACAGGCAAGTAAGCAAGAAAGCAGTACTGACTTTCATACTCTTTGCCAGGTGCTCAGGATACAGAGTACAAAGAAGGATCCAATTGCTATTCAAAATGAGCTTATATTCTAAAGGAGAGGACAGTATATATAAATATATGAACTTGCATATACATTTATATCTCTCTATCTATGTATCTATCATCTATCTATATACTAATACAGAGCCTAAATATAAAGGTAATAACTACAAATATATGCAGAGTAGTTAAAAACTTGTTCATTTAAGTGAGAGGGCACTAGAAGTTCTAGAGAGGGGGCTTGCATCAGTTAAGATTACATGTAGACTATGTTGCCTTGCAGGTGAAAAAGCTTAATGTTATTTGTCTTTAGTATTGTAAGATCTGTTTCAAGGGAGTGGTCATTTTCATTGTTAAAGGTGTTTTACCAGATACTTGGACTTGACTTAAATCTTTTACAATACCATTTTTGCCAAAGGTCTAACACTGCCTGGGCCATTCACCATGATTTTTTTTTTTTTTACATAAAGGTGAAGGTAACAGGATAAAGTGATTTACCCTAATTCACAAATGTAGTAAGAACTGGTCTTTGTACTCAGTACTCTTTCCACAAGATTTCTTTTTTCTTATCAAATCCTACCTTACAGCTTCTAGAATATAGACTAAATAGAGTTTGATTTTAATTTTCTATAGAATTGGTCTTTGTCTAAGAAGGAATAATATATATTGTAAAGAACATAGGATTTGGAGGGCAGAGCCAAGATGGTGGAGGAGAGGCTGTGAATCCTGCAAGCAACCAGTAAACCTGTCTACTCACTCCCAAATAATGCCATTTAAAACATAAACACCAGAGCAGCCTAACACACATAAGAACAGAGTGAGATTATTTTCTGGGCAAAGACCATAATTGGGATCACCTGCTGATCAGGCTGAAATGTAACAATTGGAATGACGCCACCAGCTGGAGACTTACTGTAGAAGAGTTCCACCCATGAAGCGAAGGTCTTTGAGGGCAAGACCAGGAGTCTTTGGCATCAGGAAGTGACGCGGGCTAGTGGGAGGAGGAAGGAAGAGACTGGCGCTCGGTCTCACACTCTTTCCTTTGGACTCTGGTGGAGAGAGGAGCTAGAAATGTGCTCTCCCTTTAATAGATAGAAATCTAGGCCTTTCTCTCTCTCTTTACCAAATTCTTATTCTCCTTAATAAATGCTTAAAAGTCTAACTCTTGCTAAAGCTTATAATTTATTGGTGACCACTCATTAGATATTTTAGACAGACTAGCTAGAATTTTAGCCCTTAACAGAAAGAAGAGCTCAACATGCCATCTGGGCCCAGCCAGGAACACACCATGCCTCCAGGACCTCAGAGTCTTCAGCTCCAACAGCTTCTTCTGATGCTCAACTCACAGACTGGTGAGGGGGTTCAGTGGTTGGCTGGGGTGAAGTGGCTGCAGTCTCTGTTAGAATTAGGATGAAGTGGTCTGTCTGTGAACCAATGGGCCAAATCAAGTGGTGGTGGCCCAGTGGGGGAGTGCTACAGCACACCAAGCTTCCGACCACAGAGAATCAGATTTCAATTCAGACATCTGCTTCTGGGTTGAGATGAGTAGGCAAAGAAAAGAGCTAACTATGAAAGCTTCTTTGGGGGAGGGGTAGACCAGAATACACTCTCAGAAGAAGATAATAAGAAATTAAAGCTCCAACATCCAAAGCTTCCAAGAAAAATATGATTTGGTCTCAGGCCATGGAAGTGCTAAAAATGGACTTTGAAGAGAAAGTAGGGGAGACAGAAGGAAGATTTAGAGAGATGGAAGAAAGAATGGAAAGAGAAATGAGAGCAATGCAGGAGAGTCACGAGAAAAAAATCAACATCTTGAAAAGCCAAATGGGAAAGGAGATACAAAATCTCTCTGAAGAAAATAATTTCTTAAGAATTAGGATTGAACAAATGGAAAATTTGTACTTTATGAGAAACCAAAACACAGCAAAGGAAATCCAATTAAATAAATAAATAGAGGGCAATATGAAATATCTTCTTAGAAAAACAGTTGATGTCGAAAATAGATAAAGGAGAGATAACTTGAAAATCATGAACAAGATAAGAGTTTAGACATCAACTTCAAAGAAATGATCAGGGAAAATTGCCCTGATATTCTAGAAGCAGAAGGTAAAATAGAAATTGAAAAAATTCAATGATCACCTCCTAAAAGAGATCTCCAAAGACAACATAAAGGAATATTATAGCCCAATTCCAGAGCTCCTGGGTCAAGGAGAAAATATTGCAAGCAGCTAAAAAAAAGGAATTTAAATACTGCGGAGCAACAATAAGGATAAAACAAGATCTAGCAGCATCTCTATTAAAGGACTGAAGGGCATGGAATATGTTATTCCAGAAGGCAAAGGAAATGGGATTACAACCAAGATTCACCTACTCAGCAAAAATGAGTATAATCTTTCAGGGAAAACAATAGAACTTCAACAAAAAAGAGGACTTTCAGGTATTCATGATGAAAAGACCTGAAATGAACAAAAAATTTGATGTTAAAATACAACAACCTAGAGAAGCATAAAAAGGTAAACAGGAAAAAGAAATCATGAGGGATATTAAAAGATTAAACTGTTTACATTTCTACATGGGAAGACAATATTTTGAACTCATAAGATCTTTCTCAATATTAGGGCAGCTAAAAGAAATACACTTAGACAGAGGGCAAAGGTGTGAATTGAATATGAAGGGATAATATCTGTAAAGCACTTATTGTTTGTTTATCCTTGTTTTTTGGTGGGGCAGGCAGGGTGGGGTCACTTAATTCTGGGACCAGATTGGGGCTCAGGAACTCCTGGGTCCAAGGCTGGTACTTTGTCCACTGTGTCACCTAGCTGACCCATGATGCCATCTTCATAATAAAGTTAAGGGTTAAGAGGAATGCACTGGAAGAAAGGGAAAGGGAGAGGTGGACTGGGGAAAGTAGCTCACATAAAAGAAAGAAGGAAAAGCTTATGGAGTAAAGGGGAAGATGGGGAAAGAGTGGGGGAGTGAATGAAATTTACTCCCGTCAGAATTGGCTCAAAGAGGGAATAACATATATACTCAATTGGGTATAGTAATATATTGTGCCCTGAGGGAAAGTGGGAGAGGAAGGAGATTGGAGGGGGGAAGAGGCAAAGGAAGGAAGTGCAGATTGGGGGAGGGGGCAGTAAAAAGCAAAACACTTTTGAGGAGTGAAAGGGTGAAAGAAGATAGAAAATAGAGGAAATATCAAGGGGAGGAAATAAGATGGAGGGTATTATAATTAGCAATAGTAACTGAAAGAAATGATGAGCAGGATGATATCATGAGGACATATGAAAAATACAAAACATCAACAGAGAAAGAACTAATGGTATCTGAATACAGATTGAAGTATAATTTTATTTGTTAGTTCTTCTTTCTAAAGGTATTTTGTCTATTTTCTTTCATAACATGACTAATGAGAAGATATTTTTCATAACTGCACATGTATGCCTTATATTGAATTGCTGGATTTCATTGGGAGGGATGTGGACAGAGGGAAGAAGAAAAATTTAGAATATACAGTTTTAACAAATCATTGTGAAAAGTAATGATGAGCAGGAGGAGTTCAGAGAAACCTGGAAGGACATACAAGAACCTGATGCTGACTGAGAGAGGAGCAGAAACAGGAGAACATTGTATACAATAACAGCAACATTGTGTAATGAACAATGGTGATAGACTTGGCTCGTTTTAGCAATGCAAAGGCCCAAAACAATTTCAAACAAGTTCATGAGAGAAAATGTCCTCAACATCCAGAAAAAAGAATTGTGGTTTAGGAATGCAGATTGAACCATACTGTTTCTACATTTGGGCTGTCCCTTTTTCCTTCTTTGTTGAGTTTTTTTCCCTTGGGCTCTGACTCTTCTTTCACACCAAGACTAATGCAGAAATATGTTTAATGTGATTGCATGTGTGTGTATATATATATATATATATATATATATATATATATATATATATATATATATATATATATATATATATATACATCCTACATTAGATTAATTTCTGTCTTGTGGAGGGAGGGAAGAGAGAGTGGGAGAAAAACTTGGAACTAAAAATCCTATGAAAACAAATGTTGAAAACTGTCTTTATATGTAACTGGAAAATAACAAAATAATAATAAAAAAGAACACAGGAGTAAGTGTCAAATTATTCAGATTCCTGCTTTGTCTCTAACATTAAAGTCACATTATTTATTAGAATTTCAATTTCCATATCTATAAAATGAGGGAGTTCAATTCAGTAATTTCTCAGATTCTATCTAGCTAGAAATTTCTAGTTGACCATCTTGATGATTTTCCTTTCCCTGTTCTCTATTATTTTTTGTACTTGCTCTATCTTAGGCCATAAGAGAAGACAGTAACAAAATACTCTCCTTTTCTCTTCACATTCATAAATTGAGAAAATTCATGAGGTCCATGGAAACTTTTCACTCACACATTGAAAAAGTTCATAGAAAGGGGATATATTGGCAAGAAGATCAAGAGATAGTATTTACCTGACATGATATCTAGGGAGCCTCGGAAATGAGTACTAAAAATTTCTAGTTGGTTTCTTTGGAACAACTTTCCTACTCCAATGCATTCTCTAGCAACATTCATGTCTCTCTACCTATTCTTCCCTCCTATACAACTCTATATTAATAAGAATTAAACACATATGCTTCTACTACTTTCATTGATACAAGATTTTCCTCACAGAATTTCTTATGCAAATGAACCAAAAAAGAAACAGAAGAGACAGTTTGCCTTATTTTATAGGTAGCTTATTTAATTTCAGCACTAGCTGCAAAAGTTTGTTCTCCAGAACAAGATAACAGCAACATACTGCATTAGATAAACAATACCATTTCAGGAGGAGAGTCATTGTAGTTTATCTGATATTGTCCCAACCTCCTCCTCCTCCTCCTTCTTCCCCTTCTTCCCCTTCTTCCCCTTCTTCTCCTTCTTCCCCTTCTTCTCCTTCTTCTCCTTCTTCTCCTTCTCCTTCTTCTCCTTCTCCTCCTTCTCCTCCTTCTCCTTCTTCTTCTTCTTCTTCTTCTCCTTCTTCTCCTTCTCCTTCTCCTTCTCCTTTTTCTTCTTATTCTTTGTGGGGCAAGGAAAGTTTAAGTGACTTGCCCAGGGGTCACGTAATTTAATAAGTATTAAGTGTCTGGGGACAGACACAACTATTTGGTGCTGGTTAAGTGATAGAGTGGAGGATCAATGGAAAAGGTTTGGCACAGGAGACACAGTAGTAAATGACCTATAGTAATGTACCGTTTTGATAAACCCAAAGAGTTCAGCTTCTGAATAGGAACTCAGTATTTGACAAAACTTCTGGAAAACTGAAGATGGGATGGATATGGCAGAAACTCGGCATAGACCAACATCTTATACCTTATACCTAAAATAAGGTCAAAATGGGTACATGACTTAGACATAAAAATGGTGATACCACAGGTATAATTAGGAGGAGGAAGGAATAATTTACGCTCTCATATCTTTAGAAAGGAGAACAGTTTAATGACTAAACAAGAGATAGAGAATATTATGAAATGCAAAATGGATGATTTTGACTACATGAAATAAAAATATTGTGCACAAACAGAATCAATGCATCCAAAATTAGAAGGAAGACAGAAAGCTGGAAACAATTTTTATAGGCCAGTCCTTCTGATCAAGGCCTCATTTCTAAAATGTATCAGGAAATAAATCAAATTTATAAGAATTGAAATTGTTCCTAATTATTGCTTTAATTTCAACTTTATTGATGGTGAAATCACCCCCTTTCATTATTATTATTATTATTTTGCAGGGCAAAGAGGGTTAATTGACTTCCCCAGGGTCATACAATCCGTACATGTCAGAGTGTTTTGAAACCGGATTATCAACTGTGCTACCTAGCTGCCCCCCTTCCCTTTCATTTTGGATATTGGTAATTTGGTTTTCTTATTTCTTTTTTAAAATCAAAGTTAACCAAAGGTTTATCTATTTTATTGTTTTGTTAATAAAATATAGCTCTTAGTTTTTATTGATTAATTCTATAGTTTTTTGCCCTTTCTCCTTTGTCAGTATTTCTATTTAGTAATTTAGAATTTGAGGATTTTTAATTTGTTCTTTTTCTAGTTTTTTAATTGCATGTCCAATTGATTGAACTACTTTTTCTCTTTTTTATTCATGTAAAGCATTTAGAGATATAAAATTTCCCCTAAGGACTGATTTGGCTGCATCCCATAAGTTTTGGTATGTTGTCTCATTATTGTCATTCTCTTGGGTGAAGCTACTGATTGTTTCTATGATTTGTTGTTTGACCCACTAATTCTTTAGAATGAGATTATTTAGTTTCCAATTAATTTTCAGTCTACCTTTCCATGGCTCTTTATTACATGTACTTTTTATTGCATCATGATCTGAGAAGGATGCATTTACTATTTCTCCCTTTCTACATTTAACTGTGAGGATTTTTTGCCCTAACACATGGTCAATTTAAAAAAAAAAGTATTTTATTATTCTCCATTTACATGTAGAAATAGTTTTCAACATTTGTTTATATAACATTTCAAATTTCAATTTTTTCTGCCTCCCTCCCTCCCCTCCCTTCACCCCTGCCCTAGACAGCAGGTAATCTGATATAGGTTATATATACACATAATAACATTTAACATATTTCTGCATTAGTCATTTTATAAGAGAAGAATCTTAGAAAAAAGGAAAAACCTCAAAAAAGAAAACCAACAGCACCAAAACCAAAAGAAATAGTATGGTCCAATCAGCATCCACATTCCATAGTTCTTTTTTTTTTTTCTGGATTTGGAGAGCCTTTTCCATCCTGAGTCCTTTGGAAATTTTTCGTACCATTGGATTGATGAGAAGAATCTAGTCTATCACAGTTGATCAACACATAATGTTGATAATACTGTGTACAATGTTCTTCTGGTTCTGCTCATCTCACTCATCATCAATTCATTAAAGTCCTTCCAGGTTTCTCTGAATTCCTCCTGCTCATTGTTTCTTTCAGCACAATAGAATTCCATTACATTCATATACCACAATTTGTCCATCCATTCCCCAATTTATGGGCAGCCCCTCAATTTCCAATTCCTTGCCACCACAAAAAGAACAGACATAAATATTTATGTACATGGGGAGCCTTTTTCCTTTCCTATGATCTCCTTGGGAAAAAGACTCAAAAGTGGTATTGCTGGGTCAAATGGTATGCACAGCTTTAAGGCCCTTTGGGCATAATTCCAAATTGCTCTTCTGAATGGTTGGATCAGTACATAGCTCCACCAACAATGCATTAGTGTTCCAATTTTCCCACAGCTTTTCCAACATTTATTATTTTCCTTTTTTGTCCTATTAGCCAATCTGAAAGGTGTCAGGTGGTACCTCAGAGTTGTTTTAATTTACATCTCTCTAATCAGTAGTGATTTAGAGCATTTTTTTTCACATGGCAATAGATAGCTTTGTTTTCTTCATCAGAAAACTTCCTGTTCATATCCTCTGACCATTTCTCAATTGGGGAATTACTTGGATTCTTATAAATTTTATTTAGTTCCCTATATATTTTAGAGATGGGGCCTTTATCAGAAGTACTGGCAATAAAAATTTTTTCCCATCTTTCTGCCTTCCTTCTAATTTTGGAGGCATTGCTTCTGTTTGTACAAATTTTTTTTTAATTTAATGTAATCAAAATCATCCATTTTGCACTTCATAATATTCTCTATCTCTTGTTTGGTCATAAACTTCTCTCCTTCCTAAAGATCGTAAAGGTAGGCTATTCCTTCTTCTCCTAATTAACCTATGGTATCACCTCTTATGTCTAAATCATGTACCCATTTTGACCTTATTTTAGTCATGGTCAATTTTTTTTTAATATGTTCCATGTAATACTGGGAAAAAGATATATTTCTTTCTATTCCCATTCAACTTTCTCCAGACATCTATCATATCTAACTTTTCTAAAATGCTATTCATCTCTTTAACTTATTTCTTATTTATTTTGTGGCCAGATTTGCATCTCAGTAGTTTGTGAACAGGTTAGCTATGTAGATCAATGGATAAAATTCTAGACTTGGAGTCAGGAAGACCTGAGCTAAAATCTGAATTCAGACACTTAGTAGTTGTGTGACTCTGGGAAAGTCATTTAATACCACTTGCCTCTTTTTCCTCATCTGTAAAACAAACTGGAGATGGAAATGTAAAACCACTTCAGTACATTCACCAAGAAAACCCCAAATGGAGTTACAAAGAGGTAGAAATGCCTAGAATGACTGAAAAACAAAACAACACAATTCATAAACATTGCATATAAGAGCTTACTATGTTCCAGGCATTTTCCTAGGCTCTAGGGATAGAAAAGAAAAGGTCAAATAACCCGTTTCATCAAGTAGGTTAGAATTGATGGGAGAGACAACTTATATAAGAACATTCAAAATATAGGAAAAAAACAAATTTAAAATAGCTATGGAAGGGAGGGTGTGTGGTGGCAGGGAGGGATAGTAGTTGATGAAAGGATTTATGTATATGGTATTACTTGAGTTGAATCCTGAAAGAAAACAGGGGATTTGAAGAAGAAGTGGCTGTGGAGGGAGTAAATTCCCATCATGGAGGTGGGAGATGTAGTGTCTTCAGTGTGGAACAGTTGGTAGTTTAGAATAGGTTCATCATGGAGTAGAGAAACATAATGTTATGTAGGAAGAATAAAAAGGTAGAAGGGACAAGACTGTGAAGAATTTTAAATGCTGAATATATTAGTTCACGTTTTTTTTCTTTGATTGATTAATATATTTACTTAGAATTTTTCTGCAAGTTACATGTATAAAGAAATTTTCACATTGACTTTAAAAACTTTTTTTCAAAATACTCTTCCTACTTCCCTACCCTCCTTTAAGAACTCAAGCAGTTCAATATAGGTTATACATATACAGTCATGCAAAACACTTCCAAATTAGTCAGCTTATGAAAGAAAACAGAGAAAAAAACTTTAAAAAGAGGAACTAACAAAAAAATGTACTTCAATCTGTATTCAGCTACCATCAGTTCTTATTTAGAATTTTATTTTCCCAAAATTGAGTGTGAATAACATCAATTAAAAAATAACTTTGTGTTCCAAGTTCTCTTCATTCCTCCCTCTCCCCCCAAAGAACTCAAGCAATTCAATATATACATGAGCAGTCATGAAAAACATTTCCATATTAGCCAGGTTGTGAAAGAAAACAGACAAAAAAACTTCAGATAAAAGAATTAACAAAAAAATTATGCTTCAATCTATATTCAGCCACCATCAGTTCACTCTCTGTAGATGGACTGCATTTTTCATAAGATCTTCAGAGTTGTCTTAAGTCATTGCATTGCTGAAAATAACTAAGTCATTCATAGCAGATCATCTTCCAGTATTGCTGTCACATTGTCTACAGTAAATTACATGTTTCATTAGCTCATGGAGGTCTTTCCAAGTTTTTCTGATAGAATCCTGTTCATTATATTACTTTTATAGTAAACTACATTTGAGATTTCCTTACAATAAACTCTAGCTGTGATGTCTAAAATCTAATGATTGCTTGCTTAAATTTGAAGCTTTAGCAAGAGTTTAGCCATTTAAATATTTATTAAAGTGCATCAAAAGTTAGTGAAGAGGGGCAGCTAGGTGGCGCAGTGGATAAGTACCGGCCCTGGAGTCAGGAGTACCTAGTTCAAATCTACTGGCCTCAGACACTTAACACTTACTACTGTGTGACCTCTGGGGCAAGTCACTAACCCCAATTGCCTCACTAAAAAAAAAAAAAGTGAAGAGAGAAAAAGCAAACTTCATCTAACTATCTCTAAGAGAGCCCAACAAGCCCAAGTCAGGAACTGAAAAGGGCTCAATCCTCCCAGAAGCCTCCTGTGAAACAGGAACCAGGACCATTTACACACACAGCTCCAAGCTAATTGGTTGGTAGCACTTATTGACAGAAGCCATGGGCAGCAAACATCACTTCCTGATGCTGATCTGATCTTCCAAACCCCAGAAAGGTCACTTCTGGACACTAAAGTTCACATGGTTTCTTTTCAGGCCAGAGCTCACAATGTTCCTCCCAGAAGAGGGTGTCATTCCAAATCTCACAAAACCTAGGAGGTTGATTCTTGCAACAAGAGCAATACATTCACATTTATATACTACCTTATACCTGACAAAGAATTTTCTTCACAATAGCCCAGCGAAGTACTTTTGAATATCATCACCAACCATCATCAGTCAATCCTCTTCATCATCAATCAGACCTCATCTTCATCAATTAATCCTCATCATCAATAATCAGTCCTCCTCATCAATCAATCCTCCTCAATCAATTCTCATCATTCATCAATCATCATCAATCCATCAATCCATTCATCTTCATCTTCTTCATAATCTTACATTACTCTTTCCTCTGCTTCAAATTTTTTTTCACAATTACTATTGTTAACTGTTTCCCTCCATCCTTTTCCCTCCCCTATGAGTAGTTACTTATTTCTATCTCTTTCACCTTATCCATCCCCAAAAGTTTTTTGCTTCTGACTGCCCCCTCCCCCAATCTACCCTCCCTTCTTTCAAACTCTCTCTCCTTATCCCCATCCTCTCCTACCCTCCCGGAAGGCTAGATAGATTATCTCCACCCCAACTGAGTGTTGTATGTTATTCCCTCCTTGAGCCCTACCTCTGATGAAATTGAACCAAATCTCTTTGAACCAATTCTTGATGAATGCAAGTCTCATTCACTTCCCTGTTCCTGCCCCTCTCTTCCCCCACCTCCATAAAGCCCTTTCCTGCTTATTTCATGTGGGATTTCACCACATTATACCTCTTCCCTTTCCCCCCTCCCTCAGTGCAATCCTTTTCACCTCTAAATTTTACCCTAAAGATATCATCATGGGACAGCTAGGTGACCCAGTGAAAAAAGTACCCACACTTGATCCAGGAGGAGCCAAGCCCAAGTTGGCCTCAGACACAAGACCATCACCCACTGATTGACCCAGGGCATTCCACCCAACCCAGACGGCCCCCCCTCCCCACAAAAGATATACAAAAATAAATGCTTTACAAATAGTCATCCCTTATAATCAATGCTTAACCTGTCCCTCTGTCTAAATTTATTCCTATCATCTTCCCTAATACTGAGAAAATTTCTCATGAGTTAGGTGCATCATCTCCCATGCTGAATATAAATAGTTAACCTTTTAACACTCCTCTTAATTCTCTTTTACTGCTTACCTTTTTATGCTTCTCTAGGGGTCTTGTATTTGTAAGCCAAATTTTCTATTCAGTTCAGGTCTTTTCATCACAAATGCTTGAAAAGTCCTCTCTTTCATTGAGTTCTCATTTCCCCCCTTAAAGTTTATACTCAGTTTTGCTATGTAGGGTGATTCTTGTTTTAATTAAGTTCCTTTGCCCTAGGGAATATACATTCTATGCCTACTGATCTTTTAATATAGAAGCTGCTGTATCTTGTGTTATCCAGTCTGTGGCTCTACAGTATTTAAATGTTTCTTTATGGCTGCTTGCAATATTTTCACCTTGACCTGGGAGCTCTGGAATTTGGCTATAATATTGTTGGATGTTTTCATTTTTGGGATCTCTTTGAGTAAGTTATTGGTGTATTATTTCATTTTCTATTTTACCTTCTGCTTCTAGAATATCTGGGCATTTCTCCCTGACAATTTCTTGGAAGATGATGTCTAAGCTTTTCTTTTGATCATGCTGTCAGGTAGTCCAATAATTTTCAAATTTTCTCTCCTGGATCTATTTTCCAGGGAGAGTATTTCACATAGTCCTCTATTTTTCATTCATTTGGATTTTTCTTTATTGTGTCTTTATTTCTCAAAAATTCATTAGCTTCCATTTTCTCAATCCTAATACAATTTTTCTGTTTTAGAATTTTATTTTCCAATTACATGTAAAAACAAAATTTAACATCAATTTTTTAAAACTTGTGTTCCAACTTCTCTTCCTCCCTCCCTTCCCACCACCACCCCCATGAACTCAATCAATTCAATAAAAGTTATACATGAGAAGTCATGGAAGACATCTCCACATTAGCCAGGTTGTGAGAGAAAACAGACAAAAAACCCCTTCTGATTAAGGAACTATCAAAAAAAACTATGCTTTAATCTGTTTTCAGATTACCACAAGTTCTTTCTCTGTAGATAGGGATTGCAATTTTCATAAGTCCTTCAGAGTTATATTGGCATCATTGCATTCCTGAAAATATACATGGTCCTTTCCATGCAGATCACTATTGCTTATTATTTTGTATACATTACACTTCACTCTGCTTCTTTTCATGTAAGGTTCTTTCTATGGTTTTTCTGATTAGCATCCGTGGTCATCATAACTTGTTATATAGTACCTTAAACTTGAAAATAATTTTCTTCACAATAGCCCAGCAAAGTATGTGCATAGTGTTTTGTCATTATAAGCTATCATCATAACTATTGTCTCTCCATCCTATTCCCCCTTCCCATGTATATTTATTCTGTTTTCTATCTTCTTTTACCTTATTCCCTCCTCAAAAGTGTTTTGCTTCTAACTACCCCCTCCCCTGCTCTGCCCTCCTTTCTTTCACCCTCCCCTCCTTATCCTCTTCCCCTCCTACTTGTCCTGTAGCGTTAAATAGATTACTCCTCTCAATTGGGTGTGTATATTATTCCATCCTTGAGCCCACTCTGATGAGATTAAGGTCTTTGAGCTAATTCTGTGTTCTTAATTTAGCTTTCTCCCTCCCTCCTCAACCCTCCTTTATGAAATCAAGCAATTCAATATGTCATGGCATGTACAATTATCTAGAACATCTTCACTTTCCTCGAGAGTGTTTTGCTCTTTACTGCTCCCTTCCCCAATTTGCCCTTCCTTCCCATCTTCTCCCCCCTCCCATCTCCTTCCCCTCCCACTTTCTCTCAGGGCAAACATATATTACTATACCCACTTGTGTATGTATGTTATTCCCTTTTTGAGGGAATTCTGATGATAGTAAGGTTCACACACTCTCTCACTCCTTCCCCCACTTCTCCTCCCTTCCATAAGCTTTTTTCTTGTTTCCTTCATGTGAACTACCTCTCCCAGTCCACCTCTCCCCTTATCCCTCCCCCAGTGCATTCCTCCTACACCTCAACCCTATTTTAAATATGTCATCATTGGTTAGCTAGGTGGCACAGTGGACAAAGCACCAGCCCTGGACCCAGGAGGCCCTGAGCCCAAATCTGGCCCAAGACATAAGACACTCCACCCTGCCTGCCCAACAATAAACAAGGATAAACAAAAAATAAATGCTTTAAAGATATTATTCCTTCATATTTAATTCAGACTTGTGTGCTCTAAGTGTATTCCTTTCAGCTACCCTAATACTGAGAAAGTTCTTATGAGTTTGAAGTATTATTTTTTCATGTAGAAATGTAAATAATTTAATCTTTTGATATCCCTCATGATTTCTTTTTCCAATTTACCATTTTATGCTTCCCTAGGGTCTTGTATTTGAACATCAAATTTTCTATTCAGTTCAGATCTTTTCATTATGAATACCTGAATGTCCTATTTTCCATTGAAGTCCCATTTTTGCCTCAGAAAGATTATACTCAGTTTTGCTGCATAGGTGATTCTTGACTGTAGTCCCAGTTCCTTTGCCCTCTGGAATATCATATTCGATGCCCTCCAGTCCTTTAACATAGATGCTACTAGATTTTGTTTCATCCTTATTGTTGCTCCACAGTATTTGAATTCCTTTTTTCTAGCTGCTCGCAATATTTTCTCCTTGACCTGTCAGCTCTAGAATTTGGCTATAATATTCCTGTATGTTTTCCTTTTGGGATCCCTTTCAGGAAGCAATTTTCCTTGACAATTTCTTTGAAGATGCTGTCAACTCTTATTTTGTTCATAGTTTTCAGGTAGTCCAATAATTTTCAAATTATCTCTCCTGGATCTGTTTTCCAGGTCTGATGTTTTTCCAAGGAGATATTTCATATTGCTCTCTCTCTCTCTCTCTCTCTCTCTCTCTCTCTCTCTCTCTCTCTCTCTCTCTCTCTTAAAAATCATTTGGATTTCCTTTACTGTGTCTTGGTTTCTCATAAAGTCACTAGCTTCCATTTGTTCATCCTAATTCTTAGACAATTATTTTCTTCTGAGAGCTTTTGTATCTCCCTTTCCATTTGCTTTTTCAAGCTCTTGACTATTTTTCATGACTATCCTGCATCACTCTCATTTATCTTTCCATTTTTTCCTCTACCTCTTTTACCTTATATTCAAAGACCTTTTCTAGTGGTGCTATGGCATGAGACCATTTCATATTTGTTGTGGAAGCTTTAAATAAAGGCACTTTGATTTTGTTTTCTTATTCTGACACTGTATTTTGATATTCCTTGTCATCAAAGAAACTTTCCAAGGTTAGCATCTTTTTTTATTCTGTCTGCTCAGTTTTCCAGCCTATTTCTTGACTTTTAACTACTGCAGGATGGACTATCCCAAGCTTCTAGGGGTCCCACATGGTATAATTTAAGGAGAGGCACATTCTGCACTCTCCTGGCCTGTGCTCTGGTCTGTAAATGACCACATGTCTACTTGCTCTTTAACCCAGCAACAGAAATATGTTTCACTTTGGTTGCAAGCTCAGGTGTGCCTGCGGCTCTCCCAACCTGGGCTGCCACTCAAGACTGCTTCCTAGTTCTGAGCACAGTCAACACAACAGAGTTCTACTTCAATGACAGCAGAGACCCCTGAAATCTCTACTGGGCAACCACTCGACCCCCCTCACCAGACTCTGAGCTGAGTTCCAGAAGGAACCATTGCTGCAGTTGATTCAGAGGTCCCATAGGTCTGTTTTTCTGTAACAGTCAGCCTGGGGCTGAATCTGCACAGGTTGCCTGAGGCTGGATCTATGTTGGCATGGCCCAGGTCTGGACTCCACTATCACACAAATACAACAGACTTTCCTGCCAAACTTCTAAGCCATCTTTAGACAGAAAATAATCTCAACCCATCCTTTTGTGGGTTCTGATGCTCCAGGAATTATCTTATGGCATTATTTGGAGCTATTTGGAGGGTTTGTGGCGAGAAGTTCAGAATCTTACTGTCTTTCCTCCACCCTCTTGGCTCAGCCCCCATGCTTTAAGTTTGAAGAAATAAGGTACCATTTACATTTGTTGGGAGGCTAGAAGTATAGGATATGAACTTTAGGAAAATTACTTTAGTGACTGTAAAAACTGTACTTCATTTTGAAGACCAATGTCATCGTGGAGCAATATTTTGACAGACAAGTGGATTTAATGTAAGTATGGCATAGCTGTGCAAGATCTTTAGCTTCATTCTCTCCTCTAGCCTCTTCAAAGTCCAATGGCAATTGGGATACTACTGTAGAAAACTGTCTTCCTCACATTAAAGAAACAAATTGGAATATGGACAAACATGATATTTTATAGTGATTTCCTTGTTTTCTACTTCCTAAATGTACCTAATAAAGACTAATCTTTCTTAAGGATATATTTTTAATATATTTAATAATTTTTAAAATAATTCTTTATTCTTTATTATTTATTTTAATAATTCTATGGTTTAAAAGTGCTTTGACTTATTTCTTATATCACAGTAATATTTCACTGCATCTATATAACATAATTAGTTTTGTTATTCCCCAATTCATGAATATCTACTTTGCTTCAGATTTTTTATTAGTACAAAAAAAACTTGTCATAAACAATAGGCTGAATAAAAGGCATTTTCCTCCATATTTGCTCTCTCTTGTAAATATGCCTGTTGATTACTTTATTTAGTGTGAAAAGATTCTAAGCCTAATTTTTGCAAAATTGTTTTCCAGTTTTCCTGACAATTCTTAACAAATAGTTTTTCTTCCCCCCAAAATGATATTCTCTGCTTTATAGAACACTGAGCTTATGAATTCAATTATTTCTGATTCTTCTTTATCTAGTATGATCACCTTAACTCCTTTTTTATTTTTTAATGGTAGTTATTTTTGATGATTATGCTTTATGGTATAATTTGGTATCTAAAAATGCAATTCCCCTTTCAAGCTTATTTTTTCCCCAATGATTTTCCTTGGGAATTCTAGAATGTTTTTCCTCTCCAAATTAATTTAATTATTCTTTTAAACTCCAGGACATGTCCTCTTGATGCCTTGTCTTCTTGCTTGAACATGTAGTCCTATGAATTTGGAGCTGCTACACTGCATGTGGCCTGTAAGGAACAAGTGAGCCTGGAGCACAAGCTGACACCTGGTTTTCTGGGGGAACTCTAAAGTGCATTTGCTTACCTGATGACTCCATGCACATCTTTATATCTGCCTCTTTTCTCTGATAATCATCTAGTATATGTTCTAATATGTCCCACATTGCATTAAATGACCTTTTATGCCATACATAACATACCTTCTATAGCCCATCTTCTCAGACTTCAAGGAGATTAATGTTTTTGGATTCAATCATATACCACAGCTTCTTCCGTCATTCCTCAGCTGATGGGCATTCCCTTGATTTTCAATTCTTAGCCACCACAAAGAGTTGCTATAAATATTTTTTGTACAATTTTTCCCCGTTTTCTCTTTTTAATGATTACTATTATTAACTGTTTCCCTTCTATCCTCTTCCCTTCCCCATGATATTTATTCTATTATCCATCTTCTTTCATCCTATCCCTCTTCAAAAGGGATTTGCTTCTGTCTGTCCCCTCCTCCAATCTGCCCTTCCTTCTTTTGCCCATCTCTCTTTATTCCCTTCCCCTCCTATTTTCCTGCAGGGTTATAGCGATTGGGTGTTTATGTTATTCCATCCTTGAGCCAATTCTTATGAGATTGAGTGACCCTGAACTTTGAACAAAGTATCACAAATCAATAAAGACCTAACAACCACTTTATTGAAGAAAAGAAGTATGTATACTATGAACAATTGACATCAAAATGAAGGATTTCTATGGGAGGATAAAAGATTAGGATTACTGTGCTTTACATTTTTGGACCCAGCTCCCAACTGGACCCAGATTCTGCACTGAAGTTTAGATGGAAAAGACATAATTGGACTTTAGCAACACACCCCTGATACATTTCTGAGTAACAAAATTATTCTATCTATAACCAGATAAATACAGCTCACCAAGAAACCCTCCCACCCCATATGGCCTCCCAACCTCTATTCTGTTATATCCAGGAAACTTTCCCCTCAGTTACAATTACTGATACACAATAATCAGTCAGTCAGCAAGCCATTTATGGAGTGGCAAGGATATGGTACTGACCTCAAAGGTTTTCAAATCTGATTTCAGTGGTCTCCAGGGGAATGAACAACCAACAAATGAAAATGAATGGACAATCTTGATGAAGATACAGGGAAAGTGACTAAAAACCTTGTAGAGTCCCTTTAAATATTGAAGTTAACAGATTTTTATGTAACAGTCAAATAAGCTGATTTACTTGCATATAAACATAACTTTAAACTTAAAAAATACTTTTAACAATAAAAATAAATGATCTTTTGGGGATTTTCATTGGCGTTTGACTAGCATAGAAAAAAATCTATTAAAGAATTTCGATATTTTTGTCACATTGGTTACATTAACATAACTCAGACAGGAACAATGAATATACTCCAATTTGTATTTATTTCTTTAATTCAAAATAATTTTATTTATTTCTATAAATATTTCTCAATTGCATCTAAAAATGTAACATTTTTTAAAATTTGGAATTTCAAATTTCTTCCCTTTCTCCCAACTTAGGAAGTCAATTTGATATCAATTGTATGTATGAAGTCATGTAAAGCGTATTTCCCTATTAGCCAAGTTGAAAAAGAAAACACAAAGAGAAAGCATGAAAAATAAAATTTTAAAAGTACATTTCAATATTCATTCAGAGTTCTCTTTCTGGAACTGGATAGTATTTTTCATCATTGGCCCTTGGAAATTGTATTGCCATTACTATGTACAATGTTCTGGTTCTGCTCATTTCAGGTTTATTTTTTCTGAAACCATCCTGTTCATCCTTTCTTATACCATAATAATATTCTATCACCATGATATAACACAATTTGTTCAACCATTCTCCAATTAATGGATGTTCCTTCAACTTCCAAATCTTGCCACCACAGAAAAAAAAGAAAAAAAAGCTGCTATATTTTAAAGGTCTTTTAAAATATAAAATAAAGGTCCTTTATTCTTTTCTTTGATCTCTTTAAGATATAAATATAGTAGCTCTATTGCTAGGTAAAAGGGTAGGCACGTTTTATAGCATCATTTTAATAGTGTAATTCCAAATGGTTTTCCATAATGGTTGAACTGGTTCATAACTCCACCAACAATGCATTGGTATCTCAATTTTTTCACATCTTGCCCTGCCTCCCCTGTCAGCATTTGTCACTTTCTTTTCCTATTATGTTAGCCAACCTAATAGGAATGAGGTGGTATCTCAGAGTTGTTTTAATTTTTATTTCTCTAATAAGTAGTGATTTAGAGTATTTTTTATGTGACTACTAATGGTTTTGATTTTTTGTTTGAAAACTTCCTATTCATATATATCCTTTGAACATTTATTATCGGGGGAATGACTATCTTTTTTTTAAAAATTTACTTGGCCTATTCCCCTATATATTTGAGAAATGAGGCATTTATTAGAGAAACTTTTTGTATCCCCCTCCCCAGTTTCCTATTTACCTTTGGGTGCATTAGTATTGTTTGTGCTAAAGCTTTTTAATTTCATGTAGCCGAAATTATCTATTTTAATTCCTGTGATCCTCTCTATCTCTTATTAGGTCAAAAACTGTCCCCTTACCCATAGATCTGCCAGATACATTTTCCCATGCTCCCCTAATTTACTCATGATATCACTTTGATGAATAAACCACTTATCTATTTTGACAGAGTGAGATACTGGTCTATAACTAATTTCTGCCAAACTGCTTATCAGTTTTCATGGCAATTTTTGTAAATTGGTGAGCTCTTACTTTAAAAGCTTATACCTTTGAATTAATCAAGCACTAAAGTACTATGGTAATTTACTATTGTGTATTGTGTGCTGAATATTTTACACTGATCCTCCACTCTGTTTTTTAGCCAATACCAGTTTGGTTTGATGATTACCATTTTGCAATATATTTTTAATTCTAGTATTGTTAAGCTGCCTTCTTTTTCCATTGATACCCTTGATATTCTTGACATTTTGTTCTTCCACTTGAAAGTTCTTACTTTTTTCTAGCTCTATAATCATTTGGTTGTTTGATTTGTAGGTCACTAAAAAAGGAAATTAAGCTAGATAGAATTGTCATTTTTTTTAACACTGGCTCAAACTGTCCATGACCAAAGGATATTTCTCTAGTTGTTTAGATACATCTTTATTTGTGTGTAAAATACTTTGTAATTGTGCTCAAATACTTCTTGGGTTAGTCGTGGAAGATAGACTCTCAAGTATTTTAAATTGTCCACAAATATTTCAACTGTAATTTCCCTTTTTATCTCTTGCTGCTGGGTTTTGTTGGTGATATATAAAAATGCTGATGATTTATTTGATTTTATTTCATACCCTGAAACTTTGCTAAAGATATTAATTGTTTCAACTTGTTTTTAGTTGATTCTTTAGTATTCTCTAAGTATACCATAATATAATCAGCAAAGTGTGATGGTTTTTTCTTCACTGCCAATTTTGTTTTTCATCCCCCACTATTGCTGTTATTTTGTATACAGTACATTTCACTCTGCTTCAGTTCATGTAGGTCTTTCCAGGTTTTTCTGATAGCATCCTGTTCATCATAACCTGTATATGGTACCTTAAGCTTCACAGAGAATTTTATTCATAAAAGCCCAGCAAAGTAGGTGCCATATGTTTTGCCATTATTATCAATCATTATAACTATTTCCCCCATCCCACTCCCTTCCCAAGACATTATTTTTTATTCAATTTATTTTTCCTGTCTTCTTGCTATACCCAGAATTTCTTGTGTATTACTGAATAACATTGGTGATAATGAGCATTCTTGTTTCAAGTTTATCCCCATTATAAGTAATGCTTGCTCTTGGTTTTAAATAGATACTACTTATAATTTTTCGAAAGTTTCTATTGATTCCTATGCTTTTTAGTGTTTTTAATAGGAATGGCTTTGCATTTTGTCAAATAATTTTTTCTGCTTACAATTATATGACTTTTGGTGTTATTTTTATTTATATGGCTGATTATGATAATCTTTTTCCTAATATTGAACCAGCCCTAATACAAATCCTGCATAGTCATAGTATAAGATCTTTGCGATATATTGCTGTAATATTCTTTGTTTATTCATTCTTCAGTCTTTACTGACCCTTTGTGAACTCATTTGAGGATTTTTTGGCTCAGCTACTCAGTTGGTTTCCATTTCCTTCTCCTGCTCATTTTATAGATGAGGAAAATGAGACAAACAAGGTTAAGTGATCTGACCAGTGTTATATTGCTAATAATCTTCTGAGACCAGATTTGAACTCTGGAAAATGAGTCTTTCTGACTGTAGGCCTGGAATTCCATCTACTGTATCACTAAGCTGCCCTAGTAATCTGCTTGCTGGTATTTTATATAATTTTTTTTACTGATATTAATTAAGGAAATTGGCCTATACTTTTCTTTCTATGATTTTGTTCTCCCTGGTTTATGTATCAAAACCATATTTGTGTCATAAAAAGAATTTAGTAGGAACTCCTTTAAAAATTTTTTCAAGTAGTTTATCTTAAAAGTTTGGAACAATTTGCCTATAAATCCAGCTGGACCTGGGGATTTTTTCTTAGGGAGTTCATTGATGGTTTGTTTAATTTTTCTACCCTTTTTATTTGAATTTAAAAATAATTTTTAAAATCTCTTCCAGGAATTCCTGTTGGGCTTAAGTTTTATTCACTTTTTTCCCCTCGAGGACTCTCTTAATGCTTTCTTGACTTCATTATCTTCTTCAAAGTTTGCTTGTTCATCTCTGTCATCATAGTACATTTTTATAGCCTAGTTCTTTTGTTGTTGTTTACTCACTTTTCTTGAGGTTGAACTTCATTATAATTTTCCTCTATTCCTAGTGTGGTGCTGAATGAGAATTTTCTGAAACTTCGTTCTTTTTTTCACTGCTATTTCTAGCAATTTTAAGGGTTTAGAAATTTTCAGTGCTTCCAAGGTTTTGCGAGCAGAAGAGAGGTATGGTCACTGCTCTCCTAGTTGATACTCTGGTAGTTACCCAAGAAAGGCCCCTGATCCCTTGGAATTGCAATTGCTATTATTCCTCAGCACCCCAATTCTCTTGGGACCAGAAACCATTTTGTTCCTCAGTGTCTCTGATATTTTTTTTTTTTGACCAAAAGCAATATTGATTCTCTGGAGTTTTGCTCCCTCTTGACTGAAAATTCTCTTTTATGATCTTGAACTATAACCCAGAAAGTTATGGGCAATGAATTTGACCGACAGCTTCTTGTCTTACTACCAGTGCTAGCACATACTTTCCCTGTAATCTCTTTCTGACCAGTTACCAGGTTGCTTTAGCACTTCTAGCTTGAATGTATACAAAACTGCTCCTGCTTCTTTGACTACTACATAGTCCCACTATTAGTGTTTCACCCATGTCAGCTTTGGGCTAGCTTCCACCGCTTTTATCACAGATATCTCTTTCTGAATCTTGGGTTGTCTTAGGCTAGAAAAATGTCTTACTCTGAACTTTTGTTAGCTCTGCCACATCAGAATTTGATTTGAGTGATTTTAAAGTTGTTTGGAAAGGAATATTGGAAGAGCTTGGCTGAGTACTTCCTCTACTCTGCAATCTTGGCTTTGCCTCATCTTTATTTCTTTAAAGAGTGCTTTATGAGGGGGGACTTGTTTTCAATTTATAAGCATTAAGAATCAACTGTTTTTTCAATTTTGCACTAAGGGCTAAAGAAACACAGAAATAATCCAAGCTGCTCATAATTTAACATTCATTTTACATGTAAAAATGTTTTATATTACTTGTAAAATATCATGTTAAATGTACATATCAGGTATGTTATATGTAACAAAATATATATGCATTTATCCACACACATACATGTATATAGATATATAACACAAACACATTCATATTTTGTACTGCATATTACATAAGCAATTTAATATTAAATATGTAATAGAAATTATATTTGTATTATATGGATTTTTACTTATATACTGTTGTGTAATACATTATACAATACATTCTATACATATATGTATATAAATTAAATATAATAAGATAATTTGTATGTTACACAGCATTACCGGTGATATATCCCTCAAATATAAATACCTCTCTATTCATGACAGAGAACATGGAAATATAAGGGGAAATATTGCAGATATATGTAAAAATTGGCTATTATTAAATTTAAATCTAGATGAATTTTAGAGTTCTTTATACTTTCAGTCATAATTTGATTTATTCTAATACTTTTTTTTTGCTTTTTATTTTTTTTCACAGAAAGTCCAATTTAATGGTGCTTGCCAACATCATCATTGCTGTTTCTTTCAAGAGAGAATACCCAAACACTATGGTTTTGTCATCATTGCCATAGTTTGCTACCACATATCAAATTATTATGATTAAATTCTACATTGAAATTAATTCACTTATCCATATTGATTAAACAACATTTGCAAATCATTGTGTCAGCATCTACTGGTAACATGAGGAACAATGAAAACATATTCCCTGCTCTCAAGAAACTGGTGATTTTGAAATCATGGATACACAAATAAAATTTAATGCAATTGATTATACATTTATCAAGTGCTTACCATTCATCACTCACTTTACTTTCCTAACCATTTAGAGTCACATTGTAGGTGAGGGCTCTATCCTACGAATTCTGAGTCATACCAATAATGGTATTTTTTTTCTTTGCATTAGGGTCTCTCTTCTTTGATCCATTGCATACAGACTTTGAGGCTAGAGGTTTACAACTGACACCTATGAACATTTTATTGTTTTAACTTCTCTTCTTCTCTCTTCATATAGTTTCTTTTTTTGGCCTCAAACTTGGATTAGCAACAATGAAAGTCTTTTTCTTTCTCCCTCCTTGTTATTCTTTTGTTTGTTTGTTTTTGTTTTTGTTTTTTACTTTAAGGCCCTTTAAAAAATAAAAACAGGAAATAAATGCTTGCTAAAGTTTATGAGGTATACTCCATTTCTAATGGTATCCCATTATTTTAAAGCCATAATTCAGAAGTCCAAGACCCATTCTCAGACACTTCTTAATAATCAGTAACTATTAACTTCCCACATCAACATTTTCTATAACCCTTACCTTCAATGGGCAATAAGGATCAAAATACAGATTGTGCCCTGATTATCTTTGTGAGAAAATAGGCAATGGTCCCCTAGACCTGTTTGAGGACAAAGGTCTCAGTCCTCTTCCTTCCCCTCCAGCAAACAAGATCACATAGTACCAGGAGCCCTGAGCTGGTCTCAATTAGGTCCTCTCCTGGGCTGTGTCTATAGAAGGGTAGATTGAAGAAATGTCCCTGTGTCACCTCCCCAATTGGCTAAGAACCCAAAGAATAATTATGGAAATTAGGGTTAGGAATACGGCATTCAGGTTAGCTAATTTTTGCATGTAGATTGTAACCCTTGAGTAATTGAACAGTGATGAAAAGGGGGAGGGAACATTTATGTTAGGGACTTGGAGTTAAAACGGGGCCTAAGAGCCCCCCTTCTTTGCACCCACCAGCTGCACACTGGGTGACCAGTCTCATGAGAATGATAATAAATGAGCCTTTGACACAGCACTGCAGCTGAGTTCCAGAGAATTATTGAGCAGGAGTTGTTTTCCTCTCAATCTTCATATTCTCCCTCAAGACTTCCAAATCTTTTACTATACTTTTGAGATATCATTTGTTAATATCTTTTATACCCTCTTGAGTCACTAGAAGTGGGCAATAGTAATCTATTTCTGTAAGTCTCATTCCTGGTCTTGTTAGTACATTGTCTTAGATATAAGTTGAGTCCTACCTCTTCCCAATTTTATCTTATTTAAGGTATCCCTCATCAAAAACTACAGTTCCTCACACAGAATGTGTTTAACACACACATATATGTCTGTATAGCTATATGTATATAGCTATAATATGCATATATCAATATGTATGCATTCATGATAGTATACATGGATATATATATACATAAGATATTGTATATATACATATATACATACATATATACACACATGAATGGGGTGTATATGTAGATATATAGAGGTATCTACACACATTTTTGTATATGTATATATAAACTTAGACATTGTATATAGCTATATGTGCATATATACACACAATATGCAGTGTGTATGTATATAGGTATATATGTATGGGTGTGCAAGCATGTGTGCACTTAACACAAATGTATGAATATACATGCATATACATGTATATATACAGATATGTATACATAAACTTATATAATTAATGTGTATGTGTATATATATATGCATATATACACACATTGCATGGATTATATATATGTGTATGTGCATGCTTGTATATGCAACTACATTTTTAAAATTTCTAGAATTTTTAATGGAGGAAGTTTTGTTCATTTATTTAAAGACTAAACTGAAAGAGATTTTTCAGAATATTTTCCCTGATAGGATTATTTCATATGAAATATACTTATATGTGTATAGATGTATATCTCTATCCATCTATCAATTTTTGTGCACATATATGCATATATAAACACATGTGTGCGCACATATATGTATGTATGTGTGATGCAGTGCATGTATATGTTTATATGTACATGTGTGTATATGTATGTATATATCAAAATGAATTTCTATGAGCATTAAAGGAAGGGACTTTATCCATATATTTAAAACCTAAACTAAATCTTTTAGAATATTTTTCCTGACATTTAATTAAAACTCAAGCATTTCTTTATCTGTGACTAGTTTTACAGAAATGTTATTTATCTCTCTATATGTGTGTATACATTCATTCATTCATTCATTTATTTATTTATTCATTAATTCATTTCCTAGTTAGTTAGTTAGTTTGTTTGTTTGTTACCATTAAAACGGATTTTAGTAAGAAAATATTTCCTGGAAAAGAATTAGCAGTGTGAGTAGAACACTGGTTGCTATATCCCCAAGCCCTGAGCTCATGACTTGTTTCTGACATATCCTAGCTGTCTGAACATGGTTAAATCACTAAATTTCCAATTATTCTAGGCAACTCTCTAAAACCATAGAAGGTGCTAATCTCTAGAAAGTGTTCCCAAGACCAATGCAATTATAGGTTCAGTCCTTATCCCCCAAAATAAAAATTATAGAGGCCACAGGATGAGGAAGAATAATAAAATTCTGTAGGGTTGAAGGCATAGTAGTCAATGAAATTCCATTATTTTCTTGAGCTGCTTATTTAGCCTCTTCTTCCTTTGGGACCCTTCAATGCTTAGTAATGACCCTATGTTTAACCAAATAGACAGCAGGAAAAATAATTATAACCACAGCAAAATACATCTCTATGATTGGACAGAATTACCTTTCTATATGCTTTTAATCCAGAGTTTTGCAAAAAACAAGAATAAAAACAAACAAAAACATTTCAGCTCTGGTTTCTGTCATTTTCAAGACAGACTAAGACCTCCCATTGTCATGCAGAATTTGTTCTGATCAAAGGATGGCAGTAAGGTTCTTTGTTAATATTCAGAGAGTAGTGCCCAACCTTCTGACAGCTTGGTTTGATTTTACAAAGATATGGCCTCACAGATTATCATTTCTATAAAATTTAATTTACCTTTATGGCCTCATTTCCACGTAAAAGGAAGTGTCAGCCCCTGAGGATTTCATGTCCTTTACAAACTGGTTTCAAATACTCAACAGGGCAAAACCAACAGGTACATGTAGAAAAAGAGGGTGATCTGACTAGCTGCTAAGAAAGAAAAGTGAGAGGAAACAATCAGATTTAATGTTAAAATTTGTTTTAGCAAAGCTATGTTATCATTTGTGCTGAAATTATTTTTCTTAGCACTTATGCTCTATTGTGGGGAAGTACCAATGATACAGACAAAAATAAATTCTATCCCCTCATCAAAGGCAGCTAGGTGTATAGTGAATTAAGTACTTGGCCATGAGTGAGGAAGACCTGCTTTCAAATTTGACCTCAAATACTTACTAGCTGTGTAACTATGGGAAAACAATTTAACCTCTCCCTACCTCATTTTTTTCAACTGTAAAATGTTAATAATAATAAAACTTACTTCACAGGTCTGCTATGAGGATCTTATAAACTCTTTTTTTTTTTTTTAGTGAAGCAATTGGGGTTAAGTGACTTGCCCAGGGTCACACAGCTAGTAATTGTTAAGTGTCTGAGACCAGATATAAACTCTTTTTGAAAGCACTTGATACATAGTGGTTGGTTGTTGTCCTTCATTCTCAAAGAGAACCTGAATGACATCCCTTTGTCAGGGTTAAGGTACAGTTTGTCTGACTGTGGTTGATCAGACCAATATGAGCTCAGAAGGCTCTACCATAGTTTGGGTACAAATAGTCCATATAAACATTTGGAGTAGACACATAGTAGGTGCTTAGTGAATTTTTCTTTTGTTAATATGAATATATGGATCTCTTGGATTTGATGGAGTTACCTTATTATCGAAAAGTATTTTTTTATGAAACCCTGGGTTAATAGGAGCAAAATGTCCTTCAATGGAACTCCAAACTGTGGTAAAAAAATATGAAAGTTTTTTAACAGTTGGTTAGGATAACTGAAAGACGATAGTTTTTTTTTGAAGGACCACCCTTTTGGGGAGGAGACCAAAGTCCGCCTGCTGCAGACGTCAGACTGCCTGCTACGCACTCGACTTCCGGGGTGCGAGTTTAAAAGACAAGGAGAGAACAGAAGTGGGGGCTTTTTTCCTGCTCTGCTGGTCTCCTGACTGCACTACACAGATGGTCTCTCTCTCTCTCTAAAGGTGGCCTTCGGTTTTGGTGAGTTTTTATAAGGAATATAGACTAAGCTTAGACTTAAGACGATTTGTATTGTGTTTCTACTTTCCTATCCTTCTAATCAACATCACCTTGTGACTACCATAACAATAAAAGGTCTATCTAGAAAACCAAAAGCTTCTTCCATTTACTAGTCTGGGAGATAAATTAAGGGAAAGGGTAAGTTGGGGAGATTTATGATCTAATATCCAATTTTAAATCTCACAAAACTGAACCCAGATAACTGGCAGATAAAAAACCCTACCTAGTGACTTATGTTCACTCAGGATAGTAAGTCCCTATCTTATGGACATCTCCATCCTTGCTAACCCCCCCTTTTTTAATCCTGTAATCTTATCATGATGATGCTTCAGTATTTCCTCCATATTTGTTATAAAGGAAATTGTTAAACTGCCTTTGCTTCTATATCATAGTATTGGAAATGACAATGTCCTGTAATCAGTGGACAAAAACAAACAAACAAAAAAATATGTACCCTCAGAAATGGGGAGCCTCTGAGCTCTCTTCTTAGGAGGGGAGTCTCCACATGATCATGTGTTATATATTTTCTTCTTGGGACAAAATATTTAATTGATATTAGGTTTTTCGTGTCTATTCTCTGATCTGGTTTCTGTGAGGTACTTACCTTTGGTGAGAGATGCATAAATAGACTTCTCTGATCTGGGTGAACAAATTGTAGGAGATACTATTGATGTTTTTGACCTGTTTATTATCTTGTAGGAAGATGCTAGGAAAACTATATTTAATATTCAACACTTTCTTTCATGGAGAATTTTATTATACTAGGGCAGATTGGCTTTTGACAGCACCAGTAAAACATACTTCTCCACTTGTTTAGGGGTTTGACATTTTCTCTGGAAACTAACTGGATATGATTTTCAGTCATAGAGACCATTAAGACTTCTTCCTAATGATGTAGACTGTTGTTATGAATCTTCTATAAATATCTTCCCACATTTAAAAGACCCTAATTATTTTGCAGTTGCACTTGGCATAAATTTATGCAGGGAAGTCAGTCCTGGCTTGGGCTATTCTTCACTATTAAGAAGTAAAAGCCCTCAGGTCAGAGTATGATTGCTATGAACAATGCCACATAGATGGTACCAAATGCTTCTTTCTCAATAAGATATGGGTTGGAAAATACATAGGAAGGGAATTAGAAATGCATTTATCTGGCTTTCATGGATTAAGGCCAAATTGTTCTCCTCTTTTTTCTTTCTTTCTTTTTTGGCCTTAAAATCTAAAAACCCCAAAGAAAATTGTTCTTTGGGCCCTCTCCCTTGAATAAAGGAAATAGTAAGTAATGTTTTCCCAGCCTGAGATGATTTTTACACAATAGTTACAGGCAAATACCAACATTTTAAGCTACAAGGTGCAGAACTGCCTGAGAGTTGAAAATTATTTAACATTTCAAGATTTTTGAAGCACTTTATAATATCATGTGAAGTCAAGTCAACAATTATTTAATAAACACCTAATATGTGCTAGACACTGTTACATAAGTTCTGGGAATACAAAGAAAAAAACAAGCAAGGAAACAATCAAACAAACAAACCACAACAGAACAGTTCCTGCTCTCACAATCTGCAGACATTTCTATAACAATAAGATATCTATAGCATAAATTGTGGATAGTCTCAGAAGAACAGAACTAAGATTATGGAGGACTTGGAAAGGCTCCTTGTAGAAGGTGATACAAGTTATTTGATCCTCACAATAATCCTGTATAATAAGTACTATTCTTATTCCTATTTTGCAAATGAGGAAGTTGAGGCTTAGAGAGATGATATGACTTGTCTATTATCTCATAGCTATTGAATGTAGGAGGTAGAGATTTTTTTTTTTTATTATGAACACACATCCCTTCTGATTTGAGTCAGTGTTTTTCTCCCTTCAACCACTTAGGCTCAAATTCCTTTATGAAACTTTCCTCAGTTGTCACAGTGATATCTCCATATTATTACATCTCAAGACTTCCTTCATGAATTTCATAAATTTATAAGCTGTGTTAGCAATATCTGCAATATGTGATTTGCCAAAGATAGCACATGTTTAGCTGGGAGGAGAATAAATAGGGGATCTCTGATCAATTACATATCCTCAACACTCTTGTTGGAAATACAAAATTAAGTGACAGGTTAGAGACAATGAGTTCTTAAGGCTTTTCCTCCAATTCTGATTTTGAGTGGCTGCATTCATAGATTGTAAAGGGCATGATCACTCAGGGAACTAAACTAAATTATTCACAGCATGTTAGGGGTCTTCACTTTTTAGACTCTGATAGTTCTCCATAGAGAAAGAATAAAGAAATAGCTCCACCTCTTTGGGAAGTGTTCAAAAATTCCTCAACATACCTCATGGAATTATAGGGCAAATATCCATGGGCTGGCTGAAGGACCAGTCTTATGGTGCCATTAAAAAGCATGAGCCAGCTCCAAGAAGAGAAATTTCTCTAACAGTAAAGAAGATGGATAGCTATAGAAGAAGAACTCAGCTCTGTCATTTTACTTTGTGTCTCCTTTTGAAGCTAAACTTGGAATCAGGAAAGACATGTTTGGGTCCTACTTCTTACACTTAATGTGATGATAATTATGGTTAAAGTGGGAGTGGATAGAAGCAATTTCTCTTCCTGGTTCCTCTTCTTTATTGGCAGGGATATCTTAAGGTGAAGCAACTCAACTCACCCAGAAGCAGATACCAAGCTGAGAAGACAGCAGGCCCAGATAATCTAGCTGAAAAATGGGAAAATTGAACTGTGCTATTGTGAGGTAGCTGGGTGGTACAGTGGATAGAGTGTTGGGGTTGGAGTCAGGAATACCTGAGTTCAAATCTAGTTTCAGATACTTACTAGCTGTTTAACTTTGGACAAGTCACTTAACCCTGTTTGCCTCAGTTTTCTCATTTGTAGAATGAGCTGGAGAAGGAAATGACAAAATACTCCAGTAATTTTGCCAAGAGAATTCCAAATGGGGTGCCAAAGAGTTGTGCATGACTTAAATGACCACAAAAGCTGAGAGAAGGTCCTGGTAGTCCTTCCTAGCATATATGCTTCATTTGACAAGGTTGGGGAGGGGACAAGATGGAGAGATATTTCCATACTATTCCCTCTCAACTCTTAATTCATGCATTTCATAAATTTATAAGCTATGCTAGCAATATTAGCAATACATGATTTGCTGAAGATAGCACATGTTTAACTGGGAGGAAGATAAATTGTAATAGGGGATCTCTGATCAATTACATATCCTAACCCTAACCCTAACCCTAAGTGTGAGGACAACAGAAGGAAAAAGACATTAGGGGCCTGCTGTCCCAGAGGTGTGAGTTGCCTTGGACATATATATTCCTTTCAAGCATAGTATACTTAAGTCTATATCTATTCTTCCGACAAACACTGTGTATTTGTGGGATACTGTACCACAGATTTCTGGGGATGATGTTTTATAGATACTTTTCTTACCATGCCATTATCAGTAAATGTCTTTACTTTGAGTTGATTATGGTCAGGCTTACTGTTGAAGGTAATCACATAGGTAAAGACAAATAGCCGTGAATCTTGAAGTGCTGTGCTTTGCAGGACCCAATCTGAAAACTCAAGTTGGGAGGATCTGTATCCCAGAGAGCAAATAGGTATTCATCTTTTTTTTATTGACTCCCCTATTAAATAAGAATTTCCTTGAGACCAGAGAATGTGTCTTATTTGTTTTTCTGCCTCTTCCTAGAATTAACACAAGTTTTTACTTAGAATATATGCTTAGTAAACAATATAGTGATTGGTTTCCAAGAACTCTGTCTACTCCTGTTCTTTCTTTTTCCAAAGAGCTTTTTATTTGATTTAATGACAGAGGATCTATTTTTTAATCTTGGCTCTCCACCTTACTCACTGTGTAAATTTAACCAAGTCATTTCTCACTGGTCCTCAGTTTCCTCTCCTGGAAATTGAAATAATTTGATTAGATTTTGTTTAAAGCTTTCAGCTCTACAGCTAAGTTCTAAGTAAATAGAAGCAATTTTCTACTCACTGGATAAATGCTTATTATCCTTTAATAATGACTGACATATAAATAACATTTAAGGCTTTATGTCTACATTTAAGCCTCACAATAATCTAAGTCTCCTTTACTGCTTTTTATATGTGTAGAAACTGAAACTCAGTTTCTCCCATAGAATTGAAATCTTCTAACCCTTTTTTGAAGTAAAAATGAAATCTAAGAGGATGACTACATGATGTCCATTCACTTAGTACTCAGAGTCTTAGATGGACAGGAGGTAGTTTCTTCTTCTACCTACTTGGGGCAACAACTTTGCCATTGTGATGACCCCCTCATTCATCAATTCTAGTCCTCTATTCACCTTTATGAAAACTTTTGGCAACAATCAGTGACCAACCCTCTTTGGCATAGATTCAATCCTACCTATGTTACCAGTCTCCTTCCTCTTGGCACCAATTGGTGTCCTCATTGTTGATTAGCTTCCTCAGAATTGGAGATTAATTATTTATTTCTACAATCTCTGGTCAGGTGATCTTGCTGACAAGCTGTTTGCCAGGAAGTCACTTTTAATTTTTAAACTGGAGTGTGACAAATGCTATTCAAAATAGGCAGAAACTGTCATCTTAATATTTTCCAAGTATCCTGATTCCAATTCCCACTTCCTTTTTCAAGTCTGGAGAAAGATAACACTTTTAAAGCAGCTATGATGAAAAGAATTTGCAGAGATTAAACATTAAAGAGAAAGACTCAGAAAGGGAGAGTGAAGTTGGTTGCTTTTTTGGTTAATTTATTCCACCCTAGGGGCAGCTAGGTGACACAGTGGAAAAATACCAGCCCTGGATTCAGTAGGACCTGGGTTCAAATGTGGACTCAGACACTAACTGTGGGACCCTGGTCCAGTCACTTAAACCTCATTGCCGGGAAAAAAATAATTTATCCATTGCTAATTCCAACCCCACTTTGGGGTTAGAAATATGGTGAATTTTTATTAGTTTACACTCTGTGTTGCTTTATCTTTCTGGAGGGAAAAAAAAGACTGAGGCATCTGATGTAAAATAATTTAGTCTTTAAGGTGGTTAAATGAGGGCAAAGGGAGATCCATATTCATTTTCCTTTTGAGAGGTATGGTATAATGGAAAGTGTGCTAGATTTGGAATCAGATGATCTGCGTTCAAATTCTGACTCTATCACTTACTATCTATGTTGGAAAAGTCCTTTAGTGTTTAAACTCAGTTTTCTTATCTGTAAAAAAAGAAGGGTTTGGACTAGATGGGCTATGACATCCCTTCTAGCTCTAAATCTACATCAGCTAAAACAATTTTGGTGCCCAAAGCACATTGCTTCAATGGACAAGGTACACATCACAAAAAGGCTGCTGAGAAAATTGCCCCAAAAGGTAAGAAAAATTCCAAACAGTAAATTGGAGAATAGAAATAGGGAGTTCACCTGGGTACAGCCATAATGGAGAGGAAGACTGCCATAGGGTAACTTCCTATTATAACTAAATAACATGCTGGAAGGGATGTGGGAAAATTGGGACACTAACAATTTGTGGGTGTAGTTGTAAAGTAGTTTATTCTGGAGAACATTTTGGAACTATGTCCAAAAAGTAATAAAATTGTGCATACCCTTTGACCTAGCAACGCCACACTAGGTCTGTATCCCAAATAGATAAGAGAGAGAGAAGGAACAAAACTATTTATAGTAACTCTTTTTTATGGTGGCAAAGAATTGGAAACTGAGGGGATGTCCATCAGTTGGGGAACTGCTGAACAAGTTGTGACGTATGATTGTGAAATAATACTACTGTGCTGTATAAAATGACAAGCAGGATACATTCAGAAAAAAACTGGAAATATTTACATGAACAGATGCAAAGTAAAATAAGTAAAATGAGGATAACATTTTACATAGTAACAATATTGTAAGGATGATACATTATGAAAGACATATGCTCAGATCAAGATAGTGATTGCAGACTATTCCAAAAACCCATAAAGAGAACTTGTGAGCTCTTGGGTACAGATTGAAGCATATGCCATTTTAAACATTTTTCTTTTTTTTCCTCTGTGTGTTTTTGCAACATGACTAATATGGAAATAAAATATAAAACATAAGTAGGAACTAAGGTCATTTATTCATACATGCTATATCTGTAGATGTGTAGTATATACTTGTCCATGTTTACATATCATACTGTGTATACAGCTAATTCTTGTTTAGAACAAATAACAAATCCCCTGAAGTAGTTTCTTTTTTTATTCTTTTTCTTTTTTTTTTTTGTGAGGCAATTGGGGTTAAGTGACTTGTCCAAGGTCACACAGCTAGTAAGTGTTAAGTGTCTGAAGTCGGGAATTGAACTCAGGTCCTCCTGACTCCAGGTCCAGTGCTCTATCAACTGTGCCACCTAGCTGCCCCCCCCAAAGTAGTTTTAAATATTCATACTTTTACTTTTCAAAATTTCAATTTTATAAAGTATGGAAAATAGTTCCAGCCAAATCAAAATATGCAATGAAATTTCAAATTATGTGACCACTCTTCTGATTTATTAACACTAATTGGACCTTGCTGTATGTATGCTTGTATGTATAGGATATGCCAAAGGTCTTATACTTTTAAACTTTAATCTTTTCAAAAGTATAAATGCTATCAGTATACAAAAACGTCATTTGAAATGTCATTATTTATATTTCTTATACATTTCTTTTATTTCTATAAATTTTGAATAACATTTTTAAAATAATTACTAAGACAGGGTACTCTTTTGTGAATTGTGTATGCTACAGTTTCCATATGTATGTATCTATGTCTGTAACTACATTGAGAGAGAGAAACAGCAAAAAATAAAATATAGTTATATATTAGATCCCAACATTACCACAGCATTCCCCATTCTGTATCCAGCACCAGGATCTCGGTACATGGCCAACCTGTTTTTCAAGCCTTTGGAGGCAGCCAGGACTGTGGTCCCTATAATAACTTAAAAAAACCACAATGAACATTATCTATATTTTATTGTATTTTTGTTTTGTTAAATATTTTCTAAATACACTTCTGGTTGTGGGTAAAATTAAGCCTATAGGCCATGAATGTGACATCCTTGAACAAAACATCACTGTTTTAAAATGTTAAATATTGAAACTTGTAAATGTCTATTGTTCTTGTTTGAAGCATTTATACTCTCAAGTTATTTTAGCTTAAAGCTATACTGATGATTTTTGGGAAAAATATATAAGTATATGTGCGCATATATACATATAAGTATATGTGCGCATATATACATATATGTATATGTATATATAAATATATATATATTCATAAGGTATCCATAATTATAGTAAAGAAAATTTTGAAACTCTTTGGTTTTGATTATTATTGTTTCTCCTTCCTGTTGGACACTGAGAGGGATCAGTCAGCACTGCAGGATTTAAGAATCCATAGAGGGCAGTCATTTTGTCATAGAAGTCAATGAACAAATGAAACAATAATGAACTGATAATTGCCTTGGAAGAAGAAGTCCTATGAGTTAGAAGAAAATGGAGTGATTCTGATTCATGTTTTGAAGAGGGGATGACATTGATGTCTTAAGGGGATAGATAGAGCTCCAGATTGAGCAGAAACCTTTAAATTTTGAAGCATAAGGAAGCCATTTTGAAGATGAAAAAGATCATAATTTTTCACTGCTTGGCTGATGAAATATGCTTTTGGAAAAATAGAGCCCTGGGAGTAGGTACTATAAGACTTGGCTCATTTCTGATTTTTTTTTAAACTTCCAATCGGGGAGTACATGTTGCTTCAGGGTCACTTTAGAGACATATTTAAGAGATGATGTTGATGATAATGATAACAGAGAAAGAGAAAGAAAGATAGAGAATCATGGTGTGGCCCTTCCTAAAAGGAGTTTAAATTTTAACATTCAGGGCAAAATACTAAATAATCAATGAATATTTTATTAGAATTAGCATTTATATTTCTAGAATGATCAACCACGTCCCATACCACATCCATTGGCTCACTAGTGGAGAAATGATTTGTCCTTTTGTTTTCTGTTTTCATATAAAACATTCCTTAGTTTAAATTTTTATCCCATATGTTCTTTATAACAACCTTATAATAACTAGTACTATTATTATTTCCATCTTGCAGATGAAGGAACTAAGGCTTAGAGAAGATAAATGACTTGAACATCATTCACAGTGAGAAGTGTTGGAGGCAGCAATTAAATCTAGTTTTCCCTGACTCTAAGCCCAGTGTTATATGATAGATTTTGCTGAATTTAATAAAGTGTTCAATGAGTATATAGGAGGGGGGACCCTACTGATTTTATCACTAGGCGAAATTCCCTTTGTAGAAACTCCACTTATGTAGGTCAAGAACCCTTCTATACTTTATAGTCTTAAAGATCCCTTTATCATTGAGAGGTTAAATACCCTTCTGATTATCATGTGATCTAGTGTGTGTTGGAGGAAGGACTTGAATGCAGGACATTTTGAAAATAAGGGCAGGCTTCTGTCTTCTATGCCATGCTGAAACTTTTCTAAATATAATTCTCCAAAGCACCAACAATATTCCTTATCACTTTATAGATCTCGCTGATGTGGCTATAAGCTCCAGACTCTGCCCGTCTTCTTCATTTCTTTCCCATATACCTTTGTTTTGTGTTTGTGTGACAGATATTAAAGAATTACTAGTTTTTATTAACAGATTTTTTTCCTGCCCCTACAACATCAATTGCTTTCTTCACCTAAAAGAGAGTTTCCTGGAGTCCTTGAAAATTCCAGGCTCACTTTCAATTCACCTTTGGTTTTTCTATGCTATACATATGGGATGAAAGATGGCTACACACAACTGTATGGGCATTTATCAAAATTTTCTTTTCATAAGAGAAATTTCAGACCAAGTTTCATTCATCCTGTTACATAGAGGCAGTAGCTGTCAAGATTTTAAATGATTCTCTGTTCTATACACAATTTCTGGGTTCCAACCTAGACTAACTTTAGAGGCTGAGTTAGAAATATCATAGACTTCTATATTATCTCAAGAGGCTTGGAAATACCATAGAATAAGTGAATTTCAGAGTTGGAAGGGTAACTAGTGGTCCATCTAGATCAGTCCATACCAGAACAATTTACTCACATGGCCACTTAGTCTTTAATTGAATACCTAAAATGGGTGGAATCACATTACCTTCTAATACCCTGCATTCTGTTGATGAATAGTTCCAATTGTTGAGAAAATATCTATATAAAGTCTTAATTTTTCTTTTTGCAATTATCCTGCCAAGTTTTAACTTCTGAGGTAAAACAGAAAGCTTTTTGATCAGTTATAGACACTTTTTCTCATATAATGTGTTACTTCATTTAATTGGTTTTTCTCTTTTATTCTTATTGAAATATGCAGTGATTTCTTAAGAACACTGATGAAGAAGAGTACCTTCTAACTCTTGACAGATAGGTGATAGACTAGAGGGACAGAATGAGAGGTACATTAGAGAAAGCTAATATGTCAGTGTCTTTTACTTGATTAAACTAATTTTTTTTAAGGAGGACTGTTTGAAAGCAATTTTTTTCAAATAGAACCATAAACTCATTGTTTTGTAAGTTCTTTCCAATGGCATAGATTGCAACTCATCCATGCCTAGCCATTTTGGGAGGCTCTCTTCTATTGTAACACCTAGTTTTATTATAGGGGAGCCATCAAAATATGCAGAGGCCTTTCTCACCTTTTTTTGAAAGTAATAAATGTTGTTATTTATAGTTTTGGTTTCTAATTTTTATTCCTCCTTTCCTACCTCCCCTTCTCCCCGAGGTGGTAAGCAATCTGAGATAGGTTATACATTTATGATTATTTAAAATATTACCATATTCTTTCATACATTCTTATAATAAATTCAGTTGAGCTAAACTACCATATGATATAGAACATTAGCTCAGGTGAAAAAAATAGACAAAATAAAAGGAAGCAAAAGAATTTAAGAAAGAATTCAACGTTGAAGCCAAAATATCCAAAAACAAAATAAACAATATCTTTGGAAAATTAATAGTCAAGGGGGATTAAAAGGAGAGAAAAAAATTGTAAAAAACAGAAATTGTATCTTGGTTTGATGAAGGGAAATAGGGCAGAGGAGTAGGAACAGATTACTTCAACAGATTGCTCCTCTACCCCATTCCCTGCAAAGTATGCGGCAGGAGGCAGGGGAGTAGAAAGAGGGAGAAAATTATGTTAAGACATAATGCAGGTAAACACATAATAAAAAAAATCATGAAATAAGAATGGTTGAACTCATCTGTTTAGCAAAAGAGGGTAACTAAATGGCTTAGAAAGTGTAATTCAACAATATGTTGTTCACAAGAATGTTGTATTTCAAAGGATTCAAATAGAATTAAAATGAGGGAATAAACTAGACTTCATCAAACTTCAGGCAGATTTAAAAATCAGGGGTAGAAATCTTTGTTTCAACCAATAAAATTAAAAAAATAACAAGGCAAGTATGTAAACTGTATTTTGCTTAAAAACAAAATTATGTCAATATATATATATTTATATATTCCTCAAATGGAAAAATATCTATGTGGTTAATGTGCTGCTGATAAATATTGAGATAGAATTAGATGGAAATCATTAATAGGTAAGCCAATGTGTTCTTTTCAGATTTAAATAAATGGTATAAAACAACAAGTACAACCAATAAATAAACAAACAAAGAAATAAAGAAATAAAACAAAAACAACAACAAAAATTATAAGCTAATTAGAATTTTAGCAATGACAACAATTATGGAACTTCGGTAATGGCTGAGTGGAAAGAGAAAATAACATAAACATTTCTAAGTTATAAATTGATTTTCCCACACACTTGAATATTCAAACAAAACAAATACCCAATTTGGCCACGCCCAATCATGCATAGTTAGTCCATCACCTACATAATACATAATGTTCTTCATCATTTTATTACCTTTTGAATTCTTAATTTTGCAATGTTGTAATATAATTTTTTTTTTTTTAGTGAGGCAATTGGGGTTAAGTGACTTGCCTAGGGTCACACAGCTAGTAAGTGTTAAGTGTCTGAGGCTGGATTTGAACTCAGGTACTCCTGACTCCAGGGCCGGTGCTCTATCCACTGCGCCATCTAGCTGCCCCTGTAATATAATTTTTAAATATAAATTATTTTCTTCACTTTGGTTTATATTAATTGTTCTAAATCTTCCCAGACTTCTCTGAAACCTCTCTTTTTATCATTTCTTCCAGCAGAGTAATATGCTATTACATTCATATAGCAAAATTTATTTAGATATTCCCTAAGTATTAAGCACCTCCTTACAGTTCAGTTCTTTGCTACTTTAAAAAAAATCATCTAAATTTTTTTTTTACATATTTAGGAATTTTCTTTCCCCTCTTTCTTTGAACTCTGGGATGTAGGCCTATTAGAGGTACTATTGGGTCAAAAGACCCACAGTATAATCAAATTTGGGTGTAGTTCCAAATTACTTTACAAAATATCTTTGTTTATTCATAGCATCACCAAGAATTACTTAATATGTTTATTTTCCAATGGAACCCTTTTCATGTGCTCTTCAGTACAATTCTCTTTTTTGAAAACTGCTTACATTTTTTGATCACACATCTGAGGAATGCCTTAATATTTGTCTCAATTTCAGACCAAGATTTGATGTTAAATATTTGAGTTTGTCTGAAAATTTGAGTAGTTTTTAGCATTGATTTTGTAGATTCAGCACCAGAGACTTATGTTCTGAAAGAGCAGGAAAGTTATTGAATTTATCAACTTATTATCCTTGCTTTATTATTTATATTTTTCCATTGATTATTTTATGTAATTTTCAAAATAACTTCATAATGTTTGAAAATGAGAAAATAATTATCATCATCATGTAGATGAATATTAACTGAGAATTAGGGTGATTAAATACTAAAATTATTTAACTTCTAAGTGAAAAAAACAAAACAAAACAGGAAGAGGACTTAGATATTCTATGTCCTAGGCATGCTCCTTCCATTACACCAAGATGCTTCTCAATCAAAAATAATTTTTTATTCTTTACCCATATGTCCATCACATTTTGGGGGCAACATAAGGTAATTTTTGTCTTTAAGGGGTTTCTAATATATTTGTGAAAACAAAACCAACACAGGAATTAATAAGAGGCAGAGTGGTAGAGTAGAATGAGTGTTGGACTTAGAATGAGGAGAAATTTGGATTCAAATATAGACTATGACAATTAGAAAAATGTGGTCTTGGGAAAACAAGTATGAGTTATAGGTTCATAATTTGTAAATGGAAAAAAAAACACTTTTGGTCACTATCATAGGATTGTTTGTGGATCAAATGAGATAATGTGTGTAAAGTGCTTTGTATATCTTGGTATACCTTAGTTAAATTAGTATCTAGATATAAGGAATGTAATCACAGATTATGAGGTATTAATTTGTTTAAAAGGTGGTGGTACCAAGTGATTCCTTTATAGAATGTGAATGAATACCTGTCACATAGAATTAGAGAAACAGCTTGGGCTGGTTTGACTGAAAAGTTGTCCATATACCTAGGCCCCTTAAAAATGTGGTTTTGGGGGAAAAAAGGAAAAAAAAATATGTATGTATCTATATATGTATGTGTGTGTGTGTGTGTGTGTGTGTGTGTGTGTGTGTGTGTGTGTGTTGGGGACAGCTAATTAGCACAGTGGATAAAGCACTGGCCCTGGATTCAGGGGGACCTGAGTTCAAATCCGGCCTCAGACACTTGACACTTACTAGCTGTGTCACCTTGGGCAAGTAATTTAGTCCTCATTGTTCTGCCAAAATCTATATCTATATCTATATCTATATCTATATCTATATCTATATCTATATCTATATCTATATCTATATCTATATCTATATCTATATCTATATCTATATCTATATCTATATCTATACCTATAAGTTTTGACATAGTAGACAGTTTAGCAGTCAGTCAACAGTGGAAGAATAACCTAGCTATTGAGAAGAAATCACATTTCCTATATTACTTTAAAAGTGAACCATTTTAACCAGGATGTATCACAATGAGATAGAGGCATAAATGAAAGAGAAAAGATATATAAGCCAGAAAGGCTCATATCCAAATAAAGAGGAAGTCATCAAAGAATAGAAATAGCTTGAAAGTGTAGGGCCTCAGGGGGCAACTAGGTGGCACAGTGGATAAAGCACAGGCCCTGGATTCAGGAGGACCTTAGTTCAAATCTGGCCTCAGACACTTGACACTTACTAGCTGTGTGACCCTAGGCAAGTCACTTAAACCTCATTGCACCACCAAAAAAAAAAATAGAAAGAAAAAGAAAAAAAGTGTAAGACCTCTGACTTCAGAAAAGTAGCTATTAAATACTAGAAGCAAGCTAGTCCTACATTCAAGGGTCATAGTACAGAGCAGAGAGAGCCCTGGGAATACATGTAGGTAATCTATCAAACAGAAACTGAGAAAATAAAACAAAACAAAACATTGAGCCACTTTTGTACCATAGAATTTGAGTTACTTTTCCCTCATATATCATCTGTAGATGTACTCTATATTTGTATCCATTATTGGAATAAATATCTGTTGGAAGAGTGATCTTCAGACTCTGTTTGCTTTTGACGGGGGTTGTAACTACAGTTTTTATTCATATATCTTAGTCTTTCGTGTGAACTAATTACTACTTCTATCTGATTTTTGATGGGAACCATATTTGTGAGGTGTCATTCCTTACAGTAGTAGGAGCTAAGACCTAAAATCTATCCCTAGAACCTTAGAATAGCACCAGCCCTTTGGAAACTCAACCTTATTGTATAAGTATAAGTAAGAATTTCATAAATGTTGATAAGAATAAGAGAATATTTAACCTTCTGCAAGGAATTTCCCTTTTCTAGTTTTCAGATTCTGCCTTTGAAAATAAAGATTTTTGAATTAGATGATCTCTAAGGATCTTTTCAGCTTCAAAGTCCAGTTCTAAATTATGATGTACTCACACAAAGTGAAATAGAATTTTAAAGGGGAGATCACAGTATACTAGAAGAGAGATAAATAACAGAAAAAGAAAGGCTTGAGCTCCTAATAAAGGCAAAGGACATATTTGGATAAGATTGGAAGGGGGAACACTTCAGACATGGATAGTGGCATAATAAGTATAGAATAAGCATTATGGACATAAGGTACCAAGAAACAGTCAGTCTAACTGTATCAGAATGAGAATGATGCCAAAATCTGTAGCAAGGTGAAGATCAGAGAGATGAATTTAGGTTTGGTGCAGCAGCCATCAGGGATATTTAGTTTGCTGAATGTTGGACTACTATAATGCATATGGTGTTTTTTGGAAGGGTTTATTGTTAGGTAAAAATATTTTGAATAAACAGGTAGGAAGAAGTTAGGAAGAAGTAGATGATCTAGAAATCTGTCAAAGGATCCATTAATGAGGCAATGAGTGTCTGAACTCAAATGTTAGTCTTAGGAATCAACAAGTGCCCAACTCAGATTAGAAAGAAAAAAGTAATAGGCTTTGTGACAGTAGTCTTTGGATATAAAGAATAAAGGATACAAATGAATCAAAGATGACTCAAACATTTGTAATCTGTCAGATTGACAGAGTCGTGGTACCAATGGGAGGGGGTATAATCTGATGATAGGAGGTGTTCCTTGTTTGGAACAGAAAACTCAATGATATGTTGAGTTTGAAGAGACAAATAACCAAATGAAGATTTTAATGGGAAGTTGATGGTATGGGTTTGGAACACAAATGACAAACTAAAACTGTAGCTACAGATATAAAAATCATCTAATTGGAAAAATGAAGTCAAGAGAATGGATGAGTTCATTTAGCTTACATAACGAGCAGAGGTCTGAGGACACAACTTTATTAACAATAGTTGGGAGGCAGAACAAGGAAGAGAAACTAGGAAAAGAGCCTCATAAAATATGTTGCAGGGATAGATGAATGAATGAAATTATTCACATTAATCAGATTGGAACCAAGAATTTACCTGACTGAAAAAAACTTGGGAAGAGAGAGTTTCTAGGAGCAAGTGATTGAGAGTTTTAATTGGAATATCAAGAAAGGGGATAAATTTGGAATCAGGGGATCTGCTTTAAATCATAGTTTTACTAATAGATACTTTTTGTATGATCTTGGATAAGTCACTTAAATCAGTCAACAAATATTTAAATGCCTATATTTGCTAGACAATGTGATAAGCTATTGGGATAAAAAAAAAAGCAAAATGCACTACTGCTTTCCAGAAGCTCAGTCTAATTATGAAAACAACATGAATACAATTATGTTTTATATATATAGTTTTTACAATTTTTAATTTTTTCAATTACATGTAAAGATATTTTTTGAGTTCCAAATGTTTCCCCCACCCTCCCTTCCCTCCACCTTCCTGAGCCCAGAAAGCAATTTGATATAGGTTATACATTGCTATCATGTAAAACATATTTCAACATTAATCAGAACAAATGGAAAAAAAAAACACAAGAATGAATAAACCATAATAATAACAAAAAAGCAGCAACAAACTGAAAATAGTATGCTTCAGTCTGCAATCAGATTCCATAGTTCTTTTTCTGGATGTGGAGAGCTTTTTCCACCATAAGACTTTTGGCATTGTTTGGGATCATTGTATTGCTGAGAAGAGTTAAATCTATCACAGGTGATTGTCCCACAATGATGTTGATACTGTGTAGAATGTTCTCTTGGTTCTGCTCATTTCACTAAGCATCAATTCCTTTAAGACCTTCCAGGTTTCTCTGAAATCCGACTGCTCACCATTTCTTACAGCACACTAGTATTTAATTCCATTCATATACTACAATTTGTTTAGCCACTCACCAATTGATAGGCATCCCCTCAAGATCTTCATCTGAAAACTGCGTGTTTATATCCTTTGACCATTTCTTAATTGGAGAATGACCTGTATTCTTTTATCTTTGGTTCAATTCTCTACATATTTTAGATATGGGACCTTTATCAGAAACACTGTTTGTAAAAATTGTTTGCTGGCTTTCTGCTTTCCTTCTAACCTTGTTTGTATTGGTTTTATTTCTGCAAAAAACTTTTTAAATTTAATATAGTCAAAATGATTGATTCTGTATTCATAATATCCTCTATCTCATCTTTGGTCATAAATTCTTACCCTCTCCATAGTTCTGACAAGTAAACTATTCCTTCCTTTTCTAATTTACCTATGATATCATCCTTTATGTCTAGATCTTGCACCCATTTATACTTTATTTTGATGTATGGTGTAAGTTGTTAGTCTATGCCTAGTTTCTGCCATACTATTTTCCAGGTTGACCAGAAGTTTTTTTCAAATAGTAAGTTCTTATTTTGGAAGACAAAGTTTTTGGATTTATTGAACAAGAGTTTGCTATATTAATTTACTGCTGTGTTTTGTGTGCCTAACCTATTCCATTGATATACCTCTCTATTTCTTAGTCAGTACCAACTAGTTTCGATGATTGTACACCTAAGCAATGCCCCTTTGCATTTGTTTTTCATTCATTCCTTTGATATTCTTGACCTTTTGTTCTTCCGTAAGAATTTTGTTATTTTCTTCTAGGTCTATGAAATACTTTTTTGGTAGTTTGATTGATTTGGCACTTAATAAGTAAATTAATTTGGGTAGAATTGTCATTTATATTATGTAAGCATGGCCTACCCATAAGCAGTTTATATTGTTCCATTTGTTTAGATCTGATTTTATTTGTGTGAAAAGTGTTTTGTAATTGTGTTCATATAGTTTCTGGGTTTGCTTTGACAGGTAAACTCCCAAGTATTTTATGTTGTCTACAACTCTTTTAAATCGAATTTATCTTTCTATCTCTTGCTGTTGGGCTTTGTTTGTCATATATAGAAATGCTCATGTTTATGTGGGTTTGTTTTATATCCTACAACTTTGCTAAAGTTGTTGTTTCAAGTAGTGTTTTAATCGATTCTTTAGGATTTTCTGATTATACCATCATATCATCTGCAAAGAGTGATAGTTTGTTTCTTCCTTGCCTATTCTAATTCCTTCAATTTCTATTTCTTCTCATTGCTAAGGCTAACATTTCTAGTACAATATTAAATAGTAATGGTGATAATGGACATCTTTATTTCAGCCCTGATGTGAATGCCTCTATCTTATCCCCATTACATATAATGCTTGTTGATGGTTTAAGGTAGATACTGTTTAGCATCTAAAGGAAAGCTCCATTTATTCCTATGCTCTCTAGTATTTTTAATAGGAATGGGTGCTGTATTTCGTCAAAAGCTTTCTTTGGGGGCACCTAGGTGGCACAGTGGATAAAGCACCAACCCTGGAGTCAAGGAGAACCTGGGTTCAAATCAGACCTCAGAAACTTAACACTTACTAGCTGTGGCCCTGGGCAAGTCACTTTACCCCAATTGCCTCACAAAAGCTTTCTCTGTATCTATTGAGATAATAATATGATTTTTGTTAGTTTTGTTATTTATGTGGTTGATTATGTTGCTAGGTTTTCTAACATTGAACCAGCTTTGCATTCCTGGTATGAATCCTATCTGATCACAGTGTATTATCATGGTGATAAATTGCTGTAATCTCTTTCTTAATATTCTATTTAGAATTTTTCCATCAATATTCAGTAGGAAGATTGGTCTATAATTTTCTTTCTCTGTTTTTCTTCTTCCTAGTTTAGGTATCAGTGCCATATTTGTCTCACAGAAGGAATTTGGGAGGATTCCTTCTTCACCTATTTTTCCAGATAAATTGCATAGTTTTGGAATTAACTGTTCTTTAGTATTTGGTAGAATTCACTTGTAAACCCATTTGCCCCTGGAGATTTTTTTCTTTGGGAATTAATTGATAGCTTGTCCAATTTCTTTTTCTGAAATGGGCTTATTTTTAAAAATTTCCTCTTCTGTTAATCTAAATATATATATATATATATATATATATATATATATATATATATATATATATATATATATATATATATATATATATATATATATATATATATGGAGAGAGACAGAGAGAGAGAGAGACAGAGAGAGAGAGAGACAGAGAGAGAGAGTTAAAATTTTATTTTGGTTTTGGTGGGGCAATGAGGGTTAAATGACTTGCCCAGGGTCACACAGCTAGTAAGTGTCAAGTGTCTGAGGTCTGAGTTGAATTTAAGTCCTCCCGAATCCAGGGCTGGTGCTTTAACCACTGTGCCACCTAGCTGCCCCCTAGGCAAATTATATTTTCATATATATTCATCCATCTCATTTAGATTGTCAAATTTTTTGGCATATAAATAGCTCCTAATTATTGTTTTAATTTTCTTTTCATTGATCAGGAGTTCACCCCTTTCATTTTTGATGCTGGTAATTTGGTTTTCTTTCTTTTGTTGAATCAAATTAACCAAAGGTTTATCAATTTTATTGTTCTTTTTCATAGAACCAGGTTTTAGTATTATTTATTAATTCCATACTTTTCTTATTTTCAATTTTATTAATATCTCCTTTAATTCTCAAAATTTTTATTTGGCATGTAATTGGGGATTTAAAATTTGTTCTTTTTCTAGTATTTTTTTAAATTGCAAGCTCAATTCATTGATCTCCCTTTTCTCTATTTTATTCATGTAGCCATTTAGAGATATATAATTTCCCCTGAGAAGTGCTTTGGCTGCATCCCACAAGTTTTGGTATGTTGTATCATTACTTTCATTCTTTTGTATGAAGTTATTGTTTCTATGATTTGTTGTTTGACCCACTCATTCTTTAGGATGTGATTATTTAGTTTCCATTTCATTTTTGATCTATTTTTACATGGCCTTTTTTTGCACATAATTTTTGTTGCATCATGATGTGAAAAGGATGCATTTACTTTCTGCATCTGACTGTGAGGTTTTTATGTACTAATACATGGTCAATTTTTGGTTCCATACCATGTACCACTGAGAAAATGCTATATTCTTTTCTATCCCCATTCAGTTTTCTCCAGAGGTCTATCATATTTAATTTTTCTAAAACTCTATTCACCTCTATTTCATTCTCATTAATTTTGTGTTTAAGTGTATCTAGTTCTGAGAGGGGGAGGTTGACAGGTTGACATCCCTCACTAATATAGTTTTGCTATCTTTTCCTTCCTTCTTTAACTCACTTAAATTCTCTAAGAATTTGGTTGCTGTAACCCTTGGTGAAATATATGTTTACTATTGATAATACTTCATTATCTATAGTACCTTTTAGTAAGATGCAGTTTCTCTTTTAATTAGGTCAATTTTCTCTTTTACTTTGTATGAGGTAAAGATTGCCACTCCTGCATTTTATTTATTTATTTTCTTTCATCTGAAGCATAATATAATCTGCTCCAGCCTTTTACCTTTACTCTGTGTGTATCCTCTTCTTCAAATGTGTTTCTTGTAAACAGCATATTGTAGGATTCTGGTTTTTAATCCACCCTGCTATTTGTTTCCATTTTATAGGGGAGTTCATCCCATTCACATTCCCAGTTTTTATTACTGTTTAATTCCATACTATTTTTTCCCTTTTTTGTATTTTTCTCTTTATTTTTCCCCTGTCCCTTCTCACTAGTGTTTTGTTTTGGCCACCTCAGTTTACCCTCCCTGCTAGAAGCCCCAACTCCCTTTTGTCCTTTCCCCTTTGGATTCCTAGTTTTGCTCTCCATTCTATAAAACCCACCTCCTTTTTGTTCTTCCCCCTTTCCCCTTTCCTCCCTAGTTTTACCCTCCCTTCTATCAGCACCCCACCCTTTTCTTTTCCCTTTCCCCTTTTACTTCCCTATAGGGTAAGGTAGAATTTCATACCCAATTGATTGTGCATGTTATTTCCTCTTTGAGCCAAATCAGATGAGAGTAAGGTCAAAACAATGCTCACACCTCCCTTCTTCCCCTCTATTTTAACTGGTCTTTTGTACCTCTTTATGTGATGTGATTTACCCCATTCTGTCTTCCCTTTCCTTTTCTCCCAGTTTAATCCTTTTTGTTTCCCCTTAAGTTTTTTTTTAAATTTTTTTAATGCCATCACACAGAATCAACTTGTACCCACACTTTCTGTCTGTGTGTACTCCTCCTATCTGCCTTCATAAAGATACAGTTCTCAAAGAGTTACAAGTATCTTCTTCACATGTATGAATGCAAATATTTTAAGCTCATTGTATAATACATTGGGTTTTTTCCTCCTTTTTATGTGTCTCTTGAGTCTTGTATTTGTGATTGAATTTCCTGTTCAGTTCCAGATTTTTCATTAGGAAAGTTTTAAAGTTTCCTATTTCATTTAATGTCCATATTTTCCCCTGAAAGATCATGCTTAATTTTTCTGGGTAGTACATTCTTGGTTGTAATGCCAGTTCCTTTGCCTTCTGGAATGTTATATTCCATGCCCTCCACTCCTTTAATATTGAAGCTGATAGGTCCTGTGTAATTCTTTTTGTAGTTCCTTGATATTTAAATTGTTTCTTTCTGGCTGCTTACAGTATTTTCTCCTTTACTTGAGAGTTCTGTAATTTCACTATGATATCATTTGTCATTTTCTTTTTGGAGTCACTTTCAGGAGGTAATCAGAAGATTCTTTCAATGACTATGTCTGTCAAAGATATCAACTAAAGAGTTGAGGGGAAGAGAGTGATGGAAAGTTTGAGGAGAGAAGAAAAGGTTTGTAAATGCTGTTGGGAATTGGATAGTAAGCAATTAAGAAAATATAAAAGGATTTCCATTCTGCAGTGGGCGCCAAATTATGTAACATAAACTTTTACAGGACCCTGAGAACATAGTTTCATGCTTTTCTCCAACTTCATTCAGTAGCTCATGAGAAGGAGGGAAAGCAGCAGATGGTGAGAATAATCCATAGCTGGAACTTATCAGGGAAATATTGGTGATAGGATATGTGGGTAAGGGACTTGAGAGAAGAGGTCACTATATGTTTTAACTTGTTCACCAAGTAACCAAGATAGTGAAGGCAGAATAGTATAGCTAGTGCAAAAATGATTGCCTGGACTCATGATGGAAAATACTCTTCACATCTAGGAATCAAAAACAACACAAACTGTGAAATCTGAATGCAGATTGAACCATACTGTTTATACATTTTGTTTTGCTTTGTTTTTCTTTTTTGAGGCTTTTCCCTTTTGTTCTGATTCTTCTTTCCAACATGACTAATATGATATGTTTAATGTAATTGTACATATATAAACTCTATCAGAGATTCTCTGTCTTGGGGAGGGGGGAGGGAAGGAGGGAGAAAAAATTGGAACTCAAAATCTTATAAAGACAAATGTTGAAAACTTTCTTTACATGTAACTGGAAAATAATAAAATATATTTTAAAATTTTAAAACAGAGTGATTGTCTCGGAAGGAACTGGGGTGTCAATAGTTTGAGGGTCATAATGAGGGTTGTCTTAAGGCAGAAGGTGAAGTAAAATTAATAACATATAGGATATTGTGATTAGATAATCGAAATTCAGTGTTTATTGCTTGAAGTCTCTAGGCCTCAGTTTCCTCCTCTGTAAAATCAGATTGTAAAATAAGGTCCCTTCCAATTAGAGATCTATGAGCCTAACAGTGGGGATGGGGGGAGGTAGAGAGGTTTCCAAAGGAGAGGGGAAGGGATGATGCCCAAATTTCAAATGAATGATTTTTATTTTGAAATAATTAATACAATTTAAAGTTTCTCCCTCCCCCTTTTTAAAAACAATTTTTTAAGTTCTTTTAAGATTTAATTTTTTGGTTCCTTTGTTCTAGTTGATATGCTGTATTTTAGCTTTTCAACACAGGTAGAGATCAGTTTTCAAACAATCTTGTTCAAAACCCTGTAGAAGGTATTGAGATGGGAGAATTTCTTACCTATGTTCAGAGGTCCCTCCACATGCATCCCCCACCCACCCCCCTCCACCCATGTTGATACTATAATCCCTCACTGCAATTTCCACCACATGGCATTGCCCCCTTGCAATTCAAAGGTAGGGACCTCAGCATAAGGTGAATATTCTGAATATCAAAAGAATACTCTTGACAATTGTCCCTTCCTTTAATGAATTGAAATCTCCTACAATATCACTTCCTAGAGAATTCATTATGGGTCATCACCACCCCAAGCCCTTCTCCATCCCAACCCCCATCCTATGCCCAGCAGACAGTATTTCATAGGCAATGAGAGGAAAGGGGAAGGAGAGTAACCAAAGCATCTATAGTGACCACAGGGAATTCTGACTCAGTGTTAAGACAAAATAGGAATTTTCCCATATTAGTTTTAGTTTTTAAAAAGAAGAAAAAAATCCTTTTGGATAAAGAGGATGGGAGCAAATAGCAGACATGTAGCAAAATAGCCTAGAGCTAGAGAAAAAATAATGGAGAGGAGAGGTTAATTATGAAGTCTCAGGGAAAGGTGAGAACCGAAGAAAGGAGTGAGTCAGAGAAAATTCAGTGACTCTTCTATCATTTTAACTTCATAAGATGGGACTGAAGAAGTCATCTGATAATATACACTTCTGTAGGAACCTTACCCTTGTGGCCTATGTGTTGAGCAGGAAAAGCTATACTTTGATATCATATTTATCAATGTATTCCAAAAAAGAAACTTTATGTTTTTTCCTCCACATTATAACAGTGGTAAAACTCTCTCTTCCCTCACCCCCACCACTTTATACCAGGTGAGGTTTTTATGTTTTGTTTTGTTTTGTTTTAAGGGGAAGTATAATCAATTTCTCTTTGATATGCTTCCCTTATAGTCAAATTCAATAACTTTAATTGACAGTAAGGTTTGTATGTTAACAAATGGCCTTACCTAATATCCCAGAGGGGCAGCTAGGAAGGACAATGGATAGAGTGGATAGATTGTAGGGCCTGTAGTCAGAAAGACTCCTCTTCCTGAGTTCAAATCCAGCCTCAGACATTTACTAACAATGTGACCCTGGACAATTTACTTAACCTGTTTCCCTTAGCTTCCTCATATGTAAAATGAGCTGGAGAAAGAAATGGCAAAGAACTCCAATATCTTTGCAAAGAAAATTCCCAAAAGGGTCATGAAGAGCTGGACACAACTAGAAAACAACTAAAATATCCCAGATGTTAACATTCATCAGTCTCTCTTCTGAGGGGCTTAGGCAATGAAGCTTAGAAAAGGCACTGGAAGAATAATAATTTCTGAGGATTTTGAATTGGAAACAACCTTCAAAATCATGTCATCCAATTCCATTTATTTTCTAAGATAAGAAGACTGAACTCCAGCTTCAAACAAGGAGTAAATTTAATAAGTAAAGGAAGAATGCAAGAGGTATGTATTCAGAGGGTTAACATATCCACTTACCCTGGAAGTCTAAGTTCCAAATCTGGCTCACAGAACAAGTCAAAATGAGTTGGTTGATTTTCACTCAAGTTCCTAACTAATCCAGTGCTTGGCTACTGGCAGAGACCTTTGGCAAAAATTTATAGAAGTGTCTAAAAAGTAAAGTGTGAATCACTGGAAATGGGAACTCTGTCAAAATAGGGGAATTAAGTTCATTAAAGGTGTGGTAGTCTAATTTACTGTGCCAGCATGTAATGATCAGGGCTGGGCAGTTAATACTCAGCTAATGCAAACCCACCCAAACTTGGCAGAATGAACACCCCTCAACCAAACCCAACCTTTTTGGCTTTATCTCCATGTTAAATTTACTTAAATGAGTTCAAATTGGCTTTGGACTGTGTGCCTTTCTTGTTTTCTATATCAGGGCTGTTTTGTGTCAACAACACAAGAGCAGACAAGGCTTTGTGGGTTAGTCACATTTCTCACAGCATAGCATTCTTGATAGCTCTATCTGAGAGAAACAACCTTGGAGATCCAGAACCTATGGTTTGGTAGGGAACAATACTGTAGGTTTGTGACAATTTGATTGGTGCCTGCAGGCACTCTCTTTAGTTACTGACCTCAGGATGGGAACATAAGCAGGTTTCTTTAAAAAGAAAAATACAAATGACCATGGGACTAAGAAAGGCAATGTGTAGGACCTACACAACCACATTATTTTATGACTGTAAACCAGTACACACTGAATAGGGCATGAGAAGGGACCTCCCAACACAGACACACAGACCTTACTTAAATCTTAAAAGAGGTATAAAGACACATGGTAAAATTACAGCATATCAAGTATCTACGTAGCCCAATGTTCAGAGAATTGGACTTGGAGTCAAGAACACTCCAAATCTTGCTTCAGACACTTGAAAGTTATTTGATCCTAGGCAAGTAATTTAACCTCTCTCAGCCTCAGTTTCCTCATCTCTAAAATGGGAATAATAATAGATTTGAAATCACAGAGTTGTTCTGAACATCAAATAAGTAAATAAAGAGTTTGCAAATCTTACAACGTGCTATATGAATGGTAACTATCTCTCTTTTAAGAGGAAAATTTATCTTAGGCTTAATAAAATTGAAGCTTTACTGGTTATGTCATCTAATACCATTCTTTCCATTTTAGGGAAATGCATTCTCAAATTCACCTAGCCCCTTCTCAATTGCCCATTTTTCCCATGAGATTTGCTTTTCTGGTACCTTATACTTTTTCCCTAAAAATGCTGTCCTTCTTTTTCTCTGATCTATTAAGGAATGTAATTGAACAGAGCTTTACATAACTAGGAGAGAACAATTAGAGGTTTTCTTCATGACATCAAAATTCAGGGATTGATTTAGATAAAGCAAAACAGACTATGCCTCAGTTCCTTAGTTAACTCTGAATTTTCCTATTTCAAGTGTTTTTCCTCAAAACAACCTATAGTTGAATTCTAGTTTCAAATCAATTTTGCTAGCTTCTCCTGTTTTATGAGTGAGTTCATGCCATTTATATTCATAGTTATGATTACTATGGTTGCTTTGCCTCCTGCTAACCTGTTAAGTAAGAGAAATTTCTGCACCCAATTATGTATATGTATATTCTTTCCTCCTTTAATCATTTCAAACCAGAATAAACATCAAATGTTTTCCACTCTTCCTTGCCTGTCCCCTCCAGTGTATAAGTTCTTCCTTGCACACTCCATTTATGTTAGATAAATTTCCCCATTTTCTCCTACCTGGCTGTCCTTTTTTCCTCCCCCCTTCTCAGTGCATTCATCTTTTTTTTTTTTTTTTACTATTCTATACTTCTGAAATTATCCCAACATAATAGAACTACATTCAGGCCTGTTTTCTAATCATACACCCTTTAAGACCCCTTGAGGTAAGTTACACATATCATCTCCCCATGTAAGATTGCCAACCTTGTTTAACCTTGTTTAATCCTTTATGATTTCTAACTCATGTTTACCATTTTATTCTTCTTAGAAGCTACTGCCCCTGCCCCAGTTTTGGGGCATTAAGCATTTATTAAAGCATATTAAATATTAGTAAAGAGAGCACACATGGTTCTGAAAAATAAGAAAGTCTAGCTGCAAAAGAAAAGAGAGAGAAAACTGGGTCATGTGGCTCCCCTTCTGGGTTCCCAGGCTAAGGGAGTGAGTGTCTTTGTAAGCTCCCTGTGGGCTGGAGGAGAGCCCACTCTTACACATTGCTCAAAGCTAATTGGCTAGCATCATTCAAATGTATTGGTTCACTGGATTTGAGGGTGGTCTGGAGCAGTATGTGCTGATGTCAGAGTACAGAGCCCATGTCAAAGTATGGAGCCCTCTGAGGGGAAATAATCCCTCAGGTGGGTGGGGTTTTAATCTCTATTCACAATCCCAGGTCCCACTTGGCTGACTCTGGGACAGTCTTAAAAGGTCAGGCAGTTAGGCCCTCTAGTGAGGGGGTCTCTGGGAGTGCCAAAACCCCATTATTTGATCACAGGAGCAATATGTACAAAATATTTATAGCAACTTTTTTATAGTGGTAAAAAATTGGAAACTGAAAGAATGCCATCCATTTGGAAATGTCTAAACAAGTCATGGTTTATGAATGTAATTGAATACTATTTTGCTATTAGAAATGAAGAAGGGGATGGATTCAGAAGAAACTGGGAAGACATATGAACTGATGCAAAGTTAAGTGAGCACAACCAGGAGTAATGTGTATGTATGTATGGAGAGAGAAAGAGTAGAGTTAAAAGTATGGATATGTGTGTGTTTGTATATTGTGATATATAAACACACACACACAAAATACATATATATATATATATATACATATGATCATAAAAACTTAATTATATCTAAGGAATTTATGCTATATATATGTATGTGTATATAATACATATGTATATATATATAAATATATATCTATATATATAGAATACATATAAATCCTTACATATAATTCAGTTTTTATGCTACAGTATTATGATGATAATCAACTTTGAAAAATGTAGTACTTCTAAACAATATAATGATCACTCCAAATTCCAAGGGATTAATATTAAAACATAAGTATCCCAGTCCACATCTCTCTCTCTCTCTCCCTCTCTCTCCTCGTGACTAAGGTGAGGACTTATTTTATATTACTACATATGTTTGTAATTCATTTTGCTTGTCTTTCCTTTTCAGTGGTTCATGCAAGGGGAGGAAGAAGGTAGAAAATTCAGTACTGAAAATTAAATTAAATTTTAGATGTTGAAAATATTTTAAATATGACTTTTAAAGGTTACTGTTTGTTACATGCTAACAGTACATGCATTCCTTCAAAGCACAGAAACAATTATGTTTAGTTTCCATAATATCAAGAAGAGTTAGAATGAGATGTTTTATTTTATACATTGTTAATTATACTATCTCTGATGCAATGGAGCATTCTTCCTCTTAATTGAATTTGCCCTAATAGATTATTTCACATCTATTATAAAGTTTATTTGAAGACACATTTTTTGCGTTGATTATCCCAACTACCCAAACTGTAGTTAAAAGCTACATCTTAAGTATCTCCTAGGAAACATATGGTGGGTGTGCATGGATGCTTTGCTGTTCATATTTCCCAGTTTTATCACCTTATTATTTTAGTCAATGTAGCTAAGGCAATTTCAGCATTAAACTTCAAGATCTTGAATCTCACATTGAAAGCTAACATTTACATTCTATTTCAATGGTTATTTACATTCTATTTCTATGGCTTACTTTTTGGAAAGTTCAATTGGCTAATTTGTCTTTTAATAAAATGCGCAAATTCAAACACAAAAGCAATACTGCTTGAATCCTGTGATAATACAAAGGTTTTATTGCTAAGTCAATAGAAATCATGGGTTTTTTTTTTCACATTATTCTTGATTATGGGAAGAAAGGAGTTATGTGGTTTCTAATTTTTTTCTTCATTAAAGTTTGGCTGTGTAATTAGTGAGGCTATAAGCAATAGTCAATAGAGTGCTGGAATCAGAGCCAAGAAGACCTGGGTTTGAGTATTGCCTCTGATACCTAGTAGGTATGTGACAAGAGCCATGAATCTTTTTTCCTCATCTGAAAAATGAGGAAATAGTATTTATATTTCTAACTTGCTGAGTTGTTGTGTGGCTCAAATGATATAATTTACATAAAGGACTTTGAAAATATTAATGAGTTGTATAAATGTCTCTCATTATAATTATTGTTGTTATCATCCTCACTGATTAAGTTATTTTCATGCTGTCTCATAAAGTCCAGTTGTGCTAAATGGTATTTCTTAGATATGAGTGATACGTTTTGCATAGAGTTGGAAATTCTTAGAGGATTCTTTTAAGATCTGAGTGATTGTAAAAGAGAAAAAAAGTTTCAATACAGTGGCAAAATAGAAGAGAAAAAGAGAAAAAAGGAATATTATAGGTCCACAGAATATCAGAAAGATAGGGTTGTGATTTTGTGACAAGAGAGAGAGAGAGAGAGAGAAAGAGAGAGAGAGACAGAGAGAGAGAGACAGAGAGAGAGAGACAGAGAGAGAGAGAGAGAGAGAGAGAGAGAGAGAGAGAGAGAGAGAGAGAGAGACAGAGAGAGGAGACTAATAATAGAGATCTAGCCTTGATTTCATTGGCAAGAAGGAGTTTTTATAACCTTTAACGTCAGGCTTCAGGCTTTGGCATTGCCAGAGGATTCACACCAATGCATTTACCATTTAAGATGAAGAAAAGCAAGCAGAACAGAGAAGGAGGGAAATGGCATGAGGAGGTTGTAAAAAGTTTAGTTGAGAAACTTGGGGTGGGGGGGGAGAGATAGTATGGTTGGCCCCTTATAAAAATAATGAAAAAGGGTAACGTTTCTAAATCATAAGGCAAGAATTTTCCATGTCTTAAATTCAGGAATATAATCTCGAATAGTGGGGGCTATGACTTCTCTCTTGTTTCTTAGACCAACCAGTGGTCAGTGGCTTCTCTTGTTATGTCTTCCTTTCTTGCTTTCTCTTTCTATCTCTTTCCTTCTTCCTTCCTTCCTTCCTTCCTTCCTTCCTTCCTTCCTTCCTTCCTTCCTTCCTTCCTTCCTTCCTTCCTTCCTTCCTTCCTTCCTTCTTTCTTTTCCTTCATTTCCTTCATTTTTATTTTTGCTTATCTATTTCTCTTTCTTTCCTTTTGTCTAGGAAATAATAACCAGTTTACTCTCATGCTACTTCATAAATTTTCTTCAATGAGATTTTAGTGCTTTCTCTGATGGGACAGCCATGATACTGAAGTTTGGAAAAGTGAGGAATTCATTTCAAGCTTTCTTGTCTTGCTAGGGCATATGTCAAAGGGATTGTCAAATGTGTTTAATGAAGTGGATCTCCTCAAGGCGTGTCTATTAACATAATTGCTAAAATCTGCTGTTCTTCACTTTCCCTAACCATATGTTAATACATAGGATGTCACTGATTGGGGTCATTTGCTTGTCTGAAGTAAATATGAAGTCTCTCAAAGGCTTAGAATCACAAAGGAATTTAGAAAAATTTCCTAGGAGTTTTCATATAAAAAAGAGACAATATATATGAAGGTTCTTTGAAAATTATGCAGTAATATAATATATATATATATATATTGGTATTACTTATAAATAGCATAAATGTAATCCTTTTTTAAATAACATTTTTATTTATAGTTTTGAGTTCCATCCTTCCTTCCATCCCTCCTTTTCCTGCTCCCTGAGGTAGTAAGCAATCAGATATAGGTTATACATGTGCAATGATGTAAAACATAATATTAGTCATTTTTATAAGAAAACTTGAATAAAATAAGAAAAATGAAAGAAAGTGAAAAATAGTATGCTTCAGTCAGTGTTCAATCAGTATCAGTTCTTTCTGCTTTAGCTTTGGTCCTGTGGGATTATCTTGGATCATAGTATTGCTTCATCAAACAATATTGCTGTCACTTTGAACAATGTTATCTTGGTTCTGCTCACTTCATCATACATCAGTTCATATCAGTCTTTCCAGGTTTTTCTGAAATCATTGTGTTTATCATTTCTTATGCCACAATAAAATTCTATCACAATCATATTGAACAAGTTGTTTAACCATTCCCCAATTGATAGGCATTCCTTTGATTTCCAATTTTTGGTCACCACAAAAAGAGCCACTATAAATATTTTTGTACAAATTATTGCAAAAACACTTTTCTCGTTTTTGAGATATAAACCTAGCAATGGTATTGCTGGATCAAACGGTATGCACAATTTTATAGTCCTTTGGGCATAGTTCCAAGTGGCTATCCAGAACGTTTGGATCTCCTCACAATTCCACCAACAGTATATTAGAGTCATGATTTTCCCACATTCCCTCCAACATCCAATATTTTCCTTTGTTTTTATATTTCCCACTCTGCTAGATGTGAGGTGATGCCTCAGGGTTATTTTAATTTTCATTTTTCTGCTCAATAGTGATTCAAAGCATTTTGTTTTCATATGACTATAGATAGCTTTGATTTCTTTGTCTGAAAACTGACTGTACATATCCTTTGAGCATTTTCCAATTGGGGAATGAAAAATATAATCCCTTAAGGCTTGCCAAGTGCTTTATATATACTATTTCATTTTATCCTCACAACACCTCTGTCAAGTAGGTATTATTATTATTTATGCATAGATGAGAACACTGAGGCAAATAGTAGATAAGTGACTTGCCCAGGGTCATGCAATCATTAAGATCTGGGGTAATATTTGAATAAAAATAATAAAAATTCAGCAATCATTTATGTGATTTATAAGTACAGTGTTCTGGGAGAGGACAGGATACAAAAATGAAGATCAAACAACTAGGCCTACCTCTCATATTTTAATTTTGTACATTTCAAATTATAGTTTTTATATTAAGACTTGCCTTATAAATTATAGGCTCGAAATAAGAATCAAGCATTCAGAATATGGATTTTGCTAACAATAATATGGATGATGATTAGGGCTTTTAAAACTCATTGGTAGCAGAAGATAATAAGAATGGAACAATTAAAATAAATAAATGAATGAATGAATGAATGAATGAATGAATGAATGAATGATCAAATAAATGAATGAGTGAATAGATAAATAAGCAAATAGATAAATAAGTAAACAAACAAACAAATAAATGAATGAATGAATGAATGAATAAATAAATAAATAAATTCCAAAAGAATATATTATATATTAGGATCTTGGGTAAGTGCTGTCTCATACACTTAATATCTGTTTGACCATAGGAAACACCATATGGAATGTATGTGTGATGATCTCAAATGTGTATATACGTACATATGTATGTATGTGTATGTATATGTATATGTGTATATTTTCATATGTGTGTGTATACAATGTTTTGATGCCCTCTTCCCTATTAGATTTTGAACTCCTTTCTTTTTGACTTTTTTGTTTGTTTTCCCTGTGTTTAGTACAGGCCTTATATGTAGTAGATGCTAAATAAATGCTTATTGACTTAACAAATGGTATGATCCTGAGATGTTGATACCTGATCTCTTTATTCTCGACTACTTTTAGTATTGTTTTTTCTTTGAACTGGAACATTTAGACTTCTGTGACATTTCTGAGTGTTGTCACTTACAGGTTTCTTAAGGAGGAGATCAGGTTTCTATTTTGATTTTTCTCTCTGGCACTAAGAGTTCTCAGCAGTTTTCTTTTGTGATCCCTTGAGGTGTGGTTATTTTTCTTTGTTTTTCATCAAGGTCTTTAGGGACTTTAGTGATGCACAAATTATTTTTCTTCATACTTCTTTCTAAGTTAGATATTTTTCGTAATAGATATATAACCAAATTTTTCAATTCTTTGATTTTGTTCTACTATTTCTTTTATCATTGAATTGTTATCTTCTGTTTACTCCATTATAATTTTCACTGTATTCACTATTTTGGTAAGCTTTTTGACATTCTGCTTCAAGTTTCCAATCATCCTTCCATGTTCTTCTAATTTCATTTTTTATCTTTTATTTCACTTTCCCTTTACTTCTCCTATCCATAGTTTGAATTCTTTTATATAATCAATCTTTTTTATCTAGGTTCTACATAAAATGAATGCAGTTACTTGTATCTTTTAAAAATGTTTTCTTGAGAGTCTCTTAACCCATATTTTTTGTTTTTATTATTTTATAAGGAATTTTCTTCTTTTACTCATCTCTCCATCCTTACTTCCTGCAATGAGACTTTGTGTCAGAGTCAGTGTGTACCCTTGTTGTTTAGATACTTTATATGTCTTGAGGAAATTGGATACCAGCAGAATAAGTTGGAGGATCCTTCTCCAATGAAGCCCAGATGGTCCTCTGTAGCTATAATTCTGGAAGTGGGTATCTAAGTCCAATCTCACCTCCTTTCTTTCTGGGTCTTGGCCTAAGACCTGGAGCTGGGTAAAGAATCATAATCAGACCCTTCTCACTACCAGTCAGTGCTTTTGTCCTATTTCCTTTGTCTCATAACTGAGATGTCTACAGACTTGCATTAGTCTCCTGATGGAGTTCTCTTCAGTATTGCTCATTCTTTTTTTCACATAATCGATACTCTTCATTATTTCTATGATGGTGATAAAGGAATGTTAGCTATGGTGAAGTTTTTATTGTCTCCAACTTTGCCAGAATTTCCATCTGAATTTTTTTATTTTCAAAGGCCAACAGCAGTTTTATACTAAAGTGACAATAATATTGCAGGTTTATGCAAGGTAGTAAAATAATAAATTTAAATTTTTCTTTATTTTGGACTTAAAAGTTTTGCACAGTTGGTGCAGTAGCATCTCTGAATCCATTATATTTTTTATAACTTTTTAAAAATTTTAGAAGTCTTTCAAACTCTTTGCTCTTTCTCGTTGTTTCTATGTCTTCTCCCTTCCACCCTAACCCTTAATATAATCCTATGAACAGAGGATTACCCTCAAGCTAGATATGTGGGTCCCCCTTGACCTTCAACTGATCATTCTGTCTTCACTTAACCTCCAGGGGGATTTCCCAGCATAAAACAAACAGAAAAATCCCATATGTTTTTACGACCCATTCACTAGGTCCTCAAATGCCTCCTCACTGATTTTTGACAGCACTGTCTGAAGTCTACTCACTGCAGAGTCCCTGAGTTTTATGTAGTGTTACAGCCATTAGAGAGAACATTTAGGGGTGGGAATGGTTAAAGAAACAAGTAGTTCCTTTCCAAAAATGCTCCAGTGTAGCTCTAAGTGGACCACTGCACAGAAAGGCTAGATCCCGCACATGTACCCTTCACTGGCAAAAGAAAACAGGCTGTCATTATTAACCTTTTTCTAAGAGCTCACGATGTAACATCATAGCTAAATTCAGTCAGAGACAGGTCAAGCAACAAAAACCAGGAGCCAAGGCAGTCTAGTCGACTCTGAAATTTGATTCAGACTCCAGATTATGAATAGATTTAACTAGTTCACCAAACGAAAATGTAGATTTTGGCACTATGTGAATTTTTTTTTGAGGGCAGTATGCTATATATGAAATCCCTATACACAGTAAAGGGATATAAGAAAGAGCTTTTTTATATTATGTAACTAGTTTATACTCACACACACACATGTGCGCGTGCGTGCGCGAGCACACCTATTAACCTCATAAATACAATTTTTTTTTAAATGGAAAACATATAGAAGCAATATCCCAATCCATTTAATTGCCTTAATGAGACTATCAAAGGAGTTTTTCATTTTTCTGAATGATAAGGCCAAGCAAGATTTGAACCAATAGCCTAGGAGGTACTAATGAGAAGGTTACATTTCAGTACAATTCTTAATGAACCAGTAATGTCACAAGTTATTCAATTTCCAAGACAGGATTGTTAACAATATAGTCAGCAAGGATGGATGAATCAAGTTACAAATCATCCTAAGATTTCTTTTTCCCTTCCCATTCCTAGAAAGGTTGACAATATGTTCTCTTGACCCAGAAATGGTCAGATTCTGTATATTTCTTTAGCATTGCTATTAACTCTGCTATTGTAGTGTTAATCTTTCATGTGTTAATTTAACAAGCCCTGTATGAGATACCCACCTAGCAGAATAGGAAAATAGTGAGGTACCCAGGCCACACAAAGAAGGGAAAAAGTCTTTTCCATAAGGAATATTCATTCATAAATTCAATAAACATGCTTACTATGCTTGCTACTACTAAGCATACCCACCAGCTATTAGATGTCAAATATTTGACAAGTGATATGCTAATTGCTAGGGATGAAAGAATGAAATTGTCTGCCCTCAGGGAGTGTACATTTCAATGAATTCTACATGCAGATAATTTAACATAAATGATACATAAAGTAAAAACAAAGTAATTTGGTGCAGCCTCAACTGTGGTCATAAAAAACAATAACATTCAGTAAGAAGTAATACTGGATTTAAGTATTGGAGGGAGCAAGATGGGGAACAAAGAAATAAATTTTGGTCATGGTAGGCAGTTTTTGGAAAAGCACAAAAGTCTAAAACAACAGGGAAAAAATAGGTAATGTCATAAAATCCAATGAAAAGATGAGGAAACTGATAAGGTGGCTTCCTCATGATTATATTACTTGAAGGCAGTTTTTTTTTTGTTTTGTTTTGTTTTCAGTGCAATGCTCTTCCTACCAACCCCACATTGTCACACTAATATGTAAGTTGTGAGCAATCTCTAGCAAAAATCAAAAATACATTGACATTTTCCTGAACTTTTTCCTCTCAACTGACAATTTAACACAAAGAGGGAAATCTAAGTTTTACATATGTACCCTGTGACTCAGTCCTTACCCTTACCTTCAGCAAATTCCCCTTCAGCAAATTCCAATCTTGAAAGGCCTGACCCAAGGTAACCTTCACATCTGAATTTGTATAAATGCTGATAAGAGTTCTCAATTCCTTCATAGACAATCAATATAGAATAAGTATCAGATACAGACAACCTTTATTTCAGCTGCCACTGCATAAGAAACAAAGAGCTCAGAGGAACCCATAAACAGGTGAAGAAACTTAAAATAATATTTTATTTTCCCCCAATTACATGTTAAAACAATTTTTTAACATTTTTAAAGCCTTTGAGTTATAAATTCTACCCCTTCCTCCCTTCATCCCCTCCCCACCATGGTAAGGAAAATATATATATATATATATATGTAATACATTGTAATCATGTAAAACATTTTCGTATTAGTCATTTTGTACAAGAAGACATGAAAGGAAGGAAGGAAGGAAGATAGCATGGTTTAATATGTATTCAGACAATATCAATTTTTTCTCTGGAGGTGGATTAGCATTTTTAATCATGAGTCCTTTGGAATTGTCTTGGATCAATGTATTCCTGAGAATAGCTAAGTCATTCATAAATCTTTATTAGATAATATTATTATTGTTATGTTCAGTGTTCTCCTTCATTTTGCATCAGTTCATGTAAGACTTTTCAGGTTTTTTTCTGAAATCATCCTGCTTGTCATTTCTTATATCACAATAATATTCCATCACTATTATATACCACAGCTTGCTTAGCCATACCCCAATTGATGGACATCCTCTCAATAACCAATTCTTAGCCACTACAGAAAGAGCTGCTATAAGTATTTATCTACAAATAGGTTCTTCCTTATCCCTCCCTTTTGTTGATGTCTTTAGGATATAGACCTAACAGTGTTATTGCTAGATGAGTGTATGCATAGTTTTATAGCCCTTTGGAAATAGTTCCAAATTGTTCTCTAGAATAGTTGGATCAGTTCATAACTCCAAAAACAGTACATTAATATCCCAGTTTTCCCACATCCCCATCAACATTTATCATTTTAGCCAATCTGGTGGGTATGAGATGGTAACTCAAAGTTGTTTTAATTTGTACTTCTCTAAACAATAGTGATTGAGAACACTTTATATATGACTATAGCTAGCTTTAAGCCCTTTGTCTGAAGACAGCCTCTGCATATCCCTTGACCAACAAATGAAGAAACTTTAAGTACACAAATAATAAGGTTTATAAGAATGGGACTAATCAAATATTGGCACTTGACCTGAAATTCAAAGGAAATTAAGGATTTCAAGAGATGGAAGTGAAGAAAGAGTACATTTTAATCAAGGAGAATTAAGACAAAGATAAAATATGGTGGCATATTCCCTACCTCCAAATAAGTACTATCTAGGTCCCAAGGTCTTTAATATGTCATACTACTTCTTATTTTAATCAAAATTATGCACTTCCTTTGAAACAAAACTAAATAAGACACTCCCACTTATAAAAAACAAAACAAAACAGAACACTAATCAAAATTGTAAAGAATGTGATAGAAGGCATGTTTACCATGCATTTTCTCCAAAGAGGCTTATTATTTGAAATGTCAGAAATCCCTAGTTTAGCACTTTTTTTTCTTATAGTAAAATCTTTTCACACAGATTCCAGGAAATAATTTGATCAAGTTTCTTTATGGGCTTTATTTTTGTTATAGCCTACACAAAGTCCAACATTCTCCTTACTTTAAGTGTCAAGAGATCAAAACAATATAATTAGCTTAAGAGTCATGACAAGGAAAACAAATTACCAAACAAAATAGCTTTGGATTCAAATAAAACTTTAATAGGCAAGCACATCATAATTTTCAGATGCTAAAATTGCAAAAATTGCAAAATCAATAATCTGGTTCCAACTTGAATGGAGAGAAGAGTGAGATGGATTACAATTGGAAATTCTACAGTGCTTTCAATAGCTCCACATTGTTCCTTGATATGTAAAAATCAGCATATAAGTCATAGAAAATTATGATTTTCAAATGGGCGTGTTGAAACAAATGATAGTGGAGAAACATATGTTAGTGGGTTACAACATATTACCAATGATGATTAACACAAAAAATGTGAGATATGATTGAAGAAAATATTTGATTAGAAAAGGAAGGAAACTGGTCATGTAGTGAGTGAAAGACAGCACTATATAATGTGATTGGGTAGCCCAAGTGCATATCACTACGTGTAGAATGTTTAAAGACCTTAAGATAGCTCTCCAGGATGTTGGGTTGTTCTGCTATGAATGATTTATAGAAAAACAAGTATAATATTAGCAAATCATTAAATTGTAGAACATCTGTCAATCTGCATTAAAAGAATCCTCTTCTTATCAGAAATTTCCTATACCAAAAAAAAGATAGACATAATATATACATAGAATTTTTATGGTTAAAAGGACCTTTACTTGCAGTAGCTTATTTGGTGTTCATAAAAGTACTTTTTTTCTTGTTTTTTGGTTTTTTTGGTGAGGCAATTGGGGTTAAGTGACTTGCCCAGGGTCACACAGCTAGTAAATGTCAAGAGTCTGAGGCTGGATTTGAACTCAGATCCTCCTGAATCCAGGGACAGTGTTCTATCCACTGCACCACCTAGTTGCCCTCATATAAGTATTTTTGAGGTATATAACATAAGTATTACATATGTATAAATATACATATATGTGTATGTGTGTATATATACTATATATACATATATCTGTATATGTAAGTGTATATATAGTATACACACACACATATATTTATATACACATACATACTATAGGTGGTAGCTATCTATCTATCTATCTATCTATCTATCTATCTATCTATCTATCTATCTATCATCTATCTATATATTGCAGGCTCTTTAGCAATAATAACAGTTACTGTTTATCTTGAAAATCCATAAGGGAAGTTGTTGAAATGATCATTTTAAGTGTTATTTTGGTGACTGTGGTAAGAGAAATGTCTTAAGGCCTTCTGCACATTTTCTCTTAAAACATATTGAGACATTCCTTGATACATGGTTGGCTCATAGGATGGGAACAAAGGGTCAAGACTGTTGCTATCACTTCCTTATTGCCATAGTATCGAGTAGGCATTAGGAGCTGATGGGATTCTCACATGGTTGATTGGTGGTGATCAGAGATTTACTTAATTGAATATCAGCTCAAAGGGTTCTGAAAATGAATCTTTGTTCAATATCTTGTTCCTTCTATCGCTAAATAAATCTTTTGTTAACTTTTGAATGACCAAAAACCAGTTTATTTTCTTTGATTATTAAATCAATTCTACCAAGGGACCAGCATTAGGCCAGAGAGACTACCTAGAAATGATATGTGTATATATGTATGGTATATATGACTACATATACACATGTGTATATGTATTATATATTGTATGCCTATGTTTATATATAAGATATACTTAGATACAAAGTACATATACTATATATGTAAATATATGCATATATACATATGCATACACACATATTTGTATAAATGCATGTATATAGATATGCATAGATGTGTGTGTGTGTGTGTGTGTGTGTGTGTGTGGAGAGAGAGACAGAAACTTAACAGACAATTTTCCTATCATGATGAGAGAAAAGATGGAGAAGCCAGAGAGAAAGAAGATAAACAGTCTTCCATCCACATGAAACTATTTTAACTTTTATCTTTTGAAAAGGATGAAAAAGATTTTCAAAAAGAAACTGTATTTCTTCTCTTGAATGAAGTAAATAGTGTGGTGCTGTGTCCTTATAAATAAAGTCATAAGTGATTACACTGAAGATTTGAGATAATTCTGCCCATGATCTTTCATACAGCTGAAATACTTCAAATAATTTTATTTTTGTTTCATTATTGATGTAATTAGTCACCAAATGTATACTCATCATCTTTATTGTTTATTTAATCCTAGGATATTAAAGATTTAATTTAAAGAGAGATGTGGATAATTAATATTGGGAAAGGAAGTTTCATTATTTTAGTAGTAAATTATATTTAATCAACTAAGATGGTAGATCTGAGCTTAACTGATTAGTTGAAAGATATATTAAAATGTTATTATTTCATAAGGAAACATAGGAGCATACCCTTGGATAACCCTAGAACTTAGAATGATAAGACTTTCTATCTAAATCCACCTGATACTTTTTTATCTTTTAACTTTTAGGAATATGTGAGCTAGAGGAGCATACTTCTTAGCTACTCCACAGAATTCTCAATAAAACAATATGACTTGGGTAAATTAACCACAGTAAGTCATGTGACTTGTTTGAAAAGGAAGATTTCTGTCCTTAATGAATCTGGGCCTTGTTCCTTCAAAATAGTCTAGTAGCTTAAAATTGGGCAATACTTCCAATGGTCCTCACATGTGGCTCAATCATTAAGCATTTAATTAGTACCCATTATGTTCTAGGCATTGTGCTACATGCTGGGGGGGGTGGGAGAGAAAGAGAGAGAGAGAGAGAGAGAGAGAGAGAGAGAGAGAGAGAGAGAGAGAGAGAGAGAGAGAGAGAGAGAGAGAGAGAGATGGAAGACAGTCCCTGCCCTCAAGTCATCCACAATCTAATATAAAACTCAAAATGCATTAAGCGGGGATATTGCCTCCAATTCTCGGGTGATACTGGAGAAGTCTGTAGGGACTTTAGCAAGAAGAAATAGACTTATTAGGCATTAAGTTGTGGTAGAACTTAAGCACAAATGCAGTATTATCAGTCTTATAATGATGCATTCAGCATTTAGGTCCAATGAACCCAGAACCACCAAATTTACCAGGTCAACTCCAAGTCTGGAAACAATGATAGATACTAATTTATCTAAGATTAGGAACAAACACAAAAAGACAACCCAAACTCAGGCTTAGTTTTGCCATATATTCATGACTCAAGTGATACCAAAAGAAATAGCTGCCCCTTCCCCAACCTGCCTCTTAAAAGTGCTCCCTCCACCTACAAAAAAAAGCCTTGATATGATTCACAATTTGAAAGAAAGCACCTCGAGAGCTCTTGTATACATCAGCTGAGGGATGGGCATACCCATCTCTGCAGGCAATATGAGAAATATCTGTCATCTGGAAGGACAAGACCTTTAGCCTCAGAAGGAGGCACCACAACTGTGTTCAATATAATTGACTGGGACTATTTCTTTTTCTCTTAAAAAAGTTTTTTTGAAGGGAGTAGACATTTATAATTATATTCCTTCAGGGCTAAGAACTTTGAGCAGTGGTGAGAATGATCCCTTAAGTGCTCTCCCTATGAGGGGGACTAATCCTTTTTTTTCTGTCACTACTTTGGTGGCATTTCCATGCTGCTGACATTCAGCTCATCTCCTGGTTTGTCACAGTTATTGACAAGTTTTAAAAATTCCCTTACTTTATTTCATTAATTCATAAGTGAAATATCTGAATCAGCTGCTATTTCCAAGGGAAATGGAACATTGATCAGTTCACTCCAACAAGCATTTAAATTAAACGGGATGGATTTTTTGTGGTTAGTTCTTCACGCCTATCTTTTTCAACATGGTTCATTCCTTCCCAACCTTCTTCATCTATGTATTCTACCCACTCCCTCACCCTTCCCAGTGATCAATTGGGAAAGGAAAAGAGAAGATGTTGTGAGAAGGAAGATGATGTTAACAGAGGTAAATTGTCCAGTTGTTGGAAGGAATGCCAAATTGAAGATTCCTTCCAATGTATTAATGGCTTTCCAGCCATAAGCTACTTTGTCCATTACTATATCCCTGCAGCCATGGATAAGCCAAACCAGCGAACCAACAAACAAGGCATGGCACTATTCAATAAGAATATAACAGGTGTTGGCTGTTATGTATGGTTATAACTGTGACTGGGGCACCCAAATCAATAGTCCAAGTGCTTTTTTGGAAAATCCTTACAAACCAACAATATATTCCTACTCTGCTTGCCAGATGATCTAACAGTAGCAGGGGGCACACATGGTGAAGGGGTAGTTGTTTATGTTTGAGACATGGAGTGGTTGTGATGCCATTTATATTCTTATTAGTTTATCCCATGATATTCAAAACCATAGATTGAATCACACACCCCATAAAGAGCACAAACATCACTTTAGAGACCTCATATATATACCATCACAGTTCAGTACAATGGATTATCAGTTTGATACTTGTAAGCAGCCATTTTTTTCCATTTAATTTTTCATTCATGTATACCATATGCGAAGCATGCTACACATGATTAAAAAGGTGAAAACATGAATTTATCTTTGCCCTCAAGGCACTCATAAATTAGTAGCAGATTCACAGAGATCAGAGGTTCAGACACTCACGGTGATATGATGTGATGTGATATGATATGACATATAGATTTATATAGAGACATACACATATGTATATATGAAGGTATATATAGAGTTATCTATATTGAGAGAGATATAAGCATCTACATATATTTCCATAAAAATTTCTGTGTATTTATGTATATAGATATCTTTACATTGATATTCTCACATATTACAAATGGCATAATACTGAAGAAATTTATTATCTAAGAAGAAATGAAATTGAGTATTAGAGTATTAAGAAGGTGAAGGACTAAGTGCCTCAATTCCTGCAAAATGTGTCAGCTGATAATGAGAGTAAGGCTATCTACTTGGTAATTGCATCCCTATCTACATCTTGTTTATTTTCACTATTATTCTGATCACTGTTTATTGGTTATATTCATAGGAGTAGACAAGACCTATCTCAAAAAAAATGTACACTATTGGTTTGCTTCCTGTATATAAATGACATTCATAAGTATACAAAGTGATTTTAGGAAAGAAATTGAGATGAATATTTTACACTTAAAGGTTAAAAAATACCCACAATGCTCCAGACCACATATATATGGTTAGAAAAACAAACACAGAACCTCTGGAGGTATATTTTGATTACAGATGCCAGTTCTCTGTGGTTAGATTTCACTCTAATTCCGTTCAGGTATGTGATCTAGGAAGTAGTAAAAGGTAGTTGTTTAGAAAAGAAAATACAATAAAAAAGAAAGTGTCAAAGAAATGACAGAACCCATGCATATTTTCTGTCTTCTTGGTGGAGACACATTGTGGTGAAAAGCAGTCTAAGCATTTGGGATATTTCATTAGCAGAGAAAATACACACGTGCTTTTTATTTGCTTTCACTAGTGACACAACTGTGATTTCAGCCCAAACAACATTGTGAGAGCACTGAAGAAACTCTTCAGAGGTTCAGTGGCCAGGAAAGGAGGGAGCTCTATTATGTTATGTTCATGAAGTAGGAAAAGTTGAATCCAATAAAATGTTGTGTTCTTATCACCAGACCTGAAGGTAAGAAACACTCTAATTAGATTCCAGTTATTTTCAAAGTACTCAGGTAGCAGGGAGTGCTATTAAGATGGCAGATGTAGGTAAACAAGTGAAGCCTAGGGGTAGTTATGCTATAATGGTCAAAACACTTGTCTTTTCAATCGAAAGACCTGGCTTTGTGTACTAGGTCTTTAGCTCATATTGACTATTTTACATTGGACAGATTAATTACCTTCTTCGGTTTTAATTTTCCTGATTTGTAAAGTGAAGGTGCTGGGCCAAAGGATTGCTGAAGTTACTATCAGTTCTAAATACAAGCATATAATCAAAAATCTTTAAATCCTTTGATCAATGATTAGCCTAATGAAGTAGAGGCAAAAACTGAAACAAAGTTTATTAGAATTTCTTGATCTATTGGTGCAATTGTCATTCCACAAAATAGTATCATATTTTCCTATCATCAAAGCAAGCACTGACAGGCCCTATGGAGTCATTTGATTGCGTATTTTAGAGAATATAAATGATGAATAATTTTATGTTAACAAAACATCTGTGTGAAAGTCCAATCAATAACCAAATAGTGTGTCCACATGTTGCCAAGTAGATGCCATGTAAATATTTGGAAAAATACAGATTCTTGTCATCATGTCAACATGGCTAGAGGATAGGATAGTTATGGTTCCTGCTTTTGAACCATAAGAATATTGTCATTGTTCAGTCATTTCAGTCACATCTAATACTTCATGACCCCATTTTGACTTTCTTGTGAAAGACACTGGAGAGGTTTTCCATTTCTTTCTCCAACTCATTTTACATATGAGGTAACTGAGACAAACAATTTTATGGCAGCAAATTTTGTTGTAACTAAGAACTGAAAACAAAATGCGTATCCTTCAATTGTAGAATGATCAACAATTTTGGTATATGAATGGAAGATAATATTATTGCAACATAAGAAGTGATCAAGGTAACAGACAGAAAAATCTGGGAAGAATTTTGTGAATTGATATATATATTTAAGTGAGAAGAACCAGAAGAACCATTTTTCCAATTACATTGTAAAGGAAAATAGTTATAAAAGACATAAGAAATTTAACCAATGAAATGCCCAATCACAACCTCAGAAGACTTTCATGAAATATGCTTCTGTTTCTTAGCAGAGAAGTGATAACCTAGAGTTTCAGAATGAAGAAAAACATATGTTTAATCTGATGATATATATATATTCTTTTTCATGAAATATGTATATATTTCATTCTGTACCTCAAGTTCATCTATATATGTATATATTTATATCACACATAGTTAATCAAAAACATTACATTTATTGAATGCCTCTTATATGCCAAAAACCATGTTAAACACTGGGAAAATAAATATGAAAAAGAAAAACCGTCCCTGTCCTCAAGGAGTTTATTATCTAATGGAAGGAGACAATATCTAAAAGGCAATTGAAAAGGGATTGGGGGTAGAGAGGGAAGATACCTGGTGCTAGGGCATGGTAGAGAAATCTGAAAGACTTCTTTCAGCCTTCATTCAGTCTAGTGGGAAATAAAGAGATAGCTCACCTAGTCATGTTTCTTAAATGAAGGTTACATGGGCAGAGAATATTGATGAGTTGTGACTAAAAGAACTGAGGTGATTTTTCAATATGAAGAACATTCTGAGGCAAGATGGAGAGGTCCAAAAAGCTTAGTAGCTACATGAATCTATTTTTTCTTTATTACTAAATGGTTACAAAGGAAAGTGGGGAACATGTAGGCAGATCATTTGATAGAAGAAAAAGAAGAAAACAATACCCAAACAATCACAGATGAGAGCTGAATGAAGTTCAGAAATGGATTCAGACAATCTGGTCAGTTTTGTTACTTTCTTGAAATTCACTTTGTATACTTATGGATATCATCCATATACAGAAATAGGGTCAGGTTAAATTTAACATACATCTAACACTACCTAATAATATAATTTTATGAATAGCTAGGTATGTTCTCTGTATTTGGAAATCACCAATGTTAATCTTTCTCAAGTACATAATAAAAATAAAATTAAAAATAATTTGTTTGGGCTCTTGGGACAATAAGTGCTCAAGTATAAAATAGCTTAATGTCTTGTGATTTAGGGCTGGTAGTTAATGCCCTAAGTCAAGGACCTATTATTTCATAGCTGTGATATCTCCCTTTATTAACATGGGCCACAAACTATGAAAGAATGAATGAATGAATGAAAAGTATTTTAAACTGCTTACTATAGCACTGAACAAATAAGAAAGTAAGAACATCCGTACTCTTGAAAATTTCACATTCTAAAAGGATACAACACATATAGGAAGTTTTAGCTGCAAGTCAGATGGAATAGTCCAGTGGTCCAGACAGAGCAAATGATCTTCTTTAATGTTCTTTCTATTAATTAAGCCAGATCAGTTGTCAATGTGGATTTTTTGATGACACTAAAAACTTTGGCACAGAGGACTTATCTTTCTCACTATTTAGTAGCTATGGCAGCTTAGGAAGCCCTATAATATGTTATATAAATATCAGATATTATTTAAAGTCCTTTCTTCCTTTTGTGGTACAAACCTTTTTTCATCTTTGTATCATTCTACTATCATTTCAACCCAGTGGTCATAATTAGGTAAGTAAAAGAATAGCTGAAAATTGAAAAAAATAACCCAGAATTAGGATAGGAGAGGGAAGTGGGTTGAAGGGAAGGCAACATAATAGTCTTAATAGGCCCAGAGAACTTTAGTAACTTTCCCTTAATGGAAAAAAAAATCAGTCAGGATTTGAATCCTAGTATCCTACCAGTTACGCCATACTGCTTCTAAGACAATTCTATGTCCAGAAGGAAATGAACAGCTATTTAGGTTACGATAATCTTGCATTTTGAAAAATTGACATTTTCATCACACTGCTCTTTATTTTCCATCATACATTTCGTTCCTAGAAACTTGGACTCCTATTTAAGATGTTAGACAAGGTCTTCAAACTATGATTTGCTGTGATTCCCAGATAGTAGAGGAAGAAAAGAGGATAGGGCATGTGCGGCCATTGTCTAGGAATGATAGTTCTGATCCCTGGAAACTCAGCAACTGCTGTGGTATTGAACATTGGAAAACAACGCTGCCTTGCTAGGCTAATATTCACAGGGAAATTGAAGTTGTTGAAGTGGTATTTAAAGCCTGACCAAAGTGGTACATAGACCAAGATACTAGTAATTTATGCAGAATTCTATACCAGTTATTTGCTATTTAATTCTGAATAGAATTACTCTAGAATAGGGGTTCTTAATCTGGGGTCATGAATTTTAAAAATATTAATCATTTAATTTCAAAATAATTGACTTCTTTAATAATTCTAATGATTTTATTTTAGACATTTAAGAATATCATTCTGAGAAGACATCCACAGGTTCACCAAACTGTTTATTTGATACATGCTGTCAAAAATAAGGTCAACAACCCCTTCTGTAGACTGCATTGTGGGGTAGTCAGTAGATATAGCATTATGTGTGAGGGTCAGAAGGCCTTAGTTTGAAGTCCATCTCACTTATTCAGGAACTGCAATGCTCAGAAAATAATTTCACCTCTCTGAGCTTCAGTGTGCTGCTCTGTATAATTTAGAATATCAGACTCTGAAATCTATAAAGAGCTTTCCAATTCTGAAGCCTCTGAATCTCTGAATCTGTTCATCTCTCTTGGGCTCATATTGCTCTATTCCTCTGAACAACCTGGATTCTGGCTTTCATCTCTTGTGAAACAGCAGAGATTTCTAACCAGGAGCACAAGAATGAAAAGCAAAAGCTGCAATCAGAAACATCTTTCCAAGGGCTACTCCGTCCCCCAAGGACATCATTTTGGTACAGAAATTGTCTGGCTGACACGTGGGCCAGCAGATTTCACACTGGGTGAGCCATCAGCCCAGAGAATCCACATGCTGTTTTTGATATTCATTAATCATCTGGCTAATTTGTTTTTACACAGGAGCGCTGACAGCAAATGAATGTTATTTCAGCAACAGCGTACTGCATAATCCAGACTATTATGGCATTAACATTTATGGAAACAACTGCTCTGTGCTCAGTTACGCTCAATTTTGTATCTTACTCTAATTGCAGGTATATCTATTTTTATTCACATCTGCTAAAACCATTGGGTGGCCTGCATATGGCCCAGTGGATAAAAGAATTACTGCTTTATTTTTTTTCTCCCTTATCTTAACTATTAATCAGGAATTTGGGTCAAGATTGAGAGCTCCATTTGAACCCTGGGCTTTATGAATCCAATTTTTACAGGAGTAGAAATTTGTTTTTATACTTCTCCATTCATGGGTGTGAAAGTCAATCTCTCCAGCCAAGCCTGCCACATTTAGAATTATTTTTTCCTTAATTCAGAGTTATTTTTTTTCTTTTTTTTTCTTCTTTCAGCTCTTCAAGTATATATTAATTTAGCTAACTACCACTGAGGTTAAATAATGTAGAATGGTATAAAATTACAAGTTGTTGCCTTTATCACAAAAGGAAGAACAGGCTTTGAATAGTAGCTGGTAGCGACAGCTGGGTGACTCAATAGATAAAGCACCAGGCCTGGATTCAGGAGGACCTGAGTTCAAATGTGGATTCAGACACTTGACACTTACTAGCTGTGTGACCCTGGGCAAGTCACTTAACCTTCATTGCCCCACCCCCCAAAATAGTAGCTGTTATATTGCATATTAGGTCTTATAATGCGCCTTTACAAATATTTGCCTCACTTGACTATCAAAATAACCCTGTGATAATGCATGGACTTTTGGGGGTCCATTTTACAGAACAAGAAAACTGGTGTTCTGGAGCTTGAGTGACTTGACAATGGTTATACAACTGTGTCCAAGGTGGAATTTGAATACACACTGCTGTGAGGCCCCTCTTCTCCTTATTGTTTACTTTCTCATGAGAAACACTTAGAAATTTTAGGAAAGACCACAGCCATACTTCCCCTCACTCATGCCTCAACTCTAGATTTCCACTCGTTGTCCTTCATTGATTAGGTCATTTACCTCCTTTCCTCCTTTAGAATAATCTTCTTCCTCAGGATGTAATTTCTTCAAAGTTAATAACTTTCTTCATTGCTTTTATTTGTGTGAACAGCACTACCACATTGTAAGTGCTTAATAAAATTTCTCTTGGGCAGCTAAGGTGCGCAGTGGATAGAGCACCAGCCCTGGAGTCAGGAAGACCGAGTTTCAATCCAGCCACAGACAACTTGACACTTACTAGCTGTGTGACTTGGGTGAGACACTTAACCCCAATTGCCCTCACCAAAAACAAAAAACAAATAAACAAAACAAAAAAATAAATGTTCTCTCTGTGTGTCTTTCTATCTCTTTCTCTGTCTTTATTTTTTCTCTCTCTTTCTGTCTCTCTGTCTCTCTCTGCGTGTGTCTGTCTTTGTCTCTCATCTGTCTTTATGTCTTTATCCCTCTCATCTGTCTCTGCATCTGCTTCTCTGTCTGTCTGACAAATTCCCACAAATACTCACAATCTATCTATTATGGAGAACAAACTGCAATAGATGAAAACACAGTTGACTTTTGTTCCTGGTGGGAAATGAAAGATGTGTGTTTATGGAGTAGGCAATAGTATTAAAATAAACACTAACGTCGACAGACTTAAAGAAAAGCTTATAGAGTGTGAGCTTGTAGATGTTTGAAGTGAAACATTGCTAATTCCATTTGGATAGTCCACATCCTTCTCAACTCATCCTTTCAATTTTCCTAGAACTCAACCCTATCTCAGAAGCTGATAGAGTTCTTTGGGAGAAAACAATAAAAACAGTAAAATTGCCCAAAGTCACTTTCTCAGATGTAAACTTCTCTGACTCCCAAGTTACTAAACTTCCTTCAACCACTTAAAACTACTGACTCATGGCTCAGGGATTGACTAAACGTAAGAGATAGGGGATTCCTGCTTTTACCTAGCTTTGGAAGGCATGAAATATTTTTAAATCCTTTCCTTTGGCTCCAGAGCTTTTATCCAAGGATAAACTTCTATTCTCCTCTAATTTCTCTGTAGCCTTTGTACACTGTTGATCATCTTTCTCCTTGATATTCCTTCTTTCTCAATTTTCAGGAAAACCATTATTTCCTGTTCTACCTATTTGACCACTCCTTTTTGTTTCCTTTGCTAGATCTTCCTTCAGATGATGCTATCTACCTGAAGGTGGCCCCTCTTTATACTCCACTTGGTGACCTCATCAGTACCCATGGATTAAATCACCTATGGGATGATTCTCAAGTCATACCTTTCCTGCCCCAGTCTCTCTGCTGACCTCCAACACCATATCTCTAACTGCTTTTCAAACATTTCAAATGAATGTACAGAATACATCTTAAGTTCAGTATATCCAAAACCACAACTTATCTTTCTCCTAACACTTCCCTCTTCCTGCTCTATCCTTTTTCCTTTTTACTATAGAGGGCACTACATCTTCCAGGACCCTCACGTTCACAAGCTAAGAGTCATACTGGATTCTTCATTATTTCTCACCACAATCCCAAGGTGTTTTCAAAGCCTGACAATTTTATCTATGCAATATTTTTCAAATATACCCCTTTCCTTCCTCTGACACTGTTACTACCCTGGTGTAGACCCTCATCATCTCACTCCTGGACTATTGCATTAGTTTCCTGGTACGTCTAGATGCCTCAAGTCTCTTCCCACTCCAATCCATTCTCCATTCAGCAACTAATGTGATTTTGCTAAAGTGCAGGTCAGAGCATCTCACCACTCTACTAAAGAAATTCCAGTAGCTTCCTATTGCCTCCTTTATAACATACTTTTTCAGTCTTCCTATACCTTACTCCCCAACATGTATGATTCCATCCAATGACAGTGGCCTCTTAATTATTCCATGAATAAGTAATTTCATCTTTTGACTCTAGGCAGTTTCTCTGGATGTCCTCCATTCCTGGAATGCTCTCCCTCCTTTGCTTTCACTATTGAACTCCCTGGCTTCCTGTAAGTTTCAACTAAGATCCACATTCTACAGAAAATCTTTCCTAAACTCTCTTGATACTGTTGCCTTTCTGCTTTCAATTATTTCCTATTTATCCTTTGCATAGCTTTTCTTTTTTGGGGGTGGGGCAGTGAGGGTTAAGTGACTTGCCCAGGGTCACACAGCTAGTTAGTGTCAAGTGTCTAAGGCTGAAGCTGAACTCAGGTCTTCCTAAATCCAAGGTCAGTGATCTATCCACTGTGCCACCTAGCTGCCCCCGTATAGCTTTCTTTGTTTACATTTTTTGCATGTTATTTCTTCTAATAAATTATAAACTCCTTTAGGGCAAAGACTGTTTTGATTTTTCTTTTATTATGTCTCTTTTTGTATTTTCAGCACTTAGCATAGTGCACAGTACATAGTACATATTGAATAAATTATTATTGATTGAATGAATGAAGTGTTAACTGTCTTCTCTCTTTCTCTCTCTCTCTCTCTGTCTCTGTCTCTGTCTCTCTGTCTCTCTCATCCTCATATGTATATTAATTAACTGCTCTTCCCTACTTCCCCCAACCTTTTATTTATTTGTTTGTTTGTTTGTTTATTTATTTTTTTTAGTGAGGCGATTGGGGTTAAATGACTTGCCCAGGGTCACACAGCTGGTACGTGTTAAGTGTTTGAGGCCGGATTTGAACTCAGGTACTCCTGAATCCAGGGCCAGTGCTCTATCCACTGTGCCATCTAGTTGCCCCAACCTTTTATTTATTAACTCCTGTCTAAAGCTTACCTGTGTTTGGTTAGAGACGAAATCAAACTTTTAGCCTTCAAGATGAGGTAGTCTTATTTTAGAAAGATTATTGGAAGACTCAAACACTTTTACAATTACATTTGTTTTCCCCTTAGGTAGTGGTGTCCTGTTAAATGTTTTGCAGCCAGCTATTTGGAAGGTAAAACAAAACAAAACAAAACAAAAAAACAGTTCCCAGCAGATGATAACTTTTTTAACACACTTTTAATTTTAATCTGTATTACTATTTCCTCCATTTCCTGCTTAAGTCTATAAACAATATATAAAACAATCAATCTGTCCATGATTTGTAGCATTTACTGTTTGCAAAGATATAAATGCTCACATTGAATATTTATCAATCTGCTCTTCTGAGCTCATAGAGGTGACTCAAGCACAACCTTGCCTCTAGTTGTAATGGCATAACACCAAGTACACACTTAGAGCCAAGTCACATAGGATAAAAAGTAGGAAGCTGGAAATACTAATAAAATTTATACATTTCATTGCATGAAACAAAACTTCATTATAATATGGTGCAAACAATAAGAACAAACCACCCACCTGAGTCATCCAAGTTCCAATAAGCTTCTTTCATACTGAACTCATAAACAGATTCCCTTTCTGCTCAGCCAGAAATCACCTGTAATCTCCGAAGGTGGTCATCTGATAAATCTCTGTCAATCAATTACAGCTACCCTCAAGGAAAACATTTATTAGCTCCAATCTCAACTGTGGGCAACACAAATCAATGCCAAGCTTGACCTAGGAAGAGGTTAATGGCTAAGGCCTATGTTTTTTATTTGTTTGTTTTTTATAATATAATTCTAGCACTAGGTCTTCCTAAGTTGTTTACCCATAATCCAAAAGATAGTTTGCTAAATAAATGACGGATGAAGTTGTTGATGACAATTTCTCATTGGTGGTCACTCTTATCAGAGTCCATAGATGTTTATAAGTTGTTTTAGAATATATAAATATTGCTTAATACATCCTATCACACAAGTGCTTATATGATTATTGAAAAAACAAATCACACAAAATAACTCAATCACAAAATGGAGACTTTAAACAAAATAAAGTTAGTAATACTAAGTTGACACATACTTCTACATACTTAATAAGGTAATAAAATGTATTCTTACAACAAATGGCATCTGAACAAGGAATGCACTTCCATTCCAACTCCCAGAGATGATTCCTCTCCCAGATTTTAGGTCTTTCTGAAAGAATTTCTGAATTTCCTTAACTAATTCTAATTGGGGCTATGAATGACTCTGGGACCTTGAATGCTCACACTAAACATTGGATATGCTGATGAACACAAAGAAAAATAGAACCGGTAGAAGAAAAGTCTTTAAGAATATCAGTACTCGTATTAAGTTTTGATCTCAAACAAGAATCTATACCAGATCTCTCAAAGTATTATTCATGGTATAAAGCAGGAAGTAAATGGCTCATTCACTAAATTATTTACTTTTTTATAATCCATCTTTTGTTGCTCCCCCCTTGAATAGGAACAAAGTTTGATTTTCTTCATTTGCTCACTCTACTTGATAGAAGACTACTTAGCTTCTGCATCCAATGGGAGTTATTTTTCTATCATCACACTTTTTACTGCAAAAAGAGGTTCCCATTCATCAGAAAACTTTGTGAGAAACCTAAATGTTTCTTTGATCTTTCATTCCCATATATTATTGTTCAGATATCTATTTTAGCTTCATCTCATATGTTTTATGCCTGACAGAAAGATGCTGGTTTTTTGAGGACTATGGATAGTGGATAAAGCATTGGACTTGGAGAAAAAAAGACCTTGGTTTCAATCCTTCTCTGATACTTGCTAGAGATGTGACACTTCAACAAGTAAATTGGTATAATAATAGCAAAAACATTCGTCTTATAAGATTTTTGTGAAAATCAAATGAGATAATGCATGTAAAGTATGCTGCAAACCTTAAAGCTCTATTTAAATGTCAGTAATTATTTATCCTATCACATTCTTAACTTTTGTTTCATTTGTTTGTTGTTGTTGTGTTGTTATTATTGTTGTTTTTGGTGGGGTTCAAATGGACACAGTATAAGAAAGAATTTGCTTTTTATATTTAATATTTGAAGACTTATATAACTGTGTAAAAACCTGCCTTCATATAATTGAATATCAGGACACAAGTTTATTTTCTATATACTCACTGAAAATATGTTCAGAAGAGTACAATTGTAGATAGTCAAACAGGTATGACAAAAAATTTGTAACTTCTTCTTTGGGGAAATCTTTGTTTCCTTTCATTATCTTGTTTCTTAAAGGTTTTATAACATATTTTTATTGAATCAATTGTTTATTTTGCTCTTTGTTTTCTTTTGACTCCTTGTATAATCTTAAACTTGTGACTTTCACTTGTTGATTACAGGTATCAAGATTTCGGGTATATTTTTGTGTTTCAAATCCCATGACATATATTTTATATTTGTTATTTTAACTGGGTGATAAGGTGTTCAAGTTTTCTATTGCACATGCCTGCCAAATATCAGTATAATTTTCTAACCCACAAATCTTCAATAGTTTTCTCAAGTCTCTATCGCTATAAAAATATTTGATGGTTCTTCTTCCAATTATTCCTAGATAATTTCACATTTCTTCACATGGTCTTTACTAAGGCAATGGCTGTAGAACACATTGTTGGGCATGGGTCCTGAAATGTCTGCATACTATCAAACATTTGGGAAAATGTCTTCATTCATGATGGCCATAGCACATAACTTGTTTTTTTAAAAATTCCTCTATTTTTGTAGTCTGAGTCTATTACTTAAATTCATACCATCAAACTCAAGAAAAGCTTTACAAAATTCTAATTAGAGTATGTTCATCTCTTTTTCAAAATCATTCCAAACATAAATATTATCTTTACTAAATTTGTGTGATGCAAATATTCAATGCCTTAAAATTCTATGGAATATCCTTCTTCAAATTTAAGTAACACCCCACTTCCACTCAATTCTTTCAATCCAAGTTTAATATTTTACAATAGTTCTGCACTGATCTGAAATAATATTTCATGTAGTAGAGGATATGACCCACAAAAACGGGCCCTAGCAAATGATAACTTTTTTTTCAATCTGCAATAATATGTAGTAGTTATTGTCTTTTTGCTTATACTTTGTGTTGTAGAGTTAAAAGCAAAATGTTCCTGGGACAATTTATTTTCTTTAAATGATTTTAAAAAATTTTTAGTATTTCATGGACTTTTGTGCAGGTAGACTAAATAATTACACAGTTTTTGCTTTTTTTCTTTTGCGTTTTGAATAAAAGTTATTAAGATATAACCTAATCCTCTGTATGTGTACTGAGAAGTACTCAGTCCATCTCTAGCTTGGGAAGGCCTTTGATTCTATTGGCCTAGCAAAGCTATGGATAAGGAGAATCTCAGTGCAAACATTTTGTGCCTATGGCTGACAGTTACACAAACACCCTTTATATCTTTTATATTGTCCCTTATCCAAATTCAAGTGTTTACTAAAACACCTTTTGTGTATCATTAATTATTATCAGACTTAAGTCTTCCTCAATACAAAACATTTAATAGCAGGATTATTAATGTAAAGGATCAAAAATGGGGAGAGGAAAGGATCCATAAAGAAATCAAACTTTACACAGATTTACCTTTTCTGAATTAGTTTCTAAGTACCAATTATCCCATTCAAGGTACAAAATACTATATAACACTATATGAATACCCTTTGTTATTCATTCTTGTCTGACTCTTCCTTACCCCATTGACCATAGCCTGCCAATTCCTTTTATGCTCTGTCTCTCAAAATCTTTCCAAGTTCATATTCATTGCTTTCATGACATATCTATACATCTCATACTCTGCCTTTCCCTGTACCTTTTGCCTTCAATCTTTCCCAACACTGGAATCTTTTCCAATGAGTTCCATCTTCTCATCATGTGGCCAAAATATTTAAGCACCAACTTCTATATTTGACCTTCTAATGAAAAGCTTGAATTAATTTCTGTAAGTATTGACTGATTTGATCTCCATGATGTTTACAAGAGCCTCAATTCTTCTTGAATATCATAATTCTTTATTTTATTTTATTATGGTGGGACAATGAGGGTTAAGTGATTTGCCCAGGGTCAGACAGCTAGTAAGTGTCAAGTGTCTGAGGCCATATTTGAATTCAGGTCCTGTAAATCCAGGACCCATGCTTTATTCACTGTACCACCTAGCTGCCCCAATCAACACCATAGTTCTGAAGCATCGATTCTGTAATGCCCAACTTCCCTTATAATCTAGCTCTCACAGCTACAGATTGATATGGGCGAAAACATGGGTTTGACTATACAGACCTGTATTAGCAAGGTGATATCTCTTCTTCTCTTTTTTAAAAATCTTTTTCCTTATTCTATTTATTTCCAATTTTCCCCAACTTACATGTAAATAAAATTTTTTTCTTCACTTTGATATTTTTAAACTTTGTATTCCAAAATTTCTTCCTTTCTCCCTCCTTACCCCTCCCTAAGAAATCAAGCAATTAAATATAAGTTATACATGTGCAGTCATGTAAAACATCTTCACATTAGCCAGATTGTGAAAGAAAACAGACAAAATAACTTTATAAAGAGGAACTAACAAATAAAATTATACTTCAATCTGTATTCAGATACCATCAGTTCTTTCTCTGTTGATGGTTTACATTTTTATATGTTCCTTTTAATAGCATTCTGCTCATTATTTCTTCTACAATTACAATTGCTAACTGTATTACCCTCCATCCTATTCCCTCCTCTTGATATTTACTCTATTTTCTATTGTTTTCCACCCTATCCCTCCTCAGAAGTGTTTGGGTTTTTCTTCCTTCCTTCCTTCCTTCTTTCTTTTCTTTCATCTTTTAAAGTATTTCATTATTTCCATTTATATAAGGATAGTGTTAAACATTTTTTGTAGAAAGTTTAATTTCAAATTTTTCTCCCAACCTCCCTTCCTTACCCCATCCCCAAGATGTAAAGCAATCTGATATAGCTTATATATGTGCAATCATATTGAAAATATTTGCGCATTACTCATCTTGTGAAAGAAGAAACAGGGGAAAACCTCAAAAAGAAGGGAAAAAAATAGCCAAAAAGTAGAAACAGTAGGGTTCAATCTGCATTTCTAATCCACAGTTCTTTGAAATTGTCTTGGACTATTGCTCAAAAAAACATCCAAATAATGCCATAGGAAAATGCCCAGAGCAGCAAAACTCACATAAGAATGTGCTGAAATCATCTTCTAATGAAGAATGGCTTAGAACGTCAGAAGGAGGGAGGTGCTGTGCTAATACAGAAGTCAAGCCCAAACCCACAGTCACCCTCACACAGATCCAGTTACAGGAAGGCCTCACCAGAGAAGGAGACCCCCAGAGCCTCTGAAATTAGCTGAAGCACCAGTGTTGTCTGGAACTAAGCTCACAGTCTGGTGAGTGGGCTGAGCCCTGGGCCGGGGGGAGACTACAGGGGACTATGCTGGGGCTAAGGCAGAACTTGGATTTTACACCCCTGTTGAGAACCAGGAGGTAGGCTCCAATAGCAGTGGCCCAGGTAGGGTAGGGGCACAGGCTTGTCAGAGCTAACAACCACAACACACAAAGCTGGTTGATTAGCAAGTTGGTCTGGGGTCATCTAAGGACCAGGGAACAGGCCAAGTGAGTGAAGAACCTGATTCTCCTTAAATCATACCACCTGGGACTTCTTAATCTTGGGATACTGCAGCCTGGAAACAGTGGCCCACTTTAAGGAGCTAAAAGACAGAAGACAGAGAAAAGTGAGGACCATAGAAAGTTTCTTCAGTGACAAGGAAGATGGACGTGCACCCTCAGGGGAAGATGTCAACATCAGGATTCCTATATCTAAAGCTGCCAAGAAAAATATTAATTTGTCTCAGGCCATAGAGGTGCTCAAAAAGGACTTTGAAGATAAAGTTAGAGAGGTAGAGGAAAAAATGGAAAGGGAAATGAGGGTGATGCAGGAAAGACATGCGAAAAAAGTCAACAGCTTAAAAAGTCAAATTGGCCAAATGGAAAAGGAGGTTACAAAAGCTCTCCAATGAAAATAATTGCCTAAGAATGAGGATTAAACAAATGGAAGCCAGTGACTTTATGAGAACCAAGACACAATAAAGCAAATCCAAATGAATAAAAAAATAGAGGGCAATGTGAAATATCTTCTGGGAAAAACTGCTGACCTGGAAAATAGGTCCAGGAAAGATAATTTGAAAATTATTGGTCTACCTGAAAACCATGATCAAGGAAAGAGCTTAGACATCATCTTCCAAGATATTCTCAGGGAAAGTTGCCCTGAAATTCTAGAAGAAGAAGCTAAAATAGAAATTGAAAGAATTCACTGATCACCTCCACAAAGAGATCCCAAAAGGAAAACTCCTAGGAATATTATAGCCAAATTCCAGAGCTCTCAGGTCAAGGAGCAAATATTGCAAGCTGCTGAAAAGAAAGAATTCAAGTACTGTGGAGCCCCAGTCAGGATAGCACAAGATCTAGCAGCTTCTACATTAAAGGACCAGAGGGCATGGAATATGATATTCCAAAGGGCAAAGGAAATGGGATTACAACCAAGAATCACCTACCCAGCAAAACTCAGCATAATCTTTCAGAGGAAAAATGGGACTGTAATGAAAAAGAAGACTTTCAGATATTTGTGATGAAAAGACCTGAACTGAATGGCACATTTGACTTTCAAATTCAAGACCCTAGAGAACCATAAAAAATTGTAGCTGGGGGACATCCCTGGGGTCATACAGTGGGTGACTGTCTTGTGTCTGAGGCCGGGTTGGGCTGGGATCCCCCTGGGTCCAGGGTTGATGCTTTGTCCACTGTGTCACTTAGTTAGGTGATGACGTCTTTAGGGTTAAATTGAGGGGTGAAGGGAATTCTCTGGGGGAGGGGGAAGGGCAGAGGTGAAATCCTACATCAAAGAAACAGGAAAAGGCTTGTAGAGTTTGGGAAGAGATGGAAGAAGAACAGGGCAGTAAATGAATTTTACACTCATCAGAAAAGGCTCAAAGACCTTAAACTCATCAGACCTGCCTCAAGGAGGGATTAACATACACACCCAACTTGGTAGAGTAATCTATTTAATCTGGGCAGTAAATGAGCCTAACACTCATCAGAATTGGCTCAAAGACTTCAATCTCATTAGAATTGGCTCAAGGAGGGAATAATGTACACACTCAATTTGGTGGACTAATCTCTCTAACCCTGCAGGAAAATAGGAAGGGAAGGGGATAAAGATAGAGGGGCGAAAGAAGGAAGGGCAGAGTGGGGGAGGGGACAGACAGAAGCAAATCTCTTTTGAAGAGTGATAGGATGAAAGAAGATGGATAATAGAATAAATATCATGGGGGAGGGAATAGGATGGAAGGGAAACAGTTAACAATAGTAAACATGAAAAAGAGAAAAGGGGAAAAAATTGTACAAAAATATTTATAGCAACTCTTGGTGGAGGCTAACAATTGAGAATCAAAGGAATGTCCCTCAATTGAGGAATGATGGAAAAAGCTTTGGTATATGATTGTACTGGAGGTGATCAGAGTTGTTTTAATTTGCATTTCTCTAATCAATAGTGATTTAGAGCATTTTTTCATATGGGGATAGATAGCTTTGATTTCTTCATCAGAAAACTGCCTGTTCATATACTTTGACCATTTCTCAATTGGGGAATGACTTACATTCTTATGAATTTGGTTTTGTTCCATATATGGAACAAAACCAAATTCATAAGAATATATATATATATATATATATATATATATATATATATATATATATATATATATATATATATATATATATATATATATATATATATATAAGAAATGAATCCCTTATCAAGAATACTGCCTGTAACATTTGTTTCCCAGATTTCTACCTCCATTCTAATTTTGGCTGCATTACTTCTGTTTGTACAAAATCTTTTTAGTTTAATATAATCATAGTTTTCCATCTTTCATTTCATAATATTCTCTATCTCTTGTTTGGACATAAATTGTTTTCCTCTCCATAGGTCTGAGAGTTAAATTATTCCCTCCTCTCCTAATTTATCTATGGTATCACCCTTTATGTCTAAATCATGTACCCATTTTGACCTTCTTTCTGTAAAAGGTGTAAGATGTTGGTCTATGCCTAAGTTCTCCCATATTATCTTCCAGTTTTCCCATCATTTTTTGTCAAATATTGAGGTCCTATCCCAGAAGCTGGAGTCTTTGGCTTACCAAATAATAGATTACTATAATCATTTACTACTGTGTCTATTGTGTCTAACCTATTCCATTAACCCTCCACTCTATTTCTTAGACAGTACCAAATAGTTTTGATGACTGCTGCTGTATAGTATAGCTTCAAATTTGGTACAGCTAGCCCACCTTCCTGTGTATTTTTTTCATTAGTTTCCTTTATATTCTTGACTTTTTGTTTTTCCAGATGAATTTTGTTATTATTTTTTCTAACTCTATAAAATAAATTTTAGGTAGTCTGATTGGTATGGCACTGAATAGGTAAATTAATTTAGGTAGAATTGTCATTTTTATTATATTACCTTTGGCCTATCCATGAGCAATTGATGTGTTTCCAATTATAGAGACCTGATTTTATTTGTGTGATAAGTGTTTTTATTGTGTTCATAGAATTCCTGGGTTTGTCTTGACAGGTAGATTCCCAAGTATTTTATATTGTCTATCATTATTTTAAATGGAATTTCTCTTTCTATCTCTTGCTGCTGAGGTTTGTTGGTCATATATAGAAATGCAGATGATTTATGTGGGTTTATTTTATATTTGCCACTTTGCTAAAGTTTTAATTGTTTCAATAATTTTTAGTTGGTTCTTTATGATTCTCTAAGTATACCATCATATCATCTGCAAAGAGTGAAAGTTTTTTTTTACTTCTTTGCTGATTCTAATTCCTTTAATTCCTTTTTTCTTCTCTTATTGCTAAAGCTAATAGTTCTAGTACAATATTAAATAATAGAAGTGATAATAGACATCCGTTTCACCCCTGATCTTATTGGGAATGCCTCTAACTTACCCCAATTATATATAATTTTGCTGATGGTTTTAGGTAGATACTGCTTATTATTCTTTCCTTCTTTCTTTCTTTCTTTCTTTCTTTCTTTCTTTCTTTCTTTCTTTCTTTCTTTCTTTCTTTCTTCCTTCCTTCCTTCCTTCCTTCCTTCCTTCCTTCCTTCCTTCCTTCCTTCCTTCGTTTCTTTCTTTCTTTCTTTCTTTCTTTCTTTCTTTCTTTCTTTCTTTCTTTCTTTCTTTAATTCTTTCTTTTCTATTTTTTTTTTTTTTGGTGAGGCAGTTGGGGTTAAGTGACTTGCCCAGAGTCACACAGCTAGTAAGTATCAAGTGTCTGAAGTCAGATTTGAACTCAGGTCCTCCTGAATCCAAGGTCGGTGCTTTATCTACTGCACCACTTAGCTGCCCCTGCTTATTATTTTAAGGAAAGCTCCACCTTTTCCTAAACTCTCTAGTGTTTTTATTAAGAATGGGTGCTTTATTTTGTCAAAAGCTTTCTCTGCATCTATTGAGATAATCATATGATTTTGGTTAGTTTTCTTATTGATGTGGTTGATTATGTCAATAGTTTTCCTAATGTTGAACCAGTGTTGCATTCCTGGTATAAACCCCACCTGGTCATAGTGTATTATCCTGGTGATCACTTGCTGTAATCTCCTTGCTAATATTTTATTTAAGGTTTTTGCATTGATATTCTCTCCCTACACATCTTGGCTGCTTCTTTCTTGGCTTTTAACTCCTTCTTAACATGTAGTGCTGTTTCCAGTATGCACTGTCCCAAGCTACAAAGGGTCCCAGATGATACAATTAGGCTTGTTCTCAACCTGCCTGGCCTGTCAGTAACCACAGTATGCTTTCTCTTTAACCCAGAAGCAGAAATCTGATTGAAATCTGATTCTCTCTGGTTAAAGGCTTGGCATGCCTGTGCCCCTTCCCCATTGGGCCACTACCACTCAAGTCTGCTTCCTGAGTAACACCACAGCACTCTCGCCTCTGCTCCAGCAGAGACCCCATAGTATCTCTCCTTGGCCAACCACTGGACCCCCTCACTGGTCTGTGAGCCCAATTTCTGAAGAAGCTGTTGATGCTGAAGAATACAAGGCTCCAGAGGCATGGACTGCCTGGGGCTGGATCTGTGCCATGCACTGAGCTCCTCTCTCACCCTAGTATAGCAGATGATCCCTGCTGCCTATTTAAGCCATCTTTGACTGAAAAATGGTCTCACTCTGTTCTTTTGTGGGTTTTGCTACTGCAGGAGTTGTCTTTTGGAATTTTTTTTTTGAGGTATATGGATGTATTTGTCAGGTGTGCTGAGAGTCACAGCCTTTCTTCTACCATCTTGGCTCCACCCCTAATATCTCTTCTTTTTAATATGTTACCCAAATATGACATAGTTTTACTGACAAGGAGCCAGTCTATTTTAATTTCATGGCTATAGTGGCTGTCTTCAGTGATCTTTGAGCCCTAGAATGTAAACTCTTTCTTCCTTTTCTTCTCTCTCTATTTTTCAGGAAGTGATGGCACCAGTTGCTAAGGCCAGTTTGTTCATTTTGTTTGTTTTAATGTTAATCTTCAAGTTAGTTTTTATATTATCCTCTTTCATCCTAATCAAGAAGGTTCTTAATTCTTCTTTCCTCTGCCATCTGAGTGGTATCATCTACCTATTAGAGATCATTGATATTTCTCCCAACAAATTTGATTCTGTCTTTTGATTCATCCATCCTTGCATTTTGCATTATTAACTTTGCATAGAAGTTAAATAACAAGGTAACAATACACAGCCTGGTCATACTCCTTTCTGAATATTAAACCAATCAGTTGTTCCAAATTCAGTTTTTTTTTTTTGTTTTTTTTTTTGCTGGGCAATGGGGGTTAAGTGACTTGCCCGGGGTCACACAGCTAGTAAGTGTCAAGTGTCTGAGGCCAGGTTTGAACTCAGGTACTCCTGAATCCAAGGCCAATGCTTTTATCCACTGCGCCACCTAGCTGCCCCAACCAAATTCAGTTTTAACTATTGCTTTTTGACTACTTCATGAGACATGTAATATGATCTCTTTGAGTACTTGTCATATTTTGTTGTGATCCACACAGTCTCAGGCTTTAATGTAGCCAATGAAAGAGAAATAGATGTCATTCTGGAATTCCTTTGCTTTTTCCATAATCCAGTGAATGTTGGGAATTTGATCCCTAGTTCCTTTGCCTCTTCAAGAACCAACCAACTTGGGGCAGCTAGGTGGCACAGTAGATAGAGCACTGGCCCTGGATTCAGGAGGACCTGAGTTCAAATCTTGCCTCAGACACTTAACACTGACTAGCTGTGTGACCCTGGGCAAGTCACTTAACCCCCATTGCCCAGCAAAAAAAAAAAAAAAAAAAAAAAAGAACCAACCGGCTCTTCTGGTAATTCTTGGTTCACATATTGCTAAAGACTACCTTGAAGGATCTTGAGCATAACCTTGTTGGTATGTGAAATGGGCACAATTGTTCAATAGTTTTAAAATTCCTTGGTATTGCCTTCCTTTAGGATGGTGACATCAACTAATTTTTTTCAAATTCATTGGCCACTTTTGAATCTTCCAATTTTTCTGACATATTTAGTGCCATACTTTATCAGCATCATCATTTAAGATTTTAGATAGCTCATCTAGAATTCCATCACCTCCACTAGCCTTATTGTTAGCAATGTTTCCTAAAGCCCACTTGATTCATTCTCCAGGATGTCTGACACTAGATAAGTAACCACATCTTCATGATTATCAGTGATTTTAAGATTATTCTTATATAGTTCTTTCATGTATTATTGCCACCTCTTCTGCTTCTGTCTAGTCCCTGTTACTTTTGTCTTTGATCATACCCATTTTTGCATGAAGCATCTCCTTGATATCTCTTATTTTTTATGAGATCTCTTGTCTTTCCCTTAATATTATTTTCTTCTATTTCTATGAATTGCCTATTTAAGAAACTTTCTTGTATCTCCTTGTTATTCTCAAAAACTTTGTACTCAGTTGGGCACATATTTCTCCTTGTACTTTTCCTTTTGTTTTCCTTCTTTCTTCAGCTATTTGTAAAGCCTCATTAGACAGCTATTTTGCTTTTTTGCTCGTCTTTTTCTTTGGAATGTTTTTTGTTGTTGTCTCCTATACAACAAATTGTGAACCTCTGTCCATAGTTCTTTAGGCACCTTATCAACCAGATCTAATCACTTAAGTTTATTCATCACTTTTATTTCATATTTAAAAAGGATGCTATTTATATCATATCTATATGGTCTAATGATTTCCCCTACTCTCTCCAGTCAAAGTCTGAAATTTGCAATGAGTAGCTCATGATCTGAGACATGTCAACTTCAGGTCTTATTTTAACAGACTGTATACAGTTTCTCCATCTTTATCGGGAAAGTATATAATCGATTTGATTTCTCTGTTGACCAACTGTTGATGTCCATGTGTGGAGTCACTTTTTCAGGTTCTTGAAAATGTGTTTGCTTTGAGCAATGAGTTGTACTGATGAAAATCTATTAGTGTCTGCCCTGTTCAATCTTCAAGTCCTAACTTGCCTGTTACTCTGAAATATAAATGCTAAATATTATTATTATTCTACATAAATGCATGGGTAAGAATTTTTGGAGAACATTTAAATTTACCAGTCTACACTGTTGGACCAATACCTGCTACTTCACAATGGATAAATGGAAATATTAAAGTAAATCTATTTTAGGAAGCTGCAATTAGCATTTTATCTGGGAAGTTTAGTATCATTATTATTATTTCATTTGCTGTATAAATACACAATTGATATCATTTATTTAATTTGTTAGAGGAAGTTAATCATATATTCTTTTATCTGTAATCAGATGAGAATGTCTTCCAGGCAATTCCAAGTTAAATTACCTATTTCCTTTCATCTCTGGCTATAAGAGGCACATTCTCCTTGGGAATACTGAGATCATTCACTGTTACTGCTAAAGGAGGACTGAACCTCTCCTTTCCTTCTTTGCTTTTCCTTTCTTTTCTTTTGTTGGGGATAATAACAGACTTTGGGATTTTGTTAGCTTTATGGAACTTGATTTGTTCCTTTTTCTTTATTTCTTATAAGGGATGGCTGCCTGTCTGGGACTAAGAGAGAAAACAACATTTGGAAATGTAGGTGTTATAAAACCAAAAGTTATCAATAAAAACTCATTTTAAAAATTAAAGAAAATAGGGCAGCTAGGTGGCACAGTGGATAGAGCACCGACCTGGATTCAGGAGGACCTGAGCTCAAATCCAGCCTCAGACGCTTGACATTTACTAGCTGTGTGACCCTGGGCAAGTCACTTAACCCCAATTGCCTCACCAAAAAAAAAAAATTAAAGAAAATAAAAGATAGGTGAATCACAGGGCTGGGCAAATATAATCCCATTCCCTATTCCCCATTGCAACCTTAATTCTAAAGACAGCCTCATTAGGAAATTAATTATTTGATAATGGGCACAATTTGGTTTAGAGAAAAACAGAGACTCCTTGCCCAGGAGGCCTGTAGGCCAGTCCTGTAATTCTAAATTTTGCTCCTCTGTTGTGAAAAAAAAAAAAAGTATGTGAAACTCAAATATTTATTTCTGTATTTTTTTCCAAGTAGAATAAGATAATAGTTTATTTAGGGGCTAGGGAAGGGAAACCAAGAGAGAAATTCTTGAACTTCTTCTCATGGGGAGAAGGCATAGCACAGAGGCTTGGCTCTGAGATACCAATCTCTATTTCCATAAATTTAAAAGACAACAAAAATACTTCCAATTTCTGTGACTTCTATATTGGTAAGGTTCCTAATAAGTTTTATTCCTTGCTTAAGAAATCAGAGCTAAAATGATTGTAGACATGACATTTAAATTGATACAGTCATTCATTTGTGAAATTATCTTTGAAGTGTTAAATGTTTTCATTCTAAGAAACTTACTCCCTCTAATTTTTGCTGAAGATCACACTGCATATGCTATTTGAAATGACCTTTGGCCAAAAGCAATAAACTCTGACGTGAACAATCAGTTTTGTTCACATTTTCTTAAGATAGACAGTCAAACTAGGCTCTATTTTTATTCTCAGTTAACAAGAAGAAAACTAAAGAAAAGGAAAACTTGAATGATTTATTGGAACTCACACTAATCATTGGTAATGATACTCATGGAATGCCAAAATTCCTTTGTTTAAAACCAAGTAAATCATATTCATTGTTATTTTCAAGCATTTATTTGTTTAAGTGGGCAATACGTAGGTCTTCTACAGAACATATACTATGGCCCATTAGTTAAATGATTTGTAATTCAGGAATTAGCTTTCTGTTTATAAGGATGCTTATTTATAAAGCTAATTGTTTATTTAGGAATGAAACTTTGTCATGAGTATAGACCATTAGTAACCAATAGTAAATGCAATTATGTTTATACAATAGCTTCTACAAATATGTTTGGATTTTGCCCAAGGAGAGCTGTATTTTCAATAATGTTTCTCGACAATCCTAAATAAGGCTGAAGACAAATAATTTAAACAATTTAAACTGTTTTTCCCAACTGTGAACATCAGCCAGTTGTTTAGGGATTAATTTCTGCATGCCTGATAGTAACAGTATTGCTATTATTTTCTCCAATAGCTATTTTCTGTAACAATGTAAAATTTGATTTCACTTGAACAAAATTAAAATAAATCTGAAACTTTACCTAAGACCAATACGAGGAATTTGGTCAACTGAAGTACATAAATAAGTCAAACTGATTTTAAAAATAATATCATATAATTTTAGTTTCCACAAAATCAAATGGGTAAAAATATCAATCATGACAAACAAGAGATAAGAGAATTACTTCAACTTCATTTCTACTTGGGTTGAAGTAAAGAATTCCTGGAAATTTCCCCTGGGAACCCAGTCTCATGATGTTTCTAACATGATTTCCAGACCAAAGAGATACTGATGAAGATCCCAACTTTGAATGCTTATGCAAATCAAACTTATGAACCTTTGGAGAGTCATCCTTCACTAAATCTGACTTCCAGGAGGGAATAAGCAGTAAGAACAGATGGACTATTAAATGAAAAGTTCTCCATGCAAATCATATTAGGAATGAAGAAAGTAAATATAATCCAGAGGCATGAAGGAGCATTCTTTCTACTCTAGTGTAGGAGTTCATGATCAATTGCTACCACCACTACCACCCCTATCCCCCAACCCACATGATGAAATTACAGGATGTAAAGGGCAGGTAACAGAGACAATGAGGTATTAAAATCCTTTCCCTTGCAGACTTCGAGTTATTTCATTCACAACTGTGAAAGGCTTTAAATAGAAAGGGGACTGATAGACTGATTGATTCATTTCTAGATTATAACGAATTTGAATTTTGTTGTGACCTTTGTTATTCAGTTGTTTCAGATGTGTCTGACTCTTCATGACCCCATTTGGGGTTTTCTTGGCAGAGATACTGGAGTAGTTTGCCATTTCCTCTTCCAGGTCATTATATAGATGAGGAAAGTGAGCCTAATAAGCTTAAGTAGCTTGCCTAGATCACAGATCTGGTAAGTATCTGAGGCCAAATTTAAACTCAGGTCTTCCTGACTCCAGGCCCAATGTAATATACTGTATGCCACCTAGCTGACCTGGTGTGATTTGAAGCCTCGCTATTCTTGACCATCTAGTATGAGTTGAATCTTCATTATGTTGTGAAGTATAAGAAGAATAGATGAAATCTAGATGATGTACAATATGCACAAATGAAATGTGTGTGCCACTAAATTGTTGACTCCTTCCCAAGATCTGATGGGCCACTGTAAAGGAAATTCTAAGAGCCACATAAACATTTTTACTCCTTTAGGAGGTGCAAAGACACTTTATAATCAATTTGCAGAAATTATAGAGCAGCTAGACGTTAACTAGGTAAAGCATTATCAGTAATCTTAGTGACTTTAAAAAGCACAAAAAAGCTCCATAAAGAGAGTTATCTCTGACAATTGAGAAAATAATCAGCTATATAGCAAGAACCCAGTTCTTGAACATAAATAATACTTTGCCAAACATTTGAATATATCTGGGTTATGGGATTTTTCCCTTCCCCCCTCCCACCCCTAGCCCCATAGGCAATGGGCAGCAGAACAACCTTTCCAATAGGAGGTACCATGTCTAGTAGAGACCACTCTAGCCACAGAGTCAAAGTGTTCTATGGAGAAGAGCAGGCCTAGGCCACAGCAGAATATACAGCACCATAGAGTTGCTGCACACAAGGGGCGCCACATGAAAAGAAAGTGAGATGACATCAAGAATATTGCACAGATTTTTTTTCTTATATCAATGCCTCTCTTCTAGTGTGTTGTATGTTTTTGTCTATTCTTTCAACTTATTCTGTATTTTATGCATAAACCTATATCCTGGGTTTATAGGGGAAAATATAGCTTCTATTCTATGTGATTTCAATAAATATTTTTGCTTTTCTCTAATTGTATAAGTTTCGTGACTATTGAAGGACAAAGGTAGCAGTGCTGGGGAAGGGACATAGTTTTGTTGTTGTTGCTGTTGTTGTTGTTTTCTTGGGCAATGAGGGTTAAGTGACTTGCCCAGGGTCACACAGCTAGTAAGTGTCAAGTGTCTGTGGCCGAATTTGAACTCAGGTCCTCCTAAATACAGTGACAGTGCTTTATCCACTGTGCCACCTAGATGCCTCCTTGAGTTATGGTTTTAAAAGTGTGCCCCCAGAGAGCCTTTAAGACACAAAACTGCCAACATGCCCCAGATGAAATTATGTGGAGAGTCTCTCAGCTCTGTCTAGAGAGTTTAGGGTAGGCCAAAGGCCAGGGAATCAGATACAGTAGATAAACTATTCACCCATCTATGGCTGCCAGTTAACTACCTGTCTCTATTTTGACCTCTGAATCAGAAAGACATTATTTTTCTCTCTTGAGTTTTACAAGTACGCCATTTAGCAAAAGACATCTACTTGTTCTATATTTTGAGTGATGAAAAGAAAAATTAATTTCACAGTTCTTTTCTAACATGATACATATAGATGTGAATAAATTAATACAAGTCTGAAACAATTAGGATTGACATTTTCTTTTTTCCATTTTTCTTTTTTTTTTTTTTGAATTTTTGTTTTCCTCTTTGAAAAGCCATTTTAAGATTATCACTGAATATAGATGATGTAGCTAAACATTTTTTTCTTTCTTTTTCTTCTACTTCTTTTCCTCATTTGTATCCTTGGCATGGACTTGGTGTTTTATGAAATGGGATAGGTGAAATCAAAATGAAATGACACTCTTTCCACAGCCCCAAACATACACATACACACACATCCCTCCATCAGTGTGATTACATGGTCATTGAGATCAGGTAAGGAATAAAAAAGGAAGGATTCTTTCTAAGGGTTTTCTTCTGAAGTTACTTACATTAAGTGTAGCTAATTGTCCACAGAAGTATGAAACTCTAAACCCGTTCCATGAACATTTAGTTAGAAGCAGACTTTGGCCAAGAACGATTCAAGCAAACTTCCCAGTCCCTACTCCCTTCCCTCTCCCATCTAAGATCCTTTTCCTTCCATTCATTGAATGACTTCCAAGATTTCTGACGGAAACACCCTGTGGCTTTTTTTCCACTACATGTTAAAACAGGCTTTCAGAGTTGTTGTTGTTGTTGTTGTTTTCCTCTCCCCGTTAAGATGTCGCCCATCATATTAAATTGATTAGGATTTTCGTTTGAAGAGTTACCTGAGCTGAGGCCTTATTGGCACATTGACCACTGAAAAATGATGCCAAAGGCAGAAGTGGTGCCAGCCAAACTGATGCATGGCGAGTTGTTATAGTAAGGAGCTCAATTTCATGCCATGATTTAAGATGTTACATGCTCAGTGCCAATGATAAAGCTTCTGGGCTTTTTAAGGAGTTGAAAATAGGAACTGTGTTTCCTAAGTGGGAAGGAATTAACTCATATCCAATATCACATTTAAAGGCATAACAGTCATAGATTGAATGACCAATGAACAAAGATTTCTGCAAAGGAGAAGTTTAATGCATGATTTAACTACGTTCGAGGTTTGGGACTGTCTATTGTGCATTATTGGAATCCCTGGGTTGGCAACAGGAGTTACAAAACCATTCATTTAATGCTTTAAATCAAGAAATGGTATTTTACCAACTGGCTTTTCAACATAGTAATGTGGCTTACACAATAGTGCTAAAGTGAGGGATAGAGAAAAATCTTTAAATAGTAGTTTCACATTTCCCCTTCAGCAAACACTGAATTGTATATGACATCATTTTAGACAATTATAAGCTAAAAATGGAACTGTACATTGACCTGTATGGCATAAATTTGGGGGACTACCTAGAACTTAAATTAAGACATGATAAGCTAAATTAGAGCAGATGAACCAATGAATTATTTCCTCTCTCATGTCCCAATCCCTTCATTTGTAGAAAGGATTAAGACAGAGTAATAAACACATCTTTGAAGTGAAGCCTTCTAGAGCTAGGTTTCTAGCCCACATATAGGCACACACATTTCATTTGTGCATATTTGTGTACCATCAAGGTTTCAGCTATTATTATACTTCCCAGTATAATGAAGATTATACTCATACTAGATGGTCAGGAATACAAGGGCCCCAAATATATATGATGAGTTCTCAGGATCAGGACTCTAATGTAATTAATATGTCAGGAACATAATTCCATTTAGGTTTTATCTCAGGGTTGTTGTTTTTTTCCTTTGTTGTTTGTTTTTATGGGTACTTCATGTCACTTTGGAATGACAAGGACACCTACCAGTTAAGAGTTATAAAGTATGTACATTCTTCATAGTGAAGTTATTGTTTTTCAGTCAGTCAGACATGTCTGACTCTTCATCATCCCAATGGACTACAGAACACCAGGCCCTTCAGTTCTCTACTACCTCTTAAAGTCTGTCCAAATTAATATTCATTGTTTCTAAGACACTATCTATCCTTATTATGTGAACTTGGGCAAATAATTTGACCATTATTATTATAAGGGTTCATCATCTGTAAAATGAACTGGTGGGACCAAATCATAAAAGTCCCTTCCAATTTTAATAGTTTATAAATCAGTGAGGGAAATGATAATAGAATCAACATTCTAAAGATGATCTTTTCCGTCCTTCAGGAAATTGTATCCTCATTTATCTTTCTTAGGTTATATGTTATTCTTATAGGTATCTAGAGTCAGGAAATATAGAAACTCACTGGTATATGTGTTTTACAGGTCTTACTGTAAGGAATTATTTTTCTTTCATATAATTTTTTTTTCCTGCTATAAAGTAAATGCATTTGCTTTTATTCTTAGTAATATTTAAAATCTTCAGTAGGTTAGCCAGCTAGCCACCATTCTCATCATGAAGTGAATATCCCTTCCCTATTGCCTAGAAAAAATTGCTTTTATTGTGTGTGTGTGTGTGTGTGTACGTATACCCTAGCTTAACCCACAATCCTTCAATTTGTAGAGTTTCTATGTATCTTATACTTATATTTGAAACAACATTTTTACCTTTGTTTCCTTTCTGTCTTTCATGAACAGTTTAGAAAAATTCATAACCATGAATAATAATAGCTAACAATTGTATAGCACATTAAGTTTTGTTGAGCACTTTTTAAATATTACCTCATTTTATCTTTGTATAACCCTGGGAGAGAGTTGGTATTATGATTCCATTTTAAAAATGAGAAAATTGAGGCATAGTCACATAGACAGTGTTTATATGTGGCTGGATCTTCCTAAACATCAGTTCCAATACTCTATGTATTGCACAATCTAATTGCCTCTAAATCATGGATTAGACTACAAACAGTTTAAGAGTGGAGCGATGACTTTTATATGCAGAAACACAGTGAAGTTTATACTCAAAAAATATTTTTCAAGTGTCTATGTATTTATAGCAGGCAGGTTATACAGCCAAAGCTTGGCCATATCAATGAAATATCAGCTGAAGCCATTAGATAAGATTATCAGGGGTTTGTTGTTTGTTTGTTTGTTTATCTGTCCATTTGCTACTCTCATTGTCCCACTGACATTCTATGGAGTGGTCCAGGGGAACCTGTTGTCTGTGGTGGAATCTTCAATATAGTTTGCTTGGGGAGGGCACAGTCCACTTAACTTTGCTTTTATTAATAGTGCCTAGTGCAGAGTAGGTTATTAATAATATTTGTTAATTCACTTGCAATGAAAAGATACAATTTTATGTTAGGAACATAAATCTCAGGGAATACATTCTTAAGGATAACATGGCAACATTAGCAAGAGCTAACATTTGCTCATTTTTTTATGAATATATATATATTGGGGGTGGGTAGGGTGAAGCTATATGTGGCAGTGGATAGAAAATTGGGCCCAGGAGACAGAAAGACCTGAATTCAAATCTGTCCTCACACACTTACTAGCTGTGTGACCCTGGGCAAGTTACATCACCCCGTTTGCCTCATTTTCCTCATCTGCAAAGGGAGTTGGAGATGGAAATGGCAAACCACTTCATTATCTTTGCCAAGAAAACACCAAGTAGGGTCAGGAAGAATTTGATATTCAGGAACAACAACAGACTTTTTTTTCTTTTAGTTTTATTGCCTTCATTTTTATACTACAGTACCCTTAACCCATATGTGTGTGTGTAGATATACATACATACATATACATATATATATATATATATACATATACACATATATATAGTGCATGTGCATGTGGGTGTGTATACATACATACATATTTACATTATTTTATAAAAGAAGTTTAATCAAAATCAGTAGACAGAGCATTTATGGTCTAAGAGCAAATATTACATTTCACACATGTAACTCCATCCTCAGAGAAGAAAAGTAAATTTAATCATAAGTTCTCCATTATCAATATTATTTATTGCAAATAATCATTGTTCTAGCAATTTATAGTTTTCAAAAGAATTTATAATTTTTGGAGCTACTGTGTATGTTGGCTTATTAACTCTGCTTCCTTTACCCTATACCACCTCGTATAAGTCTCCCTATTTTTGTCTGAATTCCTTATACTCATTATTTATTTTTATGAAATAATCTTCCTTTATTCTACAGTTGGTTTAGCTGCCCCCCCCAATCAATTTTGTTTCTACATCTGTTTGTTTTTCCTATTACAAAAAGTGCTTCTAGATGGTATAGTAGGTAGAGTGCTAGACTGGGAGACTCAAAAAGCCCTGAATTCAAGCCCAGTCTCAGATATTAGCTATGTGACCCTGAGTCACTTAACTCTGACTCAGTTTTTTCAACAACATAATAGAAATAATAATAGTAGCTATCTCCCAGTGATACCATGAGGATAAAATGAGATAATGTTTTTACAATGATTTTCAAGCAGTAAAGGTCAATATAAATGACAGCCATCATAATCATCATCATTCTTCTTCTTATTAAAAAAACACAAAATATTCCTTTATGCCATTGACCTATTTGGAGCATATTACCATTCATGGGAATGTTGGGTCAAAGGGTTTGAAGATTTTGTACTATTGTTAAACATGGCTTTGAAGTGGAACAACTTGTGTGGGGTATTATTAGAACAGTGTTAGTGGATATTGGCAAACATTCTAGGAAGGAAGTTTGTCATATGGAGATTACTAATGTGCTGATAATAAAACAGATTTCACACCAACGACACATTTTTCCATCTGATATTGCTGGTCCAAGGTGATGACTTGACATGGAAAAGGAGCAAGTTGATCCAACCTCATGAAGTATTTTCTCTGCCTGGGTGGTAAAGTGTCTTTAATATATTGTGCTCTTTCTTTACAAAATAACTTCAGAAGGAAGGTAGGAAGGAAGGAATGAAAGAAAGGATTGAAGAAAGAAGAAGAGAGAAAGGAAAAAAAGAAAATTAGGAAGAGAATCTGAACAAATAGCCCCAAAGTGAGATATGTGACAGTTTAGTGTTTATTTTAGCAGCCCCTTCTCTGTTCAATCAGATGTTTTAGTGATTAAGGAGGGGATGGGGGGGGGTTGCACAGGGAAAAATAAAAGGAAAGCCAAATTTCCTTTTTTTTTGTTATTTTCTTTCTTCATTTCTCTCTGTCTTTGTGTGTCTGTCTTTGTTTCTCTGACTCTCTGTTTCTGTCTCTGTCTCTCTCTGCCTTTGGTTCTCTGTCTCTGTGTCTGTCTCTGTCTTGCTGTCTCTGTCTCTATCTCTCTCTGTCTCTCTATGTCTCTCTCTGCCTCTCTGTCTCTTTGTCTCTCTGTCTTTGTCTCTCTCTCTGTCTCTCTCTGTCTCTCTCTCTGTCTCTCTCTCTCTGTCTCTCTCTCTTGTTCTCTTTCTTTCTTTGTTTCTAACCCCATGTTGTGACTTCGACAAATGATGATGCAAGGAGAAAATTTATGTTATGTCTCAGGGCATTAGCACATTATCACAAACAAAACAGAACTTTCAGAGGCTGCCACAAGGGAGCCATTGAAATATTTTTTGAAAGTGATGCATGGGTAAAGGCCATTTCTGAAGAAGCCGGGATGTTGTCATGCCAGAACAAGTCTGGGTAAAAGTCCTTAGAGAGCCAGGTGAAGACATTGAGCATTCGATGAGGAACATTTAGCCAAAAAGCTCATTCTAGAAAGGAAAGAGGAACCGGGTAGCTCCCTAAGGGCCTCTGTGCTGAATGATTTAAGGCTACCTGTAGGAAATGCTTTTTTGCTTTATTGCTTTTCCCCTCCCTCCTTTTCATGAAAAAATAAAAAATAAAAGAAGTACAACCTACTCTTCTTTCTGCTCAATGCAATAATCCCCAGGAAGTCATAGAAGGAATTCTGCCCCATCACCTTTCCTATGAGGGACTCTGCCACCTGCCCCATATGTAAGACTGACTACACACATGCTGCTTTCAATGGAGCAACTGTGATTGGACAATAGTCAGTTTTAATCTTTGAAAAATATTCTGTTCTATACATTGTTTCTTTAAAAGAAGACCTTTTTTTCCCCAATTCAATTAATAAATAAGAGGTCATATGTCTGCAAACTTTTCCACCAAAGCAACTTCCCCCCAAAAAAAATGTTGAGTGCATATTTTTAGGCGAAATCCATCATAGATTTAGAGGGGGAAGGAACCTCACTGGTAATTTAGTCAAACTATCTCATTTGTATAGATGAGGAACTTGAGAAACAGAGAAGTTAATTGAGTAGCTTCAGGTTAAAGCAGGCAATAAACATTAGAGGTTTGATTTCAATCAATTAACACTTATTAAGCACTCACAGTTATGCCATTCCATGTAGTAAGAACAAATTATAAAATGAATCATCAAATAGTTCTAACTCTCAAGAAGCTCACATTCCATTGGCAGAGTAAATAAATAAGCAACTGACAGAGAGACCAGTGGTCAAGGTTTTTGGTGATCAGGACCTGAGCTAAGATGGTAGCTATGTGAGAGGAGAAAAGTAGATACAGAAAAGAGATGTTATGAAGGTAGAAATCACCAGATTTGGTAATTAATTAGCTTTACATGGTGAATGAGAGTGAAATTTTTAGGATAAAACAGAGAAGCACTCGAAACTGAGAACAAAGTTTGAAAAAAGAAGGATCAATTTTATTTTGGACTATGCATTCCTCTACAGGAATGTGAGCTCTTGGAGGGACTTTTTGTTTGGGGTGTGTGTGTGTGTGTGTGTGTGTGTGTGTGTATGTGTGTGTGTGTTTTGCTTTTGATTTCTTTTCTTTGTATCTTCAACAGAGTGTCTGGGTCATGGTAAGTGTTTTCAAATGCTTATTGATTTGATTTGGAGTTTAAATTTTCCACAGGATCTAATTCGTAGGAAATTCTAAATAAGCACTTGACAATTTAGGACAGGAGTTCAGGAGAAACACTAGGCATGATTTTTAGATCTGGAAATCATCTAAAGATAAAAAGTAAACTCATGGGTACTGAATAATTATCAAGCAAGATATTACAAAAAAGAAGAGGAGAACCTAGGACAGAGCCCTGGGGGACACATACATGTGACATGGATGAATCTTAAGCAAAATAGGCTGAGAAGGAGAAATAAGACAAGTAGGAACAAAACAAAGAAAGAAGAATGATAAGAAAATCAAAGAGGAGATAGTTCCCAAGAGAAGAATGTGATCAACAATGTCAAAAGTTACAAAGAGTACAAGAAGGTGGATGGTTGAGAATAGGCCATTTATTTTGGCAATTAAGAAATTATTTGGTAACTGGGGAGATCTGTTTCAGTTGAATGATAAGTTTGGAATCCAGATTGTAGAGGATTTAGAAATGAGTGAGAGGAAAGAAAATGAAAGTACCCATTCTAGTTGATTTTCTTCATGGTTTTTAGTCTAAAAGAGAAGGAAGATATTGGATGACAATAGGAACGGTTGAATCAAGTGAGATTTGTTTGTAAGGATGGAGGAGACAAGGGTGTGGTTGCAGGCAGCAAGAAAAGAACAAATAGATAGGAAGAGACTAAATATTAGAGAAAGAGAACAGGACTGTCATTGGGGGCAATCTTCTGAAGAAGATAGAAGGGGATGGGTTCAAGTGTGAAACTAGAGGAATTTGTGTTGACAAGGAGGAAGGCTGTGTATATATTCAATAGATCATGGTCTGAAGAAGAAGGTAGCAAGATATAATGTGAGAGGATTATTGGATAAAAAATAGAGAAGGACCTCTCAGAAAATGGCCTCTTTTTAGTACAGAATAAGGCAAGCTCCACAGCTGAAAGAAAGGGTAACACAAGAAGGTACATCAGATGCTTCACTAGTTCCTGTTTAGAAAAGGGCGTGTAATGAGTCTGATACAGACTTAATTAGTGAAGAGTAAAATAATAGTCTTTCTTCACTTAGGGACCTAATGAAATTGCATAACAAATTTGTAGAACATTCAATAAACATGATTTTATGATCATAAATAGTACATTAATAGGACCGAAGAAGGAAGATGATGGGAGTAATTCAGAAGTGGAAAATAACAAGTCATGATTGTCAATAAGGCCAGAGGCCAAGGGATTTAAGAAATTAAGATAATAAAGAATTGACTTGGTTCACCTAGGTTTTAAGATGAAGAATAGCCAGTACCAGGGTGACAGTCTGGGAATGAACAGAGATGGATAGAATGGAGGTCATGGGGAGGAAGAAAGAACAGGATTGGGGATAAAAATTGGGGATAGTGTACCACAGTGCCCTGGATTCAGGAGGACCTGAGTTCAAATCTGGCTCAGACCTTGACATTAACTAGCTGTGTGACCCTTGGTAAGTCACTTAACCCTCATTGCCCCACAAAAAAGAAGTCATAGAGTAACATGGGATAATCAAATATTATCATAAGAACAAAAGGATTTCAGATTTTATGGCCATGCAAGTGGGTGATAGCAAGAACAAGGATCTGCCCTACTCTTTTTGTAGCTTGGTAGAGTAGAAGATTAGGTCATGGAAACTGAGCTGATTAATGAACTAGGAAATTACGTTATTTGATGGAACATCAACACCTATGGTAACTTCCACAGCATAAGTGCAAGAGTTCAGCTAAAGACTGAGACAATGGAATAGTCATTATTCTTACCGAGAAAGGAAGGAGAATGCCATAAGTGTCAGGGAAGTGGAGAATGCTAAGAGGTGGATAGGACAATAAATTTTGCATAACAAGTACTTGAAAGGAGGAGAGATTGCTGAATTGTCAAAAGAAAGAAAAAGTTTGTAATGGGGACAAGGAGTATTCTGACTCATCCTTGATTGACGAGGAATGTGAAAAAAAAATATATATGGCCAGTATTAGAGAAACAGTGCAATCAGAGGGAGACTGATCTCAGAGAATGTCAAAAGATGGAGGAATGAGAGAAGAAGAGTTTGAAGGTGAGAGGAAGTTTATTGTTTGTGGAGCAGGTATTCCAGAGGGTGGGCAGAACTTGTATGAAACAGTGTGTTTGTGTGGTGGGGGGAAGGTTGAAATAAATGAGAATGAAGGGTTAAAGAGGTAGAGTAGGAGGTTTTTTATTTAAACAACTAGTAATGAGGAAGGGTCTAATATTATTGGGATAGGGAGAGTAAAAGTACATGAGTATAAATTAATCTTCTATTCAACTATCAAATCAATCTTCCTAAAATACATCTGACTATGTCACCCTCAACCTCCCCCAATTCAATCAACTGTAATGGTTCCCTATTACTTCCAGGATCAAGTATAAAATTCTCTTTTTAATGTTCAAAGTCTTTCATATCCTGGTCCTCTCTTACATTTCCAGTCTTCTTATACCCTACCCACTGCCAGATACTCTTTGATCCAGTGACACTGGCCTTTTTTGCTGTCCCTAGAACAAGTGACTCTATCTCTCAGTTTCTAAAATTCTATTCTTCTGTCTTTCATGCCGAGAATTTTCTCTCTTCTCATCTCCACCACCTGGCTTTCCTGGATTCCTTAAAGTCCCAGACAAAATTCCACCTTCTACAGGAAGCCTTTTGTGATTCCCCCTAATGCTAATGTCTTCAATCTGATAATTATTTACTTGGTGACAATTTACCCTTAATATACCTTCTATGCATATAATTATATTCATATTATTTCCTCCATCAGGCTGTGAATTCCTTGAAAGTAGGAATTATCTTTTGCCTTTTTTTTTGTATCCTCCATGTTTCACACACATAGTAGATGTTTGATAAATACTTGGTGATCAACCAACTTACCTCAGTTGTTATAATCACAGATGACCCAGAATGTAATCACAAAGTGTAAAGTAGTTACTAAAATAACTTTATGCAAGCCCTAAACAGTATATTAATATTTTCTTCATCAAATTGAGAGGATTATAGTACCTTGGCCTTTGAAAGAAGGCAATTATACAAAAAACATATTGTGATTGGTTAGGAAATCAGTCATATCAATTGGGTCTGTATATGAGTGGGGTAATTCATTTTGGAATCAGTTTAGGCTTCGGAGTACTATGGGGAGGATGACTCTTTTGACTATATAAAAGAATTATTTTTTTTCCTTTTTTTTTTTTTAAGTGAGGCAATTGGGGTTAAGTGACTTGCCCAGGGTCACACAGCTAGTAAGTGTTAAGTGTTTGAGGCTGTATTTGAAATCAGGTACTCCTGACTCCAGGGCCAGTGCTCTATCCACTGCACAACCTAGCTGCCCCTATAAAAGCATTATAAAAGGAGAAAATACCTCATAATTTGATCCAGGTATTCAGAGCTACTGATTCAGTAGAAGATAATGTATCTAGCTGAGAACAGAGGCATGCACCCAAAGACACTCATGGAGACTACTTCTGGTAGTCAGTTTCAAGGAGCGTTATCTGAGATGTTGTGAGTTTCAAATAAAATAATTAATGGAGAGGAAAGGAATAAACATTTATTTAGTGCCTACTATATCTCGTGCACTGTGCTAATCATTTTTACCAATATTTAATGTCAACTTTAAAGTAGGAATTACTCATTTTTATCATTAGCCTACAGTCACTAGCCAGCCCTCCAGTCTTATAAGGACTTCATTTCCTACAACATCTACTCCCCTCCTGATAAGTTCAAGCAATGTTTATAAAGTGATGCAGGGGGCTGTTGGCAAATGTCTAACACCCAGATTCTCAGAGTCTGGGGAGGTTTGGAAGGGGTGGGGAGGGAAAATGTATGCACATACACACACTTTTAAGTTTAATCTTCATTATTAACACTTTTTAAAGCCTAGACAATTAACAATACAATGAACCATGCCCTAATCTGTAGCAATTGTCAATTTCTAAGGGGTAAATAATCACTGAAAATTTAATAATCAGTTCTGTTAAGTAAATTAGAGCTGGCTCCAGGACAGTCCTGGCAGTACCCCTCATTTTGGAGCAGAGTGCTGGCTGTGAAATCAAGATATTTGCCAATATGGGAAGTGAACTGAGCAGCACAATCAGCATAAACACTACTATTTCTCTTATTATTAATTCCATAAGAGTTGTGTAAAGACTCTAAAAAGAGAGGGAGTATCTATATGCTGAACTCACAAGAGTTGTGATTTATCCTTTGCCTGAAAATTTCCTAACTACCATTGAACCTATTCTTCCAAGGGACATTGTCTTTATTTTTAGTAGAATACACCCATGTTTTTGAAAGACTTGCTTTGTGTCAACTTTTCTTACACTATCAGTAAATACCTTTGCAAACATCTAATTAGGTCTATTGGCTGATTGTTAACAAGAAATACACTGGTGGGTGCTTATGAGCAAAAGCAGCAGTAAGAGTAACTATTCACAATGTTAGTTTTAGGACCCAAGGGTAGCAGCTCCCTTCTGGTGACCCAGCCTATAAGACTAAGTGCAGATTGAGGAAGTAGTTCAAAAATGGTGTTAGAAAGAAAAGAAAACATGAAATATATCTGTCTTGGGATAACATCATGTATCCAGAAGGTGTTAATAAGAAATGTTACGAGAGGAGTGCTTAGCAGAGCTAAAAATGCACATACAGTCTTTGGAGGAAAAAAAATATAGTAAGAGCTTCTGCTAAGAATTAATTATTTTGATATCATGATTTAGTTACCATATAGATAACTAAGTATTAATTTAGTTAGTGGATTTTAAATATAACAACTCTTTATTAGGCAGCTAGTTGGTACAGTGAATAGATAATTGGATTTGGAATCAAGAAGATCTGAGTTCAAATCTAGTCTCAGACACTTCCTAGCTATGGAAGCCTGGGCATACCACTTAACCTTTGTCTGACTGTTTCTTGAACTATAAAATTGGGATTATTATAGCACCTACCTCACAGATTATTATACAAATTGCATGAGATGGTATTTGTAAAGTACTTACTATAATGCCTGCCACATAGTAGCCATAATACAAATATTTGCTGTTGTTGCTATTATTATTAATTACCACCTTATTATCTGAAGACTCATTCCACAATTAACTAGAACTGGATTCCACCTTCAGGCTAATTTCACTGAATAAATGCTTGAAGTATATCAATACATCTCAAATGTGACATAATATCATGATGATCAGGTGATATTTGATGTGGGGTGCTGGACAAATAACAGAGTAGATTTTATCTCTATGCTAAATAAATGACCACCAATTATTTGATCTGATTATTACTTTCATCTGACTGCAAACATATAGATCTTCTACAAGGAAAATTCTTTCACAGTGATAAAAATCAGTACTTTTTGTAGATGGTGTCCTTGTTCTTAAATTTAAATAATTGATCTATGATGCCACTATTATCAATTTCTCTGTGAAAAAGTCTGGAATCAGAATCTTTTTTTTTCCTTAAGTTAGATATATGCCATTGAATTATCCATATATACGTGTCTCCCTAGGCTTATATCCAGGATGAACATATAAAGTAAAATCTATATTAGAGAATGGTTTTTCCATGTCTATCTTAAGAAAATTGAAAAGGGAAGATGCTTTAGAGTTTCCCAAGTAATTTTTATTTTATTTTTGGTGAGGCAATTGGGGTTAAGTTGCCCAGGGTCAGTCACATAGCTAATCAGTGTCAAGTGTCTGAGGCTGGATTTGAACTCAGGACCACCTGACTATAGGGCCAATGCTCTATCCCCTGGGCCACCTAGCTGCTCCTCCCAGCAAATATGATATAAGCTTCTTGAGGGTAGAAGCTATTTTGTTTTTATATCCCCTATACCAATCATATAGCAGGAAGTTAATAATTGTTTGTGGAAATGAATTTGATCAAATTTAAAGCAATCTTTGAGCAGTAACAATGAATGCATGTTTTCAGTGCCTCTGCCATGTAAGCCATTTTTGTTTCAGGAATCCATCCCATCTGTAACTCTTTTAAACACCAACATGACTAGTCAATGCAGGTGATTATATCAGGCAAAACTCAGTCAAATTAGAGATTTAATTGAATTGTTGCTGTTGTTGTTGTTGTTTAGTCATGCCTGAATCTTTGTGACCCAATGGATGATAGCATGCCTATACTCTCCATGGAATTTTCTTGGTAGAGATACTGGAATGCTTTGCCATTTCCTTCTCCAGTGGATTAAGGGAAGCAGAGGTCAAGTGATATGCACAAGGCCACATAGCTAGTAAGCATCTGAAGTCAAATTTGAACTCAGGTCTTCCTGATTCCAGACCCAGATCTCTGTACACTAAACCACCTAAGTGCTTATTAAATTAGCCTACTATTTAACTAGTTTGACTGTTCAGCTCAATTAAAGCAGTCTATTTGGTAATCTATATAGATAAAAACTTTTAGACATTCTTCTGCTAAATAAAGGAAATTAAGCAAGTATTATATCCTCTCAGGACTAGCTTTTTTATACAACAATGATTTATACATATTGCCTGCTTCCATCCTTACCATGTGTCTCTTTTCCTTGGAAACTTCCTATTTTCTTATCACATTATTCTGAAAAGTGCTGAAAGTCAAATGAGCCCCCTGAGACTCAAATATTTGCCTTGTGTTTTTTAATTCCCTATTATAAGGATGTTCCTGGAAACTGAACAAGATTGTGAATGTTGAGGTTCCACTAAGAGAAGAGTCTTGGCAGTAGTCCTATCAATATGCCCTTAGCTTATTCAATATTATCTCACCTTGAGGCAACTATTTCTGATTTCAGCAGTGGAAAGAAGACAATTCCAAATAACATGTGAGTAATCCAGTATGTGTCTTCTCTTCCAAAAGTAGATCATTTCAAAGCAGCTATTTTTGACTACTCATAGTGTAGAGGAAAGAGCAGTAGGTCAGTCAGCTGAGACATCTTAATTAGCAAATTAATTAATTAGCATCTAGAACAATTTAATCAAATTATTTAATTTAAATAAACTTAGTTAATTGATTGATTAAACTAGGTCCCTAGTACTGAGTAAAGCAATTGGGATACACAGAAAGTTAGAGAGAAGAAGGAAGAATCACACACAAACACACACACACACACACACACACACACACACAAATAGAGATAAGACAGAAACAACTGTTAAGTCTAATGTAAGAGACAACATGCAACAACTATGTATAAACAAGATACATAAAGAGATATATGTATGTATACACACATGTATAAATTAAGGGTAGTCCTGATGGGAGTCAGAGATTAGGAAGGAGAACATTCTATGCATGGGGAACAGTGAATAAAAATGTCCAGAGTAAGGATATGCAGTGTCCTGTGTGAGGAACATCATGGAAGTCAGAATCACTGGAATACACAGTATCTAGGAGTTAGTAAGGTATAAGAAGAATACAAAGATAGCAGGGGTTCAGATAATGAAGTGTTTTGAACACCAAACATAGGATTTTAAATTTTATCCTCAGAGATAATAGAAGGGTAACATCATCAGACCTGTACTTTGGAAAGATTAACTTGACAGAAGAGTGGAAGATGTATTGAAATAGGAAGAGACTTGAAGCAGCAAGACCAATCAGATTATTACCACAATAGTCCAGGTGTAATGTAATGAGGGCCTGCACCAAAGTGGTGGCAGTGTCAGAAGAAATAGTGTTGTGAATACAAGAGATGTTATGAAAGCAAAGTGGATAGGACATTATCATAGATTGGAAATGGAGGAGTTGAGAGAGTGTGAGTAGTCTAGAATGACATATAGATCCTGAACCTAGGTGACTGGGAAGATAGTGGTGCTCTTGACAATATTAGAGAAGTACAGGAAGGGAGAGAGCTTATTGACTTTAAGATGCCTATGGGATAGGGCCAGCTAGCTGGCACAGTAAATAGAGCACAGGCCCTGGATTCAGGAGGAACTGAGTTCAAATCTGGCCTCAGACACTTTACACTTACTAGCTGTGTGACCCTGGGCAAGTCACTTAACCCCAATTGCCTCATTAATAAAAAAAGATGCCCATGTGACATCAGATTCAAGGTATACAAAGACAATTGCCTGGAGGTAAGGAGAGCAGTGAGAGCTAGACAAGTAGAACTGAGAAATGACAGTTGAATCCTGCCAAGTTGATGAGGTCATGAAATGAAATAAAATAGATGGAAAAGAGAAGAGGGTCCAGAACAGAGCCTTGGGGAACATCCATGGTTAATAGGTGTGATGTAGAAGAAGATCCATCAAAGAGACAGAAAAATCAGACATGTAGGAGCAGAACCAGCAGAGAGCATCATCATGGAAATTTAGAGAGAAGAGAGAATCAAGAAAAAGAGGGTGACTGATCTCATCAAAAGCTATAGAGAGGTATAGAAAGACTAGGACTGAAAAAAGGTCAATATATTGGCAATAAAGAGATCATTAGTGACATTAGAGTGAAATGTTTTTTGTTAAAGGATGAGGTCGAAAGCCAAAATGCAAAGATTTAAGGACACATAGGTTTAAACTTGCCTGTGTGACCCTGGGCAATTCACTGGATCTCTATTTGCCTCACTGAATCTCTATTTGTCTCAGTTTCCTAATTTGTAATGTGGAAATAACAATAGCACCTACATCAAAGGGTTGTTGTGAGGATCAAATGAGATAATAATTTTAAGACAGCACAGTTCCTGAACGCAGAAAGTGTTTTATAAATATTATTACTAATTATTCTTATTATCCCAGCACTTAATACTCACTTCTTTGTGTGACTTCAGATGAGTCATTTTCAATCTTATTTCTCATCTATAAATAGAGGGAGTTGGACAAGATATTATCTCTAAGATCAAAATTATATGATCTTTGATGGAGTAGTGTTCCAGGTCTATTTAAGATTCAAGAATTCGTTGGGAGAAATTTCATTACCAAGGATTGTTGTGCTTTCAGTTGTAGACATTATTGCCATGCTATAATGGCTTAGCTTTATGACTTGATCTAAAAGAATAATGTGTTGATACTGCTACAGATCTGAGATCCTAACAATGTGTGTACTCTCCATCTTATCATGCATATCACATCATATCCATATCTTTTCATTCTTTGTAATAGTTGATCATATCCTCTCTAAATCTCCCAGAAAAGTCCTTCATGATATTCTGGGCACCTTTATTTTGATTTCTTGACACTGCAGATACTAATGTATCAATAGGTTGTTCTTTTATTATCTCTTACTTTTGTTATATAGCCACCTCACCTACATTTTTTATCATACAGCTTCCTGGAAATATATATTTATGTGTGTGTGTATTTTTTTCTACTGCTCTTGTGAATTTTTTTCTTAATAATTGTTCATTGATAATATGCTCTCAGTAAAAATCTTTGATTATTTTTAAATAAATTCTAATGTGAGAGCATGAATTGAGAGAAAAGTGGACAGATATTGTTGAAGGTTTGAGAAGAGAATTGCAACAATCAAAAAAGGATTTAAAAAAATATATTGTCTCATTGCAGTAGGTGTGCAGTTGGTATTAGATAATATAAATTTGTTGTGGATCTGGTTACTATGAATGTGACACTTTATCCAGCTCGGTTCAGAAGCATAGGAGTAGGAATAGGGGAAGTGGATGGGGAGAGCAATCAGGGTTGTGTTTTGATGAACCATGAGTGGAGATTAGAATAAGGAACAAAGCATTTGAGAAAGAGGAGAGGAGGAATAGAAAATGGTTAACTGAAAGTTTGATATTGTAAAGGGAAAAGATTATAGTAAGAAGAGGGCTGATAGTCAAGCAAGATACTGAGTTGGGGGGATAGTTCAGGTCACAGTGAGGATGAAGGATAAGGATAATTGGAATAATAAGATATGATGATTGGATAAAGAAAAGTTAGACTTCTTGATGAAAGAATTGGAATGATTGTGGGCGATGGTAAGGTTGAGCGTGTGACCATCTTTGTGTATAACTGAAGTGTAGTAGATGGTTAGCTCAAGAAAGTTACAAATGAAGTAAGGAGATAAAGGAACAAGAAGGTCACGATCTTTTGAAGCAACATCAGTATGTATGAGAGAAAGGAATGGAATGAATACCCTAAGTCAGTAGCTGAGTTCATTGAAAAAGAAGGGAGAGGGGCAGCTAGGTGGCGCAGTGGATAAAGCACCGGCCCTGGATTCAGAAGGACCTGAGTTCAAATATGGCCTCAGACACTTGACACTAGCTCTGTGACCTTGGGCAAGTCACTTAAACCCTCATTGCCCTGCAAAAAAAAAAAAAAAAAAGAAAAGAAAAGAAAAAGAAGGGAGAATGTCCTGGATATTGACAGTGTTGGTAGATAACAACTACATAATTTGATGATAACTCTCAAAAGAGAATTGGTATCACTTGTTTGTGACCACATCTTTATATTTAGATTGACACATCATTAATAGCTTGTAATTATATTATGATCTTTTTCAGACTGAGCTGTTAGTCAAAGGCCAGCTCTCCAATACAATAGAAGACAATAATGTAAATAAAAATAATTATCAAATTTCAAGTTGTAAAGGACTTCAGTGGCCATCAAGTACCAAAATCCAAAAAGAATTCCACACTGCAAAACATACTCAAGAAGTACTTTCCTATCCTCTGATTTAGGACCATTAAGAAAGGGGAACACATTCCTTTTCCAGGAAGCCCATTCCACTTCTTGACAATTTAAGTTATAATGAGTTGTTTGTTGTTGTTTGTTTGTTTTTCCTGACATGAAAGCCAAATTGGCCCCTTTGTAACTTCTCTCTGTTGTTCCTAGTTATTCATTCTGATTTAGAACAGAATCAATATAATTTTTCTTCCAAATGACATACTTTCAATTACATTAACATTGCTATCATGGCCATCCTTAGTCTCATCTACTCCAAGATAAAATTCCCCAAGTTCTTCAACTGAATCTCATATAGCAGGAACTCAACAGGCACTTCACTATCCTGATTGCCATACTTTGTGCCCTCTCCAGATTATGACCAAAATATTCCAGATGAAGTCTGATAAGGGCATAATAAAGAGGAGTGATCACGACCTTAGTGATGGAAGTTCTATTAAGTTTAATCCATCTCAAAATTTCATTTCCTTTTTTGCCTATCCCATCACACTATTGTCCTATGTTGAGTTTGTAGTCCATAGAGCCTTTCAGATCTTTTTATTTATAAACCTAACTTGTTTATGCATTTTACAAGATTTTGCATTTTTCTTTTTTGAACAATCAATAAACTTATTTAAAAATCATATGTTCTGGGGCAGCTAGGTGGCACAGTGGATAGAGCACCAGCCCTGGAGTCAGGAGTACCTGAGTTCAAATCCGGCCTCAGACACATAACACTTACTAGCTGCGTGACCCTAGGCAAGTCACTTAACCCCAATTGCCTCACTAAAAAAAACCCCAAAAAAACAAACAACAAAAAAAAATCATATGTTCTAAACACTGTGTCACAAATACTGGGAATATGAAACAAGGCAAAAATAATAGACTTAGTTCTCAAGGTGCTCACATTGGAAAGGACACCGGCAAATACCTATACATGTAGATCTAGAACTAGATCTAGATGTAGATCTAGATATAAATATATATGCTATAAATGGAACATAACCTCAGAAGCAAGGTATGAGCAGGGAGAGTTGGAGTTTGGTGATGGGGATGTGAAGAGAGAAATCTTGCAGACAAAGAATTTGAGCTGAGGAAGCCAGGGAATCCAAGAAATAGAGGTGAGGAATGTGAGCATTCTAGGCATGGAGGAAAGCCAGTAAAAACTCAAAGAATCAGAAAAAGGAGTGTCATGTTCAAGGAATTGAAAGGAATCTAATGTTGTTAGATTAGAGAGAAAATGGAAAGGAGCAAAGTGTAAGAAGACTGGAAAAGTAGGAAGACGCCATGTTGTTACAGGCTTCACATGTCAAACAAAATATTTTATAGCTGATCCTTGTGGTAATAAGGAGTCACTGAAGTTTATTGAATCAGGGAGAGGAGCTGACATGGTCAGACTTGAACTTTAAAAAGATCAATTTCATATCTCAATGAAGGATGGAATTAAGTGGAGAGAAATAAGGTGGAGAGATAATCTAGAGAACTAATTCAATAACTCAGATGTGAAATGATCATGTCCTATACCGAACTTAGGGGAGTATGAGAGGAGAGAAGAGGGTATATATGAAAGATGCTGCATAGGTAAAATTGACAAGATTTGGGATACAGATTGGATATGTAGGGTGTGAAGGAGGATGATGCTAAGGTTTTGAGCTTGAGCATTGGGGAAAATGGTGGTGCTCTCAAGAGAGGGCTTACTGAGATTCATCTCACTAGATTCTGCCTCATTTTCCAGATGTTATTTTTTTTTTTGCATCATTACTATGTCATCCAGTGTTTTAGCTATTACTCCCAGTTTTACTGATAGCTACAAATGTGCTGTTCATGGCAATTATACCTTTATCAAAAATATTGGCAAAAATTAAATGACAGCAGGCCAACCTCAGATACTTTGAACACTCCACTGGAGACTTCTTGCCCTATTGACATTGATGATCATTATTCTTTTTCTTCTGTTACCATGAAGAACTACTCTTTTACTTCCTTTCCTTATCTTCATGTTACTGTCAGCTCTCAGCTGCATTTATATCCTCAAAACAATGCTCACTAGAAATTAAAAATTAAGGTGAGTTTCATTTTCTTTCTCCCCAAATCATTTTATTTAATTTCATATGAGCTAAATGCAGTGAGCAGACAGTTCATGGGGTGGAAAAAGATGTTGGGAAAGGGTGTGTTTTGTGTGCTTCTGTATAGTTTATATTGAAGGTGTTGTGTGCAATTTAATACCTTCACCAGAGTTAAGAAAAACAGAAATGGGGCCATGGGCTGAATGCTACCTTTTTCAGAGTTGGTCTCCTGTCCCCTGGTATTTGGAACTGATAATTGTGTAATTGTGAAACCACAAGCATAATTGGACTCCAATCATTTCTGAGTTCCCAGTTACAAAGTGCTGGTTCAGTTATTTGGATGCTGTAGTTCAAATTGTAATAGAAAATATATCATTTAAATGGACTATTTCAAGAGCTTCTGAAGTATAATGAAGGATTGGTCCCTTTTTCCCATATCTCTTCAATATCTCTTTGGTTCTCTGTGCTCTTCACTGTTCCCACATCTCTATCAAATCTAAGCAATTAATTTCTCTAAAATTAAGGAGTTGATTGCAGTCATCCTCAATACTATTTTTGAAGCCTCACTAATGTTTGGGATTCATTTAAGTTTTGTTGGATTTATTTTTGAAAGAACCTAATTTTCCTATGATTCAGTTTGGACTTCCATTTGGAATGTTCTGTGGTTTTGCTAATATATATGGGAGAAACATGGGGTGCCTTATATATTGCAGGGACCTCGGGAGAGATTTTTGTCTAGACCTCCTTTTCAATTTTCTTATACATTATCAGAGATCCATTAGAGAAATGTATGGATTTCCCTATGTGTGGTGGGATTAGTGGAGTAATTTTTATTTACAATATTTTATTTTCTCACCTGAGTGTGAAAGTATGAATTCCAGTTGTCTCCAAGTTTCCATTTCTTGTTGGCAGATCATCATATGCTCTGGGAGCTTAGTTGCGATTAGTCTCCCACTAAATGGAAAAAAAAAAACAAACTTGTTTTTTCCTTTAATTTTCCATTGTTTTCCTTTTTTTTTTTTAGCTTTTGTCTAATTTTAATTTTGTCCTTCTCCAATGTCTTTGAATTGGGACAAGTCCTTGGATTTACTCTTCAAACAAGTTGTATTATCTCTTCAGCCCACCAGAGGGTGTTATACACAGAATGATTCTCCTACCAAGTACTACTGAGTTGAAATAAACAAAGAATTCACAGATAGCAGATTAATTCCCAAAGCACTTTGTTCATAACAAAGTAAGTCTAATTTTACTGCAAATTTGCAAAGTAAGTCTAAATTTGCTGCCCTGATTTCATTGATGTCGATATTCACTTCATCCATGAAGACTGTAACTCTTCATTTCTCATTCTTCTTGACCTCCCTGCAACCTCTGATGCTGTTGATCAATCTCTCTTTCTTGATACTCTTTTCTCTTTGAGTGTTGAGGATACCACTTTTATGTGGATCTCCTTTTGCCTATTTGACCACTCCTCTGTCTCCTTTGATGGATCCTTATCCAGAACATGTCTTCTTAAGCATAGGTGCCCCTCAGGATTCTATTCTGGTATTCTTTTCTTTTCCTATATGACATAATTTGATGATCTCATCAGCTCCCATGGATTTAATTATCATCTCTGTGCTGATGATTCACAAATATACCTAATCTAACTTCACCTTTCTTCTGACCTTTCACCTAACATCTTCAACTGCCTATCAGATATCTTGAACTGGATGTCAAGTAGATATATTAATCTAAACATTTCCAAAATAGAACTCGTATCTCTCAGCCTTCCTGAGCTCCCACTTTCCCTATTACTATAGAGGAAAACACCTTCTTTCTAGTCCCTCAGGCTCAAAACTTATGACTAATGCTTGATTCTTCACTATCTCTCAGCCCATCTCCCATCATACACTCTGTTGCCAAGACCTATCAATTTCAATTTTCACAACATCACTCAAATTTGTTCATTTTCTTTTCTGACTACCATTTCTCTGGTGCAGGCCCTCATCACTTTATGTCTAGACTATTAAATAGCCTACTAATAGTTCTACCAACCCAAGTTCCTCCTGACTCCAATCCATTCTCAATTCAGTCAACAAAGTGATTTTCCTAAATCATGTCTGACTATGTCACTTCTTTTTCCCATCTTCCAATCCTCTAACATACTCAATAAACTCTAGTGGCTTCCTATTGCCTCCAGGTACAAAATGTTCTGTTTGGAATTCCAATTCCTTCATAACCCATACCCCCAACATACCTTTCCGTTTTCTTATACTTTACTCCATACCACATACTCTTCAGTCTAGTGATAACTGGTCTGGTTGTTGAAGGAATATTTCTCTTTGACTATCCTTCCTACCAGGAGTGCTCTCCCTCCTCATTTCTGCTTACTGCATTCCCTGACTTCTGTTAGGTCCCAACAAATATCCATCTTTTATAGCAAGCTTTTCCTAATATCACTAAATTCTAATGGAGCCCCTCTCAATTATTTCCAATTAATCATATATTATATGAATGCATATTTATGTATACACACACACATATATATATGTGTATATGTATTATATATGTATGCATTTCTGTGATTTGTTTGTATGTTTTCTGAGTTCCTCAAGGCCAGAGGGGTGTGTTGTTGTTGTTGTTTATATCCACAGGGTTTAGCACAATGCCTGTAACATAGTAGATGCTTATTAAATGTTTATTAATTGACTGATTTCTGGAGTTCTTGTCCATGTCCTCTCATAAATTATGTGGAACAAATATTCTACCTGATATGCTAGATTTCTTCCTTAGGTTTTCTTGTCGTTGCAAGGATACATGTATATATCAGCTACTCATCCTTTGATCTTACTACATTACCAGAAACTCATAAAGAACAAAAATATAAATATTATTATCTATCCCCATTTTACAGATAGTGGCACTTACACTGAGGGATAGAGAAGTACAATGAACATAAATGTCAAACATGCTCATATTCCAAATTTTCCTCAAAGTCGACCCTTGTCCACATGAGGACATCTCTACTTTATCCACTAAGTCACATAAAATGGTCTCCAAGGGCTACTGACTTATTAGCTAATGACATGCATCCTCAGACCTCTCAGGCTGGCGTAAGGATGTGGAACTGGTTTTGAATTGGGTCTAAACACCAGTGCTTTCCCTTCTAAGTGATCCATCTCTTCATTTACCTCTGGCAGCAGTTTTTCTAATGACGAGTGTGTGTGTATGTGTAGACACGCAGAGGTATATGCACAAACATATAGTGCATGAATATATATACATATTTGCACCTACACACATTTGTATTTTATGTACATATGTGTATGCATGATTTAATTTAATCCCATTAGGATATATAGTCCTTGAAAACAGGTACTATTATTTTTAATTTATTTTTATTTACCCTATCTTTGGCACATAGTAAGCAGTAAATAAATGTTCATTAACTGAATGAATTGAATTATTTTAATATATTTAATGTAATATATTTTAATATATACATATATATTTGTTCAGTAAATTCCCATATTTCCTCCCATTCTTTTTAACCTTCATATTTTAGATATTAAATTCTTATCTGCATGAGAATATTTGTAAAATTATTATACTTATAGTAATAATAATAGCATTTATACTATATTGCTTTCATGTTTGCAAAATGTATTCTATATATTAATTCATTTGATCCTTACACCATCCCTGTGAGATAGGTGATATTATTATCCCCATTTTATAAAGGAGGAAACTGAGGCACAGAGGGTTGTGTGGCCCAGGTTGACATAATTAGTATCTGAAGGTTTGAAGTCAGATCTTTCTAACTCTGAAGCCAGCACTTTATTCACTGTGTCACTTTAAGGAATGCATATCCTTAATATTTGGAAAGACCCAAGGAATCAATCTAGTCAAACTTCTACTCACTCCAAGAAATCTCTTAAAACATCCACGATAGGTATCAAACCAACCTTTGTTCAAACAGTTGGGCTTAAACCATTAAAAACCAAAGGGATGCTATTTACTTTCAGATAATTTTAGGGTAGATTCCTTCTGATGATCCCTAACAAAATAAAGATATCACTAGCAGAGTTAATAACCAGGATGAAATTAAACATGTCTTCAAAATATCGTATTTCAAAAACATGAAGAAAAAATATTGCTGGAATTATATAGAAATACAACAACTGTACAAAGCATCTGTTCAGATACAGTCATGAGTACATTTACCAGTATATAGATAGAGAAGATATTGACAATACTGATGAAAAATTAAAACTGATTCTCTTTCCTGATTTCCACTTCTTATGTGAAGCTATTACAGAGCTGAATTATCCCCACTCAACTATATCCATTGGAAATATTATTTGCTATGAAAAAAATCTGGAGGAAATGCTGTTTTTCCTTTCCTATGATAAGAAACATTCTGTCCCCAGATGATAGCATATTTCTCCAGATGTGGACGCAGTTGGGATGCACAACCTATGGGGCACATATGAAACTCTACTCCTCTTTTCTACATTGTAGATTCAGTGTGGCATGGTGGAAAGAGCACTGCCCTGACAGCTGAAAAATCAAGGCCCAAATCTTAGTTTCTATTAATTCACTATGTGTATAATATTTGGCAAGTAGCTCAGTCTCCCTGGGGCTCAGTTTCCTCATGTGTAAAATGAGGGAATTGGATTAGATGATACCTAAGTTCCCTTCTAGCTTTAAAATGAAAAGTCTATATTTCTTTGAACTTTCTTTTTTAATTCTTTTATTTCCCTCTTTAAAAACAAAACAAAACAAAAAACAAAAAAACTTTTAGACACTTTTCTCCCTGCCTCCGATTTTAATTCCGTCCTGGCTTAGGCCTTCCCCCTGTGGTCATAGGTATGCTATTTCATTCTGCTCATTGCCTTAGGAGCATCCTAATGCTGAAAAAGAAGTTTTGGAGAGAGAATGGTTGCCCAGTTTTAAGTTTGTCATGGTTAGCTATAATGGTGGCTCACCATTCCAAAGATTATATGCTAATCAAAAAAAAATGCAGAGTTTATGAACTCTTCCCTTGGGTAAAAGGTAAACCCAGACCTCCACATCCCTGTGAAGATGACTGTCCTCCAACAGGAACATTTTCTTCTCCAAATAGCATACAAGGAAATCCTGTTCAAGAGAGTGGCACACTCTCCTACATCCCTGGATGAATAGACCTTAATACTTAGGGCAAGCCATTACACACATACCAAATCAAAGCAGAAAGTACTACTTGGCTTAGGGATCTAAGCTTTCAGTTTAAATATCTAGCCTCCCTGGAACCACAGGTTGGAAGCTTAGCAGAAGGAGCCTCACCTTTCATTACAAGTTGAGGGTCCCGTTAAAAATGCAACGGTCTTCCTAATTCAGAGTCAGAACAGATGCCCAATCCAAAAGAAATAGACAATGTATTTGAAAACCTCGCCACCTTTATTAGGTGTTTAACATCATCTCATCCACACTACCCCCTACTCTAGGAGGTCTGTTTTAAAGGAATTCCCATGATGGCTTTTATCAGTGTGGTACAGTGGTCAAAAGGGCCTGAAAATGAAATCAGTGGATGTTAGTTTGGATCTGTTATGTTCCTTATTACCTGTGAGAACTTGGGTGAGTTACTTCTTTCAGTGTCTCAGTTTCTTCATCTAAAGAGAAGAGAGAGGGTATTAAAACAGATGATCTTTAAGCTACCTTTCAGCTCTAAGTCAGAAATAAAAGAAATGTGTGTGTATGTGTGTGTGTGTGTGTGTGTTGTGTGTGTGTTTTGCCATGGTAAATGAAGTAGGGAGGGAACTGATCAACATTAAGAAGAAATCTCTTTATTCATTTGGACAGATATGTTTTTTCAACTCCTTTCTTCCCTACTACAGAAGCAGACACACATATATTGATAAATATTAACTTTCTGTCCAGATACAGCAAATTAGGTAGGAAAAGTCTTAGATACTAAAATAATTGTTGCTGTTCCATTGTGTCTGACTCTTTGTGACCATAATGTCCACGGGATTTTCTTGTCAAAGATACTGGAGTGCTTTGCCATTTCCTTCTTCAGTGGATTAAGGTAAACAGAGGTTAAGGGATTTACCCAGGGTCACAAAGCTAGTAGGTATCTGTGGCAAAATTTGAACTCAGGTCTTCCTGACTCTATGGTATAGCACTCTATCCCCTGAGCTATCTAGCTGTCTCAGCAGTGTTACTTGACAATTGTTTGACTAATCAGATTCCTTTTCCCTTTTGGTTTGACCACGGTTCCTGGAAATCTTACTTTCTTTCCTTCTTTAGGCTAAGGCACTAAAGGAAACGATGTCTGAGTTGAGACAGCTTATTCAGTTGGTATTAGCCATCAATATCATACCTCAGACTGTGTCTGTCAAATCAGATGTATAAGAACATATTTCCCCTAGGAAAGAGACTGAAAACTTTTGTCAAGAAGAGGTCAAAACAAAACAAAACAAAAGTTGTGCTATTTACTGACAGAGTAGAAGCAACTAGGTGGCACCCTAATGCAGAGAGCACGCTGAGAGAGTCTCAAAAAAGAGTTTAAATTTGGTTTCAGGCAATTACTAGCTGTGTGATTTGGGAGAAATTATTCAACCTCAGTTTGCCTCTGCTTCCTCAACTGTAAAATGGGAATAGCTATGACTCCCTGGGTTGTTGTGAGCATCAGAGAAAGCAATACATATTACAAACTAAGCACAGTACCTTGCATATAATATTTAATAAATGCTTTCCCCCCTGCCCCTTTTAAGGCATAATGGATCACAGGTACTATGGAAGGGATGACATAGTTCTGAGTATTTTCCTTTAAATAAGATGGACCAAAACAATGACATATAAACATACTATGTGGAAAGATCAAAAGCAGATAAAAACTCAGGACCAAAATAATCCCCCCCCCACTTTTTTTCCTCAAAAATTCCCATAACTTCTGCAGACCACAGTGAAGTGAGCAGGTAAGTCCTCTTCAGAAATTCTGTGAGCTTTATTCCCAAAGATGCCTTCTTTTCACAGAAGAAAATGATGGCAATGCTTTTTTTTAACTTTCAAAACTTTAAAGAAGTTGGTGAGATCATTTATTGTTGTTTGCTCTTTATGGAGTCTAAGTGAAGCCAGGCTGGTGAAGTAGGGGGCTGGGGAGGGTTGTTATTTTTTGTTTATTTGCCTATTGGTTTATTCAACCCCTGCTGGATCAGTAGTGGCTCTGCATGTCATGATGGACATGATGCTAAATCAGACGACTTTTTTTCTCTCCTCTCCTTTTTTTTATCCTCTCCAAGTTGAAAGAAAGAAAGCAAACCTCACCCCTGTCACCAAATGAAGCAGTTTATGCTGGTTTTGGGAGGGGAAACTAACTGTGGAGAGGAAAAAAAAAAACCCTCAGTCCCGAGGTCTTTCCTATATATTGAAAAGCCTAGTTTGGAAAGGAAACAAGGAAAAACAAACAGAAAGTGTCCAGGTTTCTTTATCATACCTGGAGAAGGATATGCTAAATTCTACAAAGCCTGTAGGCTGGCGCCAGGTCCTGAGATGTTGTTTTTCCCCCCTTAAAATGGCACCCATGGCTCTATAAAATGATCTATTGGGACTTCAAAGCTGTGGCAATTGCATGTGGCACAGGATGTACGCAATTAATTATGTGATTTTTAAATGACAGGGTGTAGGAAAAATAGGAAAGATGAAGGGAGAAAAAAAGATGTGTTTTTTAAAGGGGAAAAAAAAATTCAAAGTGAGTGAAAGGCCTGGTTGTCTGTGTGCCAAGAACCAGTAGCAGATAAGGCCTGCAGTTGCTGTGGAAACTCAGGCCTCTAGGAGCCAGAATCCAATTTCAGAAACCACAAAATCAACATAAACGTGTGCAAAAATAAAAAGGTTTGTTTGGCAAGTAATAAGGAGAAGGCTACCAATGTATAAAATAGATGAACCACGGTGACCTCAGCCAACTTAAGCCATAATAACAATGATGTCCGCTGGAGATTTGGCACCTTCAAAATGAGAGGTAACAAGACACAGTCCATGCCACTTTCTGTTATCATGTAATTGCTACCTTTGTGAAACCTTAGTACCCCTCCCAATCTCATACACACACACACACACACACACACACACACACACACACACACACACACCAGTGCCTTGCCTTGAAAACAAAACACCACCCTTCATTAAAGAGTGTGAGGGGCCTGATTGAAATCCTAAGAGGCCAAGGCACAAACAACTCAGCCATGCAATTCTTTCCTTAGCTCATAAATTATATCCTATTTCATCTGAGCGGAGAAGTGGGAGAGAAATTACATATAAATTTCTGGATCCTCCTCCTCTTCCTGCTATCATGGATCTGCACATTCATCAACGTTGGTATCCCCCCACCACACACACACACACACACACACACACACACACACACACACACACACACACTAATGCAGATCACATACCTTAGCATAGTCTTTATGAGAGTCACAATGACTGAAAAAGGCATGCTGCCAGTTTAAAATTTAACTGGGTTCATCTTCAGACAACAGAGAGAGTTCATCATTGGGGCTATTCCTGAAGTTGCTCCAGCTTCATACAACCTGTTAAGAATTTGGACTTCACTGGTATTGCCTGTATAACTCTTAGGCTCCAGCAAGTCTCAGGAGACACTTCACTTTGGAGGAACTCATTCATTATAGCCACAAGAATTATTAAGATAAAAATGAAATATGAGCTCAGCAAGTTCTAGAAAGTGCTCAATACTACAATGAAAATAACATTTATTGGAATTGTTAAAGGGGTTTCAGGTTTTGTCTCTGCATTTTCCTAGATTAGAGGTGATGCCACATCACACATTCCTGGCCATGGATATACTACTGTGCATTGTACTTTTATTCTAATATATTGCGATAATATTGGTGCTTCCTTGTTCCTTATCATTCTCAATTCTCCCCCTGTAGAGAGTCCCCCTGTTCAGCCTGACTTTTTCAGAAAGAGAAGCAAACCAGAAAAACACATTTCTCCTGGCCTCTCACACCCTAAGGGTAACACTGGCTATAGTGTTCTAGAAGTCTGGATCACCTCCTATGCTACAAAGAGGCATCAAGGCATGACTTGAGCAATGAACTACAAATAACAGATGAAAAAAAATGAGCAAGACATATCCTTCTCATTTGAAGTTCCTAGTAATGGAGATCATTAACATTATTTTGGGCAGGTAGGTGGCACAGTGGATAGAAGGCTGGACTTGGAGTCAGGGAGACTGATCTTCTTAAGTTCAAATCTGGCCTCAGAAACATAAGCTGTATGATCCTGGGCAAGTCAGTTAGCCCTATTTACCTCAGTTTCCTCATCTCTAAAATGAGCTGGAGAAGGAAATGGCAAAGCACTCCAGTATCTTTACTAAGATGTGAGCCAAATGAAATCCCAAAGAGTCAGACATAACTGAAAATGGCTGAACAATAATGATATTACTGAATTTTTCTCAGAATAATGATATAGTCTCTAGAATTCAAGGGTAGTCAACCTTTAAAAGCCCATGTATGCACTCACTAATTTATCCAGATTTTTAAAAATAAAGGAAATGAGGTATAATAATATATGGAATAAGATGGAGTATGAGTCTGGACAAACTGAGTCTTAGCTCTGCATCAAACTCTTATAAGTTGTGAAAAAAGTTGCTTAATTCAGTTTGCCTCAGTTTTCTCATCTGAAAAATAGGGATAAAAATACCTATTTCTCAAAGTGCTGTATGTATAAAAGGATATTATATATGTAAAGTACTTTGCAGTGAATGTTAAGTGACTTGCTCAAGGTCACACAGCTATTAAGTGTCAAATGTCTGAGGCCAAATTTGAACTCAGGTCCTCCTGAATCCAGGGCTGGTACTTTATCCACTGTGCCACCTAGCTGCTCCCTATAATACTTTGTAAACTTTTAATCACTATATAAATATTAACTATTAAAATATTTTTTCTATCTATTCACATCCTTCTAGATGGATAGTGTGTGTATGGACCCAGTGAATCAGATAATATGATGTCAGCAAGCATGAATCACATTATTTTCAGTATGCACACTCCACCTCCATATTCTTTACACCATATAGTTATAGGAATTCAGTTATTCATTTAACTTTTTCCCCAAACTTGAATACCAAATAAAGATGCCTAATCTTTTCATTTGTGAAAGATCATCTTGCCACTGTAGTTCTGGTATGCATCCAGTACTCTATACTAATTTCAAGGTCTAGATGGGAATTTGGAGAAATCCAAAGTGACATCTTATAGGACTGTTTAACATGATTTCATTCAATAACAACCAACCAACAAAAAGCCTACTCAGTCTTCACTACCTCTTTCCCACTCATTTTGAAAACTTAGTTTTTCTTCCATTAAATTGAAAATTAAATTACAATCATTACATGATTAACTATTATAACAAGTTTGTCTTTATAGGAAAAGATTGCTAGACTTCTTGTTTGAAATAAGAACTGGGCAAATTAGAAAGTCTAGTTTTTTGCTTTTCTTTTTAATTTACTGCTATGTTAGGAAAATAATATATTGTTACAATTCAAACTTTATCTCCAAGCAAAAGCATTTAGTACATCAATGGCTTGAAGTGATGGTCTCCTTTAATTCAAGTTGGTTCATAGATACTCAGAGCCAGTAGGGGGAGCACAACACATTATATTTAATGTGAAATATCAGTAGTTTGGTACAAAATGTGGCAGAAGCAACCTTACCCACATTATGATTCACGATTTATTATCTGGTTCATGGCACATGCCTATACAGAAGGCCTGGATCCAATTATTGGGTTAGCAACACTCTCTTTTCCACTGTCTAAATGTAGATATAATGATTTGTGTACCAGACATTATTCATCTAGTTATAGCAATTTGAGAAATATATGTTGAAAAGACTTGACTTTATATCTTTAAGATAAACACCTTTTCTCTTGTCTCCCTCTCTTTAATTGGATTATAGGGTCATTTCCATTATCTCTCAAACCAGTTGTTATTTTTCTAACCACAGAAGTATTATGTGAAGGCAAGAAGGAATGAATAGCCTCAGAGATGAGGTATTTCCCTCCTTTCTCCCAGAGAGAAAAGGAAATGGTCTCCAAAGGAGTCAGGGAGTTGACTCAGAGGCAGTGTGGTATAATAGAAACAAGTTTGGATTTGAAGTCAGCCAACATGGACTCAAATCATGACTTAGCATAAATCACTTTCTCTACAACTGCTAAAATGAGGTGGTGGTTGGGTTGAGGTTTTAATTATATTACCATTATGGCTCCTTCCAAGTATAAATTTATGATCCTTTGTCAGAAATCATAATTGGGAGCTATTTGTTGTTTATTTACAGTTAAGCCATATAATAGAAGGGAAGCTTGTTACTTGAGAACATGGAGAATCAGAATTGGGAAGCAGCCTTGGGGGAGGCAGGGACGACATTAGCCAGGCACTGTGCTAAGCATTGGGATACAAAGAAAGGCAAAAATCAGTCTCTCTTTTTTAGCAGTTCACTGGCACTAGTAGCTGGGGTGTTCAGGAAGTATCTCAAGGTGGCCTGTGAGCTAAGTTTTAAAAGGAAACTAGAGGTTCTAAGTGATGGAGGTGAGAAATGAGTTCATTTCAAGAAGGGGTGATAGCCTGGACAAAGACATGGAGAAGGGTTGTAATTCTATAAGTGAGGAATTGTGAGAAGGCCAATTTGGCTAGACTATACAGTATATTAAGGGAAGTAATATATAATAAGCCTGGAAAGGTAGATTGGAGCCAGAGCTTTAAAAGACAAACAGGGGAGTTTATGGTTTATTCTAATTGTAAAAAGGGTCCAGTGGAGGTTTTTCTAGAGGGGGTGTTATGTGCTTTAAGAATATTACTTAGCTGAGTAGAGGATGGAAGAGGAAGGGGGAGAATTGAAGTTGGGACATCAATTAGGAAGCTATGGATTTTAGGGTCATTTTAATTACCTGATGGCCCAGTTGTTAATCTAACCACAGAATTATGATTTAAAGACCAAAAGGAATGAACAGCTTCAGGGATGAGGTATTCCCTCCTTTCTCCCAAAGAGAAAAGGAAATAGTCTCCAAAAAGAGTCAGGAAGTTGACAGCATCTGTTCTGGAGTTAGAGGCGGTATGGCATAATGGATAATCCTTAATAGTTCAGGTGAAAGGTGCTAGGGACCTACCTGAGCCTCGGTTTCCTTGTTTGTGAAATGCAGATAATGATCCTTAGCCAGATCCATGGGAATATTTTTTGTAAGGATGAAGTGATAAAATATAGAAGAAAATGCTTTGTAATCCTAAAGTATGATACAAATGTCAGGGATTATTAATGATCAAAAGAAAAAAAATGGTATATGGTTTCTTACTAGACTCCTACTTTATCTATAACATCATATGCCTGGACACTAATGCCTAAGAAAATTCCTTTAAGATTAACTTAAGAATTTGATTTTTCAAAGACCCTCTCTGTGGCCCCAACTAGACAAGAGGAGGCAGAAAACTAGATTTTTTTTAATTTACTGAGGGACTAGATCAATTATATCTAGGCAGACTCTAAGAAGTGCCTTGAATGTGGAGTCAGAGGCCTTTAGTTCACATCCCAGCTATACCACTTACTACCTTTTTGACCATGGACAAAAAATCTTGCATCTCTCAAATATCCTTATCTTTAAAATGATGGTGATAAACTAGTTGGCTGTGATGGTAATTTCAGTTGTCTTTGATACTAAATATGATGCTCTGCATTTAGTTTTTTGTTTGTTTGTTTGTTTTTGTTTTTGTTTTTGTTTTTGCGGGGCAATAGGGGTTAAGTGACTAGCCCAGGGTCACATAGCTAGCAAGTGTCAAGTGTCTGAGGCCGGATTTGAACTCAGGTATTCCTGAATCCAGGGCCAGTGCTTTATCCACTGCGCCATCTAGCTGCCCTCTGTATTTAGTTTTATTCTCATGAAGCTTTTATTGGTAAACAACTGAGGTCTTTAGAGTGCACCAGTGTTAGAGAAAAATGTATTTGGTAAAACAATTTCTCACCAAAATTTCCCAGATGTGAATCAAGATATAATATAATTAAGAAACTACCAAAATAAATAGGAAAAACCCAGCAAATGTTTAAGTTTCATGCAACTCTACCAATTTGCCCACAGGAAAATAGCATTTTATCAGTTAAGATACTATTCTGGTTTTAGGATTCACTTTAAAAATTTGACTTATATTTCTGAATCGTTATAACAGGGTCATCAGAACACTTACCTACAAAGAGGTAGTTTCTCTTAGAGGAAATGCCAAGAAATGCTTCAAATTAAAAATTAAATATATGATGACCTAACATTAATTATATAACAATATTCTATTTTTTTTTATGGTGGACAGGGCAATGAGGTTTAAGTGACTTGCCCAAGGTCACACAGCTAGCAAGGGTAAAGTGTCTAAGGCCAGATTTGAATTCAGGAATTCCTGAATCCAGGGCCAGTGCATTATCCACGCCACCAACTAGCTGCCCCTACAATATTCTTTTTTTTTTTACTTGGAATAGAATTTTATTTTCCAAAATATATGTAAAAACAAATTTTAACATCAATTTTTTAAAACTTTGTGTTCCAACTTCTCTTCCTCCCTCCATTCCCAAACCCGCCCAGAAGAACTCAAGCAATTCAAAATAAGTTATACATGAGTAGTCATGGAAAAATTCACATATTTGCAAGTTGTGAGAGAAAACAGTCAAAAAATCCAAACAAACTTCAGATTAAGGAGTTGTCAAAGAGGAAAATAAAAATAAATTAACAAATGTGTTTCCATCTGTTTTCAGATACTCTCAGTTCTTTCTCTGTAGATGGACTGCAATCTTCATAAGTCCTTCAGGGTTATATTGGAATATTGCCTTGTTGAAAATAACCACATGCTTCCCAGCAGATGATCCCCTACAATTACTGTTATTTTGTATACAGTACATTTTATTCTGCTTCAGTTCATGTAGGTCTTTCCAGGTTTTTCTGATAGCATCCTGTTCATCATAACCTGTATATAGTACTTTAAGGTTGACAGAGAATTTTCCTCTTGAAGGCCGAGTAAAGTAGGTACCATACTTTTGCCATTATAATCAATAATCATAACTATTTCCCTCCAACCCACTCCCTTCCCATGACATTTCCTCTATCTTCTTTTTACCTAATCCTCCTCAAAAGTGTTTTACTTTGGACTATCCTCTCCCTCACTCTGCACTTCCTTTTTTCACCCTTCCTTCCTTCCCCTCTGCCCTCCTACTTTCCTGAAAGGTTAAATAGATTACTCCTCCGACTTGGGTATGAAAGCTATTCCCTCCATGATCCCACTCCAATGAGATCAAGGTCCCTAAGCTAATTCTGTGTTCTAAATTTTTCTTCCTCCCTCCCTCCTTAACCCTCCCTATTGAGATCAAGCAATTCAATATGTCATACTTGTATGGTAATGCAGAACATCTTCATCTTCCGTGAAAGTGTTTTGTTTTTTACTGCTCTCCCCCCCAATCTGCCCTTTCCTCCTTCCCTTCTTCCCCCCTCCCCTTTTCTCTCTCCCCTTCCTCAGGGCAAAAATATATTACTATACCTACTTGGGTATGTATGTTAGTCCTTCTTTGAGCCAATTCTGATGATATTAAAGTTCACTCACTCCCCAACTCCTTCCCCCTCTTCTCCTCCCCTCCATAAGCTTTTTTCTTGTTTCCTTTATGTGAACTACCTGTCCCCAGACTATCTCTCCCCTTCTCCCTCCTCCAATTTATTCCTCCTATACCTCAAACCTATTTTAATGATGTCATCATGGATTAGTTAGGTGGCACAGTGGACAAAGCACCAGCCCTGGACCCAGGTGGCCCCAAGCCCAAATCCAGCCCCAGACATAAGAGACCCCACCCTGTCTTCCCCACAAAGAACAAAACATAAATGCCTTACAGATATCATCCCTTCATATTCAGTTCAGACCTGTGTCTTCTGTGAATTCCTTACTGAGATAATTCTTATGAGTTCAAAGTATTATCTTCCCTTGTAGGAATGTAAACAGTTTGATCTTTTAATATCCCTCATGAAGTCTTTTTCCTGTTTAACTTTTTATGCTTCTCCAGGGTTCTTGTATTTGAAAGTCAAATTTTCTATTCCATTCAGGTCTTTTCATCACAAATGTCTAAAAGACCTCTTTCTCTCATTGAAATCTCAGTTTTTCCTCTGAAAGATTATACTCAGTTTTGCTGGGTACGTGATTTTTGGCTGTAGTCCCAGTTCCTTTGCCCTCTGGAATATCATATTCCATGCCCTTTGGTCCTTTAATGTAGAAGCTGCTAGATCTTGCTTTATCCTTATTGGAGCTCCACAGTATTTGAATTCCTTTTTTCTAGCTGCTTGCAATATTTTCTACTTGACCTGGGAGTTCTGGAATTTGGCTATAATATTCCTGGAGGTTTTCCTTTGGGGATCTCTTTCATGAGGTGATCGGTAGATTCTTTCAATTTCTATTTTAGCTTCTGCTTCTAGAATATCAGGGCAATTTTCCCTCACAATCTCTTGGAGGATGGTGTCTAAGCTTTTGTTTTGGTCATGGTTTTCAGGTAGTCCAATGATTTTCAAATTATGTCTCCTAGATTTATGTTCCAGGTCAGCTGTTTTTCCAAGGAGATATTTCACATTACCTTCTATTTTTTTTATTCAATTGGATTAGCTTTACTGTGTCTTGGTTTCTCATAAGGGCACTAGCTTCCATTTGTTCAATCCTAATTCTTAGGTAGTTATTTTCACTGGACAGTTTTTTATTCTCCTTTTCTATTAGGCATTTCAAACTGTTGGCTTTTTTTTTTCCTCATGACCCTCCTGCATCGCTCATTTCTCTTTCCATTCTTTCCTCCATTCCTCTACATCTTCTTTCTATTTCTACTATTTTCTCTTCAAAGTCCCTTTTGAGAGCTTCCATGGTCTGAGACCAGTTCATATTTTTCTTGGAAGATTTGGATGTTGCAGCTTTGACCCTGTCATTATCTTCTTCTTCTGAGGTTGTATTGTGGTCTACCTTACCCCCAAAGGAGTTTTTGATCGTCTTCTGCTTCCTCTGCCTACTCATCCTGGCTTACTATTTCTTGGCCTTTAACTCCTTCTTAAAGTGTGGTGCTGCTTCCAGGACACGCTATTCGAGATACAGCATGGCCCTGGGGGATGAGTGCACTTATTCTCAGCCTGCCTGGCCTTGCTTTTATTTGATTTTAAACTCTCCAATGGGGGTTGGGGGAGTGTTGGGGGGACTGCTTCTCATTTCTGCTCCTGTTCCCAACTTCAGAGTGTCCTAGGTGTTTTGGTTTGAAGGGGGGCAGTTTTTAATATCACCTGGCCTGTTTTCTGGTCCAGAGATAACCTCAAGCCTACTTATTAAACAACCAACAGCAAAGCTTTCTGTGGTGTTGTTTTTAGCTTTGATGAGCCTGCTCCCCTGCTCCCCTCCCTGACCTGGGTCTCCCGCCGCTCAGGATTTCTTCCTGGTTGCCCACTGGGGTGGGACCGTTGAATCCTTCCCCCCAGTCCACTGGTACCCCTGTACTTACCGCCCCCCCCTGCCCCTGGGCCAACCGTTAAACCCAACTGCATGCTCGGTTCCAGAAGATGCAGGTGCTGCAGCTGATTCAGAGACACTGGGACAAATTCCTTGGGCAGTTATCTGGTGTGTCAGCTCGACTGTGGGGTTAGGCTTTATTTGTGGCCCAGCACTGCCCCCTGAAACCTGCCTATAGCTGGAAAAATCTCTCAGCCCATGTTTTTGTGTGTTTTTCTGCTCTAAGGGTTCTTTTATTGCTATTTTTGGGGTGATTGTATCAGGAGCTCTGTGTGTTTAATGTCTTTCCCTGCCATCTTGGTTCCCCCCCTACAATATTCTAAACAACATATGTTTGTGTATTTTCACCTACTGTTTTATGTATTACAAGAGAATGAGGTTTTTCTGCTGGCAAAAATATAGACCCAAAACATGGATACTTTGCTGCTGACATATATGAATAATAAAATGATAGGACTATTGGAGAGGCAGGTTGAGAATGGTGATCTTGCCTTCCTAATTTACCTCTTTTTCTGTCTCAGATTAATTTATATGCTAAACCTGAGAAATGTTAGGGAATATTCAATCTTAAATAATTGTCCATATTATGGGACCTTAATATCCACCATTATATAGGTGTCAAAATAGAAATTTGGTACCACCCTCCCTCCCTAAAATAATGTCATTGTTCAGCCATTTTGAGTTGTGTCCAGCTCTTCATGAGCCTTTTTTGGGGTTTCCTTGACAAAGATATTGGAGTGATTTGCCATTTTCTTCTCCAACTCATTTGCCAGCTGAGGAAACTGAGGCAAACAGGGTTAAATGACTTGCAAAAGTTCACAAAACTAGGAAGGGTCTGAAGCTGGCTTTAAACTTATGTCTTCCTGACTCCAATCCTGGAACTATGTCCAAAGTACCCCACTACTTTTCCCTGCAGACTCTATGCTTAGACAAATGGAACCATTCTTTGTTTTCCATATATCTGCTTGGGCCACTCTGCCTTACTTCCACTAATACTTTGGGTATGGTGGCTTGATTAAAGAGCTATCAGCTGACCTTTATAAGGAAGATGTTCTAGACCTTAAAATATATCCTACCAAAGTGAAGATAGAATGATTAGGCTAGACCTGAAGCTGGGTTGTAGATGACTCCAGTCCCAGTTTCTTTGCCCTCTGGAATATCATATTCCATGCCCTTTGGTCCTTTAATGTAGAAGCTGCTAGATCTTTCTTTATCCTTATTGGAGCTCCACAGTATTTGAATTCTTTTTTTCTAGCTGCTTGCAATATTTTCTACTTGACCTGAGAATTCTGGAATTTGTTTGTTGGAATTTGTCTGGAATTTGATTGTTAGAATATCAGTGTATGCATTTTGCACCTAAGAAATCAGCAAATATTAAAAATCAGAGCTTAATTTATTGTTCTGTTGATTATCTTGACTTAAGAAATATCTTAATATTAATGATTATCTTCAGGGCAGCTAGGTGTCACAATGAATAGAGCACCCGCACTGGAGTCAGGAGGACCTGAGTTCAAATCCAGCCTCAGACACTTGACACTTACTAGCTCTGTGACCATGGGCAAGTCACTTAACCCCCATTACCCAACCAAAAACCAAAAAACAACAACAAAAATGAATAATAGGCACCAGGGGCAGCTAGGTGGCATAGTGGATAGAGCACCAGCCCTGGAGTCAGGAGGACCTGAGTTCAAATCCAGCCTCAGACACTTAATATTACTGGCTGTGTGACCCTGAGCAAATCACTTAACCCCAACTGCCTCACCAAAAAAAAAAAATGATTATCTTCAAATGGTGAGCTAGGTGGCTCAGTGGATAATAGAACACTTTGTCTGGAACCAAGAAGATCTCAGTTCAAATCTCACCTAGCTGTGTGACCTTGATCAAGTCACTTAATCTCTGTTTGCCTTGGTTACCCCACCCCAATCCCCATGTAAAATGAAAATGGAGATAATAGTACCTAATTCTTAGGTGCTCTTGGGTACCCTTGTAAGGATGAAATAAAATATGAAATGCTTTGTAAAATCAAGTAAAATGTTTTGTAAAGCACTCAGTACAGTTCCTGGCACATAGTAAGTGCTATATAAATGTTTGCTATTATTATTAACCATAAAATGGGGAGGATAATAATAAAACTTATCTTCCAGGGTTGTTGTGGAGATTGATAGAGATAATATTTATAAAGTGCTTAGCACAGTGCCTGGTATATAGGAGGTACTTTATAAATGTTGTTGTCATTGTTGTTGTTGTTGTTGCATGTGTCACAAGTACATTTTTCCCTCCAGAGGACTAATTGATAGACATTCATCAGCATACCCTTGCCCTGAAGGGATGAGTACAGAAAACAGTAGCATGGAGAAACACACAATATTCATTAGCTACAAGAGCATTCACTCATCAGAGATTATAGGACCAGTAGCGTGCTTAACCTCACCAAAACTATTCAGCAATTCCCTGGGAAAGATCTGTCACACTATAGTCATCATGAAATCAGCAAAAACAAAACAAAAGAAAACAAAACCCTCAGTTTCCCTACACATAGACATTTCCCACATATGTAACTATATGACTATATGTACCTCTGCTCCCTTTCCTCACCTCCACTCTATTTCACTGAGAAGTCTGAGCCTGACCTCCTAAATCTCTCTTCATTCCTCAGAATTCCTTACTATCTTTGCCCAATCCTCCATCACATTGACTACAGAAAAGGAGATATCCCTAGAATCATCATGAAAGCTAATCCCACTAATTAAACCCAAATTTCCACTCCCTTATGATTGGGACTTGGGTTTAACAATTACTAACTCTCTCTCAAGTATTGTACTTTCAATTTTACCCTCCCTATATGCCTACAAACATCTTTCAGTATTCCTGGTAATTAAAAAAAAAAACTAAAGAAAATAAACCAAGGACCTTTTTTTTTGACACATCTATACCATCTGGTTATTAAACTTTCTTAGTCTCCCCCTTCTTTTCCAAACATCTTAAGAAAGAGTATTTAAAAAAATCTCCATGTCAATACCACTGGCAACATTGGGATTCATATATAGCTACCCTAAACACTCTACTGAAGCTATTCACTCAAATATTACCATTTGCCTTTTAATTGCCAAATCCAAAGACCTAGTTTTAAGTCTTCTCTCTCTCTCTCTCTCTCTCTCTCTCTCTCTCTCTTTCTCTCTCTCTCTCTCTCTCTCTCTCTCACACTGTGAATAAAGTTCCTCCTATTTTATTCTCTTGGCTTCAGAGAAACCACATAAAACTGGTTATATGACATTAAAATATATTTTTATGTTATTTTAATTTTTTATTACATTAGCTATTATTATATTATTATTTTTATTGTATGTATGTATTATATTATTTGTGTTTTATACTATATATCATTCATTTTATATACTATATGTTATTTAGTAATATAAAATTTTATATTATTTTAAAAATAGATTTTATATATATATATATATAATTTTGAAATAGCCTAGGTTTTGATCCCCCTTAATCATTCTCCTGCTCCTTTCCAAGAGTTATTCCTTATAATTTTTTTTAAATTGAAGAAATAAAGGAAAAGAGAAAGAGGAGGGAAACAGGGTGGGTAAATAGCTAACATATCCCCAAAAATCTAAAATTATAGTCAATATTCCATATCTGTGGATGATGGTCTTTGTTAAAAATCAGGGAGCTGTCTTCTTATATCTCTTCAATGACGATGTTTATTCTTTATAATTACACAATGTTCTCTTTCAATTGTTTTGTTGTGGTTGTAGGATTTGAACCCAGTCTCCCATCTCCATATTCAATTTATTTTCTATCATACCATACCTCCTGTCACACCAATCAGGCTTCCTTCCTTGCTGTCCTCTGCTTACAGAATGGCCATTCTGATTTCTATGACATTGCTCATATTATCCCCTTTTGTGTTCATTCTTTTCCTTGAATGTCAACTATTCCCTTTTTGCTTATCTGATGCGACTTAGACTTTAAAGTCCAAATAAAACTCTACCTCTCTTTGTAACTATCTCCCCTCACACTTATGTCCTTTCAGGAACACTTATAGTCAGAATCTTGGTGCTGAGCATTAAATGTGCCAATATTTGGTTTTCTATATTTCAGATTCATTTCTCCTTCTCTTGAGTCTCCATCTATGTCACGAGCTCTTTGAGAATAGGATCTATGATATGTCCTATATGGAAAATGGGAGAAGGAATTTCAGAAGGGGACACATACAAGAAGGACATAATTATATGAAATCTATAATTTCCAAGTTTCCCAAAATTCTCTTCAGCTTCTTACCTTCTTTCTTGAATTACACTATTTTTATCCTCATCTGGTTCCCTGCTGAATTACTTTGACAATAAACTAATTGCATTAATGCTTTTAACTATCTGTGCCTGGTTCAGAGAAGAAGCATTCTTCTTGAGTATTCCTAATCGGAATGTAGGGAGTATTGTTGTTTCTCCTTGATTTTCTTCCTCATTCTTCTTCTGGTGTACTTTTAGAATGTTGCTAGCAAGTCTTGGGAGATCTGGGCACATTTAAGACCTTTCAGTTTGCCAGCTTAATTTGAGGCCTACCCTTATCTTTTTTTTTTTTTTTTTGGCTAGATAAGTTTCCAGAGGAGACCAAACCCATACCTTGTTCTTCATACTGCAACTTTTAGCTGATGATTTCAATATTATTGGTGCTTTACATTGATCCAATGAAGTCAAAAGGAAAAAAAGAAAAGAAAGGATGCATCTGGTAGGAGATGAGAAGAGTAATAAAGGAAAAATGAGGGGTGGGAGGCAGAAAGAGAAAGGAATGATCTTTTTCCATACGTCACATATTCCTTAACCTTCTGCCTCATCAGCTATTAATTCTTTAACAGTAGCAATCCTTTCCTATCTTGGTCCCTTGCCACCCCCTCCACTAGCCCTGTGGGATCTTTGCTCCATTTATTAAATGAGCACTGGACTCTGTCAAGAAATGTTTCATTTTTACATGCTTCTGAGAAGGAAGAATGAGGTTGCACACAGAGAGACCTTGGAACTCTGGAAGAGCTTTAACTTTTGCTTTTAATTTTATTTTTTAAGAGAAATAAACCTCTCAGTTTTGGTCCAGAAGAAATAGGAGAACTGGGGAGGAGATGAGGCATGGAGCAGGTTGAAGCGAGTAGGGGGATGCATCATTTGTTAATAGATATCTTAGTCTGTGCTATGTTTCAGTTGTCCAAATTAAAAGCATTTTCCATGACACTGGAAAAGTTTGATAGGTATAGACTGGAGAAAGGGCATCACAATATTCCTTTCAGACGTTTGTGTATGGGACTTTAGAACACACACACACACACACACACACACACACATACACTGTATAGCACAGGAGTATAAGAACCGAAACGAACTGCTGAGATTAAGCTTTCCATAATGAGAAGTGCGAATGGTTTTCTTCTCATCAGTTTTCAAAGGAACTTCTCTGTCAGCTGGACTCAGCAGAGGTGGTCCACCTCAAGTCTACAAACCAGACTTGTCCATTCCCCACTCCACCTCCAGAAGGGCATAATGCCAAACACTCATGTCTCTAGCTTTATTTTCTCCCTAGCATCTGCCCCAGCAGATTTTTTTGAAGTGTTCTTGGCCTGGCTTTGCTCACTCTTTTCTCACTCCATCCAAGTGCCTTTGAATGAAATTAAGGTTATGAAGTAGTGCTAGTCTGACAAACCTTGGAACTAAAGTATTTTATCTGAGGGCTACAGGGACCCAGAGGGCCTACTTGCATATCAGTGTGCCTCATTCCTCAATATATACAGTGTCATCTTTTCAAAAGAGTAGATCTGTTTTCAAGGAACTCCTTGTTAAGTCTCTCCCCAGTGGACAGCAGAAGACACAGTGATGTGAAAGTCAGCAAAAGGCTCTCTTGCCTCATTCCCTAAAATTTGCACATCAGTATTCCTTCAGTTTAAGGTATTAAAATCCCCTGGTAAAATCACAAGAGGTTCTCTCAGGAATTGACTTCTTCCAAAGCTGATTCCCAAAGTCATTAAACCTCAAAAATTCAACAAACACTCGATGAATTCATAGTCAATTAAACCATTTTCTTCTATTAATTCAGGATATTATTATTCAAGGAATGTGAAGATAAGTAAGTCTTAGTGAAAACAAAGGGAATAGCAAAAGTTTCAGATCATGGAGAACTCACTCCTATGGAGTGGATGGTCTTGAGTAGCCATAAGGCAGCATAAGAACATAGATATGTGTTTTAGGGTTGGGTGGGACAAGAAGAAAAGAAAGGATAGAGGGCTGGCAAAAAATGAAGGGAAGAATTATCAAGGACAAAGGGATCAATAACTTTGTTTTGGAGGAGCCTGACAATTTAACTCCTATAAATGTTGTTTTCTTGTAAACCTCAGAAACAATGCTAGGATTCTAACCCAATGTGCATTAACTAAGGACTTCCTTTGTGCAAGGCACTCTACTAATTATCAAGTATATAAATGTATAAAGATAAAGAAAAAAAATGGTCTCCTTCCTCAATGACCTTACATTCTCCAGGGCAATACAACATACAAACAGATAACCATAGCAATTCTTTCTCATTACTCAGTACAGTCCTTGGTTAGTGAGGGAAATTTCAAGATAACTCTAATTTTTGAATGCACTATCACATGTCATGTTTGGCAATTTCCATGGAGGCTAACAAGTCAACTTATTTCTTTATTTTGAAGTGGGAGTATGATCATTTCTTTGGCCTCTCAATACTAGATTTACATGTTGCACAATTATTCTTGGTCATATACAATTCCTTAGTGGCTGAGTACTTGGAAGAACCAATCAGAATAGATGATGATTATATTCAATACACCACATACTTCCCTTATCCATTGTTTCTCTTCAATTTGGTCAGATTCAGAAAGCATTTAGCAAGTACTTAATTGTATGCAAGGCAGTATGCTAGGTTCTGGGGATGTGAAGACAAAAATGAACTAGCCACTATCCTTGATTAGCTTGCATTCTATTCGACAAGAACTATTCTTTGTGTACACAGAGAAGTAAAGAAAGGATAATTTGGAGAGAGAGACAGACACACAGAGAGAGACAGAGAGACTAACCTGGGAGAGACCAGAGAAGGTTTCCTATTTGTTATGGTACCCAAAGGCAGCCTGGAAAATAATGATTTTAAGAGAGAGAAATGATTCATATTTGAAATGGCGGCATATCTGAACTGGCCAGACACAGTTGTTTCAGGGCTAGATGGGAATGAAAGATGGAGAAATAAAGACAGATCCTAAAAGCATATAATTGTTGAAGGGCACAGGTGAATTCACATGTTTAGAATGCATGTGGCTGTCATGTTATCTATGAGGAATATACATGCTCTAACCCTGAATCCAGACATGCCTAGACCTTTAAATTAGAGAATTCCTGGTTAATCTCTTATAGTACATTTAAGGAACCATTTTTTCTAGGCTGCTCACCTCACCCTGGCTATCCTATATCAACAAGTTATTATTTGCTGGCTTAATTACTTTGTTTTACCAAGAAATAGAATCTAGATCTCCTTCTTTAGTATAATTATCTGTTTTTATAAAAGCTTATAAATTATATGAGGTATACAGTGTGCCTAGAATGTAATGGGAAACCTGGAAAATGAAGTGAAGACTATGTTAAATTATTGGAAGAGTTTGATTATGCAAATTAATGATCAGTGGTTCTCCATCTTGTTTATGGACAGCAGAAAAATTAGCTATACATGTCAAGATGTACATTAGGTGTCTGGAAGGAAAGATTATCAGATATAAGAGTTTGTAGCTATGACGGCTAAACCAGTTTTTCACCTTAGAATGGATATCCACTTGCTTCAGATGGGTTGCTCATAGCCCCATTTATATACAGGAGCCTGGACTAGAGATCGGAGAGGTCTTTTTAAGCTGCAAAAGTCTGTGAACCATTATAACTATTTTCCTGAGGATCACTTCACACAAAACCAAATGTGCATGCTGGCCAGCTTCCCTATGTCTGTCAGTGGTACCCCCAATTTCCCAGTCACTCATGCTCAAAACTTTGGAATCATCTTTGAATCCTCCCTGTCCTTTGACCCCACCATCTCAGTCAATTGCCAAGTGTTGTCAATTCTTCCTTCACAATTTCTCTTGCACCCATCCCTTCCTTTTCATTCCCCTGCCACCACCCTTGTTTAGGTCCTTGTTACCTCATTCTCTGACTATGCAGTAACTTCCTAACTGGTTTCTATGACTTCCTTTTCTTACCCATTCCCTTCTGCTATATCCTACACACCATCACCTGATTAATCTTAAAAAAAAAAAGCACCACTTTGATCATCTCACTCCCCTATTTAAAAGCTTTTAAAGGCTTCTACATAGTGGATAGAATCAAATTAAAGCCCTTAAGCCTAGCATTCAAACTTATTTATCTTTTTCATCTACATATCATCACTGTTTTCCTCAAAATGGATATCTCATCTAAATATCATCACAAGCCTCCTTAATGATGTGCTGGTGTTAAGGCTAAAATTCTAGCTAAACTGTCTAAAATTTGTAATGAGTGGTCACCAATAAATTATAAGCTTTAGCAAGTGTTAGGCTTTTAAGCATTTATTAAGGAGAATAAGAATTTGTTAAAGAGAGAAAGAAAGGCCTACATTCATCTACCTATTAAAGGAAGAGCACATTTCTATCTCCATTCTCTGCAAGAATCCACAGGAAAGAGCCTAAGTCAGAGCGCCAGGATCCCCCTTATTCCTTCCACCAGCAAACGTCACTTCCTGACGCCAAAGAAAAGATGCATGGTCTTGCCCTCAGAGACATTCACCTCATGGCGGAGTTTTTCTACAGTAAGTCTCCAGCAGGTTGTGTCATTCTGGTTGTTACACTGGTCCCTTTTTGCCGTACAATCGCCTGTACTTCCAACTCTGTTTGACCATTCTGTTCCATTGCTTCTGCTCTGGGGCTCTGCTTATTTGATGGGTAAGAGGTCACCTCATCTGGCTGACCTCAAAGTCAGCATATAGAATGTCAGCTATCTTCTTGTCTTCTCCTGTTTTCTGCCTTCTGTTCTGGGAATTGTAATCAAATCAATATTATCATAATGAAAAGCATCTATCAGTCAATCCCCTTTGATTACATTCATCATTCCTATAATAGCATCTGTCAATCAAATACCCTATGATTCCACTCATCATCACTGCAATTTCTTACATCAGATCAACCCTCCCTGGCCACCACCCCTCTATATGTGTTGTCTGTCCCTATTAGAATAGAAACTCCTTCAGAGTAGGTACCATTTTGTTGTTTGTATTCCCATGGATTAACATACTACTTGGTACATGTTGTTATTGTTCTTCGGTCATTTCAGCCCTGACCTATACCCTTTGTGATCCCATTTGGGCTTTTCTTGACAAAGATAATGGAGTGGTTTGCCATTTCCTTCTCTAGCTCATTTGACAGATGAGGAAACCGAGGCAAACAAGGTTAAGTGACTTGCCTAGGATCACAGAGCTAATAGGTTTCTGAGGATGTTTTAACTTATGAAGATGTCTGCCTGACTCCAGGACTGTCACTCTATCCACTACAACAAAGAACTAAAATGCTTTTTCATTAATTCATTTTTTAAAAATTGAGGACAGCTAGATAGAGAGTATAGTTCACTTGGGAGTCATAAATAGCTGACACTCAATCTTGCATCAGACACTTAGTATTTGTGTGACAGCAGGCAAGTCACCAAGCAGCTCTCATCCCCAGGTTCTTCGTCTTTGGTTATTAAGTCATGTCTGACTCTGTGACCCCATCTGGGATTTTCTTGGCAAAGACACAGGAGTGGTTAGACATTTCCTTTTCCAGAACATTTTGCAAATGAGAAAACTCAGAGAAACAGGATTAAGTGACTTGTCCAGGGTCACAAAGCTAGTAAATGTCTGAGGCCAGCTTTCAACTCAGGTGTTCCTGGTTCCAAGCTTGGTGCTCTATTCACTGAGCCACCTAACTGACCCTCTTCATCTTTAAAATGGGGACAAAAATAGTGCCTATGTCACAGTGTTGCAGTAAGGCTTCAATGAAATAATATGTATAAAATTCTTTAAAAATATTAAAGTGCTCCAGAAGTGCTAGCTTATTTCACCTCTATATCATCACAAATAAAATGGAAACAATAACACTAATACTTCTGCCTCAGTGTTGTGAGAATCAAATCATATAAACTACATAAAGTACTTTATAAACATGGAAGTGTTACATAAATATTAGTTATTCTTTTTATTATGATTAAACTGTACTATTTGTCATCCCCAAAATTATTTTGTCCATTTTTGCTTCCATTTTTGGACTATTATTATTATTCCCATTTTACAAATGAGAAAACAGGCAAACAAGGGTCACTGAGTTTCCCAGGGTCACACAGCAAGTGTCTGAAGATAGATTTGAACTCTGGTCTTTTTTTTCTTTTTTTTTTCTTTTTTTGGTGGATCAATGGGGGTTAAGTGACTTGCCCAGGGTCACACAGCTAGTAAATGCCAAGTGTCTGAGGCTGGGTTTGTACTGAGGTCCTCCCGAATCCAGGGCAAGTGCTTTATCCACTGCGCCACCTAGCTGCCCCCAAACTCTTTTTTGACTCCAAGCCCAGAACTCTATCTACTGTACCACCCAGCATCTCTTTAGTCTCTGTGAAGAACTCTCTAATCTCTAGTCTAAAGACTAGAAATGACCTTTACCTACTCACAAATCCTACAGAACTTATGGGTTGCAGATCCAATATAAGACTAAACATTTAATGTCATTTTTTGCAATTCTTTACATGCATTTCACCTAATTCAAAACAATAAAAAAATTATCAAGCATGTACTATGTGCCAGGCACTGTGCTAAGTGCTGGGGATACATTTAAAAAGATGGAAAACCTCTGCCATGGAGGAGCTTACAATCTAATGGGGAGAGAGACTACACACAAAAGGAAGAAGCAGGAACGTAGGGAGAGGGAGGGGAGCAGATACCATGGTGTATATTATTCTAAGGAGTTGAAAAAAATGGACAGAGCAGCAGATATAGTGCAGATTAAGCCCCAAAGTCCAGTTCCTATCATCAATAAAGGAAGGCATAAAGAGGAGTTTGGTATTCTACATCCAGTCCTCCAATCAGAAGGGAGAAGAGGCTGAGGGAGATGATGTCCCTTAAGGTTGGAGTTAGCATGGTGATAGGATTAGAAGTGATAAGCTTAAACTGGAAGGAACAACTTAAAAACAAGACAGAACAGCCAATTCAGAATGAAGTAACCTAGATGTCTACTAAATTACAATCTCTTGGATGGCATGTAATTTATTTACATCCTCCAAGTTAGTAGAGTACCTGGCACATAGTAGGTAAGCAATATAAATTGGAGGTTGAATGAATAAGGAAAAATAAAATAATCAAGCTGGAGATTACACATACACACACACACACACACATATATATATATAAATCTTTTTGCTCATCAACCAATAAGTATTTTTAAGGGCCTACTATATGTCAGCCACTGCACCAGGCCTTGTAGATAAAAAGACAAAAAGTAACCATATTTGGAGAGCTTACAATTTCAAAAGCAACAGTGCCTAGCCTTATTCACCCAGAATAAAATACATTCTAGCTTTTAAAAAGCTATGGAGATTTTACAACTTATTTTGGTAATATAGTAGAATATTTAATACTCTTGATGGCCAATAAATTCCATATGTTGAACTTAAGTGTCTATTTTTTGCTTGAATTCTATTATCTCTTCTTTGTTATAAAACATCAGTGTCACCATAACTTTACAGTCCCTGTGTCCTTGGTGCTGTTCTGTATCTTCTACTATGAACCCTTGTTATAGTTAGATCACTCTGTAACCCCTCAACTTTTTTCATTTTTTGTATTGATCACCCCTTTCATCTTTCCTAAACATTCTCGTTTTCTAACCATTTGGTCATCCATTCAACTTTTTAAACTAGTAATTCACAAAACTTTTGGTTTCAAGACTTTTCACCCTTAAACACTATTGAGGACACAAAAAAAGCTTTTGTTTATATTGATAGATAGTTACCATGTTAGAAATTAAAGCTGATAAAATTTAGACATTTACTTATACATTAAAAGGAATGATAATAAATTCATTGCATATCAATATAATAGCATTTTTATGCAAAATAGCTATTTTGCCAAAAACAGTGAAAAAGTGCATCTTTTTATTTTTGCAAAAATCTTCAATAGCTAGCTAAATAGAAGAACAATGCATTCTCATATTTGATTTTGCATTCAGTCTTTTGTTTTGATTGAAGTATATAAACAAAGTTTGGGCTAATGGATATATGGAATGGGAAAAGGGAGGAGTAATTTAATAAGCACATAATAACTTAATATATTTATGAAAATAGTTTTGGCCACACAAATACCCTGAAAAGGGTTTGGGTGCCCCTAGGGGTCCAAAGACCACACTTTGAGAAGCTCCTTTCTAAATAACACTGCCCCTCCTCAAATTCTCCAGGTCCCACTTTACACATCAGCCTAAGAACTGCAAATAATGTTGAATAAATAGCTGAGTGCTCTCATGGGCAAAATTATAAAGTTGAAAGTTTGGTTTGGTTAAGCACCCAATTTAAAAATGCTTCTTTAAAATATTCTAACCTTTAGTGTAAAAACATGACTATGGATAAAAAAGACTTTTAATGTCAAGTTCTTACAGTATTACATGTAGGTGATCATTTAAAAAAAATCTTTCTAGCCACAATATTAAAATAGTTACCTCAAATAAACACATTAGCACAGACAACAGAGCTTTGAAAGCAATATCTGTATTTCCTCTTTTCCTACTCTAAAATTTACTCTGATGGAAAAATAAATTACAATATAACTTTATTCACCTAAAGTGTAAAAGTTCTTCATTGTGTAGCCATGTGAAACTTATTCATTTTGTAAAGTTTTATTAAACATGACATGTTATATTTTTCTTTTTAAACTTCTCTGATTACAAAAAGAAAAATGAATACTCGTGCTTATCTGTTGTTTCACATAATGTCACATTATATATATATATATCATATATAGTGTATTATATTATATGAAAAGATATCAGATTTAACATACAAGTACTCTATAATATTCATGAACAGAATAAAGTTGCTGATTCAGAATAGAGTAGGACAGTTAAGTTATGAACTCCTCATAAAGCCAGATGGAACTGAGACATGACCAGAGGGATAAAAATATGGCCACTGTCAGCTAAATAACAGAACTTAAAAGAAAATATTTGATAGAACTCCAAAGAACTCATGATGAAGGATACTATCCATCTCCAAATAGAGAACTGATGAATTGAAAGTACAAATTGAATTCAGAGTGCAAATGGATTTTTTTCTCTCTCTTTCTTTCTTTCTTCTTTTCCTTTCCTTTCCTTTCCTTTCCTTTCCTTTCCTTTCCTTTCCTTTCCTTTCCTTTCCTTTCCTTTCCTTTCCTTTCCTTTCCTTTCCTTTCCTTTCCTTTCCTTTCCTTTCCTTTCCTTTCCTTTCCTTTCCTTTCCTTTCCTTTCCTTTCCTTTCCTTTCCTTTCCTTTCCTTTCCTTTCCTTTCCTTTCCTTTCCTTTCCTTTCCTTTCCTTTCCTTTCCTTTCCTTTCCTTTCCTTTCCTTTCCATGTCTGATAGAATAATTTGCTTTGCCTGAAAACACATATTTACATTTTTTCATTCCCTTCTAAGTAGGTGGGAGAGTAGGTTGAGTGAAAGGGAAAATTCAAAACTGAAAATAAAATTCATTATAAAAATAAAAAAAAGAAAACAAAAAACAAAAAAATGCTAATAAATGAAGGATACCCAAAATTTCTGAGGAAAATGTGGGTGTGTGTATGTGTGTGTGTTGGGATGAGTTTTATTATCAAAGGACTTAAGCTGGAAGTGATTTAGAAGTGACAAGGGAAATTGGTAAGTATGGGATGATGATAGGAAATGAATGATTTAGCAATTCAATAATCATTTATTTAGCAACCATTATGTTTAAGATACTGTGGTAGTTTGGAGGAATATAAAGATAAAAATTAAAGAGTGGGGGCAGCTAGGTGGTGCAGTGGATAAAGCACTGGCCCTGGATTCAGGAGGACCTGAGTTCAAAACTGGCCTCAGACAATTTACACTTACTAGCCGTGTGACTTTGGGCAAGTCACTTAACCCAAGTTGCCTCAAAAAAAAAAAAGAGTGTTGGCCCTCAAGGAAGTTATAGTCTTTTAAATTGATTATGATGGTAACCCACTAGCCAAAGATAATAAATAGTAAAGTAATGTAAAGGTTACATCAAAAGTGTTCTAGCACTTATGTTTCATTTGAACCTTGTATTTAGAAGTCAAATTTCCCATTCAATTCTGGCCTTTTAATCAAAAATGCTTTAAATTCCTCTGTAGAACAATCATGGGGGAGAGGATATGTTTCTAGATATAATTTTAAGTTTTATCTGCCTAATTAACATTTTTGTATAAAATTCAACAAAACACAAAAGAAACACACAAAATCAAGCCTTGATTTATAACCTTAGCTGATTTCCAAGGTATAAAAGCTCTTGTTGTAAATTTAACAATGGGCTACCAAGTTGGAGCTGGTTGTTCATATACACCCCTGGATCACACTGAAAACTTTTTAAAAAAATCTTACATAGACTCATTACATCTTAAAGCCTCTTTCTATTTCCAAAACACTTTCTGAGGTATGAAGTAATTAAGGTAATTTTGTATAGGTATTTCTCTTTCGAGTCCTTATCTGAATACTCTTAGAGAAAACCATCTAAAGTACACTGTGACTCCTTGAGCCAGTCCACTGTCCATCTACTTAAGGCCTTTGTAAGCCCTTATTTCTAAGCCTTCCTCTAAATAGAGGTCTTTACACAAAAAGCCTATAAGGTATTTTGCAGCATTAACTATAAAAGTTCTTCATGCTTACAAATACGCTGTAGAAGAATCAGTGAGATGGGAGAGATAGTTACCAGTTACATGAAATGTAAAGTAAATGGAGGTATTTAAGAAGTGACAAGGACTGTATTAAAGCCAAGAAGGTATTAAGTACCCACTCTAATACTACAGAGACTTAGAAGTAAATTTAATGAGCAAGATGTTATTGCCTAAGCCTGATTCTGATAGTCATTGTTTTGGGGGGACTAGCTTCCCCAGAAGAATTGGAGGCTCATCCTGAATCTTGTAAAGTAAAAAAACGATTTATTAGGAGAGAGGGATATATGACCAGGGAGTGAACAGTTCACCATTGTGACTGTCCCACTGGAGTAAGAGAAGACCTGTCTTTTGTATCTTTATAAAAGAAAGGGAGGGAAGGGCATTACAAAACATTGGGAGGGAAATGCAAAACAGGAAGGGGATTTTGGAATAATGGAGCATCAGTAAGATATGCAGTACCTATACATATCTTGTATATGATCTAGAAGAACTTGATATTGCTTATCAGCATACTGGGGTCATGTGCTGCCATGTCTCATACCTGAGTGGGAGAGAGAGCTGTTTTTCCCTTGATCTTGGGGGTTGGGATCTTTAGGTTTCTTGGGGTCCCTCTGCATTCCAGTAACAGTCATATACTGAAATTACTCCAGTGTCATATCTTTAGCTATACTAGACTGTTTCTAAATCTGCTTAAGTAGCAAATTGATTGAGGTTGGCTTTTTTTTTCTCTTCTATGGATTTGAGATGCAAGAATATAGACAAGGGAAATTACTCTGGCCATAGTGCTTTAGAGAAGTAGGGGGCAAAAAAGTTATTTTGAATAGGAATAGGTGAGAAGGTGATTGTGAGAAGATGGTTGTTGAGATGGCAGTTAGGTGACACAGTGCACAGAATGTTGGACTGGGAGCTACGAAGACCTGAGTTTGAATCTTGCCTTGGATACTTACTGACTCTGTGAATGACCATGAGCCATTCACTTAACGTCTCATTCTCAATCTCCATATCTGTAAAATGTGGGAAATGATAGCATCTCCCTCAAAGGGTTGTTATAGGGATGAAATGAGAATACACAGGTGGTGTTTTGCAAACTATAAAACGTTATGTAAATGAAAGCAATTAAAATTCAATTCAATAAACTTTTATTCTGTACCCATTATATGCTGGACACTATGCTAACCATTGAGTATACAAAAAGAGACAAAAGGCTGTCATTGATCTAAAGGAGCTTATAATCTAATTGTGGAGGGAGGAGGAAAGCATCCAAATCCATATATAAACGGTAAGCTATATACAGGATAAATAGAAAATAGTTGAAAAAAGGAAAGCCTGGGATTAAGACAGGTTGTAGAAGGTAGGATTTTATTTGGGATTAAAAGAAATCTAGGGAGGTCAGTAGTTGGAGCAGAGGACAAGTTTCAAGTTTGAGGGACAACCAGAAAAACTTTCCAGAGCTGCAATAAGGAAGGAACCTAAGTAATTTTATTTCCCTTTGTCCCTATTAGGCACTTTGGGATATCAGGGGATAAATTGGAGGGATGTTTCTGCTTTAGAGTTCCAAAAATTTTCAGAAAGATCAAGATACCTGGGTATCTTAAACACAAATTACACTATCATGGCAGAGGGGAAACATCAGAGGATTTAGGGTAACAGAACCTTGCTTCAAATCCAGTCTCTGTTGCTTACTATATATATATATATATATATATATATATATATATACACACACATATATATATGTATATATATATATATATAAAATTATGAATAAGTCATTTAACCCCTCAGAGCATCAGTTTCTTCATCTGTGAAAGAACTGGATTAGGTGACATCTAAGGGCAATTTGACCTCTAAATCAATTATCCTATATCTAAACTATCACAATTTCCAAATGAATGGGTCTTAGTACCTTTCCAAAATATTATAACAATAATAAGTAAATTTTTACATATCATAAAAATATAATTAATAATATTTAAATGTTAGTTGAGGTCCCTGATCCCTCTATCTATTTTTTTCTCCAAAATTATAGAATGACCACCTTGACATGCTGGGAAGGATTTTGTGTCTTCAACAATTATATGGTTTTGTGTGTCTACGTTTGCATGTGTGCATGTGTGCATGTGTGTGTGAATGCATTTTCTTTTGACTATATCAGACAGTCCTGGCACTTAGCTTAAGGAATAGAGAGGGAAATAGGCCTGTTCCTTAATGGTCAGATTAAGCAAGACAAAGTAAATTATTATCTGAGACCTTGCAAATTTCTGCAGGAAAATTATTCCAATTAGCCTGAACCAGGGAGCAAATTAGAAGGCAATTAAAAAGAGTAGCCCTTATTTCATTGACATATACCACTATTATTGTCATTTTAACAGTAAGAAACAACTATTGAACTCAAGAATCTAGCACATTGTACCCAATCTTTCTCCCTAAATGTTCCCCCAGCTCTGGACAAACACAAATATGTTCTATGATGGGCTCAGTCCTGGGGAAACCTGGTCTCTTAAAAGAGTAGTTAGGATCACTTTTCTCACACTCCTCACTTCATTAAAACCCTACTCTGGCACTCAAGAAGCAAATTACATAAAGCTTAGGTTTTTGGCTTATGTCTAGGTATCCCCAAAAAAGAGAGTGAAAAGGTATTCAATGTTCAATGTCAATTATGTATGAGACAGCTATTTATTTCTTACAAACAAAAGAAAGGCTAATGGACAAAAGAGACCCAAAGTATGCACTAAAAGAACATATAACAGGATTCAATATCTTAACCTAACACATTAAACTCTATTAGGAGGCTAGTCTCTCATTCTCTTAAGAATATTAAGTAGTTTGCAGAATTACTAATTAGGCATTTTACCACTCATTTGTATTGCCATAACAACTCTGTTCATGTGTTCAATGTTTTGGTGGTTATTCCAAGAAGAGTAGAGATCTCCTTGGACTACTTAATCAGCACCAATGAAAAGGACCTAGAACTTCCAAATATCTTGAGCTAGCATGATTGCCTCTGTCACAGGGGAAATATGTGGTGGTGGGTTCTTAGGTATTGCATTTTAAATAATTACACCTCTTTGCACACAATCCAATTAGAATAAAATATTGTTTTATTTGGGCACTAGAGAAAATGACCAAGTAGGAAGTCAAAGACTTCCCTCAGGGGGAGAAAATGGCATAGTGACAATATGATTCTCTGAGGCACATTTCTCTTCAGCCAGGTGGGAGGCCAAAGCCTTTATAGAGGATGGATGGTGGGGGGATGTAGGCGGTGACTACCTGACTATGGACAGTTTCTTTTGGGGGTGCAGAAAACTTCCTGAGAGTCAGGGCAATTTTCTTTTGGAGTGATAGTCCTGACCTTTGGAGTTCTCTCTGTCTCCTAGGTCAGGTAGTAGCCCCACCTAACTGACCTTTCTGCTATAGAATTTCATCTCCCCTTACTTCTTAGGTGTGTCTGTCCTGCTAGCTAGCTGTCCAGTTTAAATTTTAGTAGACCTTTCATTCCTAGATATGTCCTCACCAAATATCACATCTAAACTGGCAGATTATCATATGAGCTTGAGATGTTTGGAAGTACCAGATCCTTTTGATTGGAGTTGATGTGTACCCTAAATTTAAAGAAATTCAATGATATTATGCAAAGATTTATAGGGAAATCATGGACCAATTTATATATTTAAATGAAATACCACAAATGGAAACAAGGACATGGAGGTGAGAATGAATATAAAAAACAATGTCAAGAACACTAGAGTTCACATCAAACTATGCTGGAGTTGAGGTAGTCCAAGAAAAAGATAAAAGTGATTCTGTATATGGATTGGACAGGTTTTTTTTTTCCCAATTCCTTTTTTATTATTATTATTTTTATGATAAAAGCATGTTATTATTTTCTAGATACATGTAGAAATAGTTTTCAACATTTGTTTTTATAAAATTTCTAGTTTCAAATTTTTCTCTCTCCCTTCCCTCTCTCCACCCTCTCCAAGAAAGCAAACAATCGGATATAGCTTATATATGTAGAATCACATTAAACTTATTTCTGCATTAGTTGTGCTGTGAAAGAAGAATCAGAAGAAAAGGGAAAAACAAAAAAAAAAGAAAAAAAAGCAGAAATAGTATGGCTCAATCTGCATCTAGATTTCCATAGGGTTTTTTCTTTTCTGGATTTGTAGATCATTTTCCAGCATGAGTCCTTTGGAACTATCTTGGACCATTGTATTACTGAGAAGAGTCAAGTCTGTCACAGTAGATCAACACACAATGTTGTTGATACTGTGTACAATGTTCTCCTGGTTCTGCTCATCTCACTCAGCATCAGTTCACGTAATGCCTTCCAGGTTTCTTTGAAGTCCACCTGCTCATCATTTCTTACAGCACAATAGTATGCCATTACATTAATATACCACAAATTGTTAAGCCATTCCCCAGTTGATGGTCATCCCCTCAATTTCCAATTCCTAACACCACAAAAATAGCAGCAATAAATATTTTTGTATGTGTGGGTCCTTTTCCTTTTTTTATGATCTTTTTGGGAAAAAGACCTAATGGTGGTATTGCTGGGTCAAAGGGTATGCATAGCTTTATAGCCCTTTGGGCATAATTCCAAATTGCACTCCAGAATGGTTGCATGAGTTTTCAGCTCCACCAACAATCCATTCGTGTTCTAATTTTTCCACAGCTTCTCCAACATTTATTATTTTCCTTTTTTGTCATATTAGCCAATCTGATAGGTGTCAGGTGGTAACTCAGAGTTGTTTTAATTTGCATTTCTCTAATCAATAGTGATTTAGAGCATTTTTTCATATGGGAATAGATAGCTTTGGTTTCTTCATCAGAAACCTGCCTGTTCATATCCTTTGACCATTTCTCAATTGAGGAATGACTTAGATTTTTATAAATTTGAGTTAGTTCCCACTACATTTTAGAAATGAGGCCTTTATCAAAAATACTGGATATAAAAATTGTTTCCCAGCTTTCTGCCTCCCTCCTAATTTGGGATGTATTGCTTCTGTTTGTTCAAAACCCTTTTTATTTAACGTAATCAAAATCATCCATTTTGCATTTCATAATATTCTCAATCTCTTATTTGGTCATAAATGGTTCTCCTTTCCACAAATCTGAGAGGAAAACTATTACTTCCTCTCCTAATTTACCTATGCTATTACCTTTTATGTCTAAATCATGTACCTATTTTGACCTTATTTTACTATAATGTGTAAGATGTTGGTTTATGTCTAGTTTCTGCCAGTTTTCCCAGCAGTTTTTGTCAAATACTGAGTTCCTATCCCAGAACCTGGAGTCTTTGGGTTTATAAAACAGTACATTACTAAAGTCATTTACTACTGTGTCTCCTGTGGCTAAGCTATTCCATTGATCCTCCACTCTATTTCTTAGCCAGTACCAAATGGTTTTGCTGACTGCCACTTTATAGCAAAGTTTCAGATTTGGTACAGCTAGCCCACCTTCCTGTGCATTTTTTTTAATAGTTCTCTTGATATTTTGTTCTTCCAGATGAATTTTGTTATAATTTTTTCTGGCTCTATAAAATAATTTTTAAGTAGTCTGATTAGTATGGCACTAATCAAGTAAATTAATTAAATTTAATTAATTAACTAGAATTGTCATTTTTTACTATATTATTTTGGCCTCTCAATGAGCAATTGATATTTTTCCAATTATTTAGACCTGATTTGATTCATGTTAAAAGTGTTATGTAATTGTGCTCATATAGTTCCTGGCTTTGTCTTGGCAAGTAGACACCCAAGTATTTTATACTGTATAAGTTTACTTTAAATGGAATTTCTCTTTCTATCTACTTCTGCTGGCCTTTTTGGTCATGTGTAGAAATGCTGATGATTTATGTGGATTTATTTTATATCCTTCAACTTTGCTGAAGTTGTTAATTGTTTCAAGTAGTTTTTTAGTTGATTCTCCAGGATTCTCTAAGTATACCATCCTATCATCTGCAAAGAGTGAAAGTTTTGTTTCTTCCTTGCCTATTATAATTCCTTTAATTCCTTTTTCTTCTTTTATTGCTAAAGCTAGCATTTCTAGTTCATTAAATAATAGAGGTGATAATGGACATCCCTGTTTCACCCCTGATATTATCAGGAAAGCCTCTAACTTATCCCCATTACTTATAATATTTGCTGATGGTTTTAGGTAGATACTGCTTATTATTTTAAGGAAAGCTCCACTTATTCCTATGCTCTCTAGTGTTTTTATTAGTAATGGGTGCTATATTTTGTCAAAAGCTTTCTCTGCAACTATTGAGATAATCATATGATTTTGGCTAGTTTTCTCACTGATGTGGTTGCTTATCTTGATAGTTTTCCTAATGTTGAACCAGTCCTGCATTTCTGGTATAATTCCCACCTGGTGATAGTGTATTATCCTGGTGAGCACTTGCTGTAATCTCCTTGCTAATATCTTATTTAAGATTTTTGCATCAATATTCATCAAGGAAATTGGTCTATAATTTTTTTTTCTCTTTTGGCTCTGCCTGGTTTTGGTATGAATACGATGTTTGTGTCATAAAAGGAATTTGGTAGTACTCATTTTCACCTATTTTTCCAAATAATTTGTATAGAATTTTAATTAATTGCTCTTTAAATGTTTGCTAGAATTCACTTGAAAACCCATCTGGCCCTGGAAATTTTTTTTTCTTAGGGAGTTCATTAATGGCTTGTTCTTTCAGATGAATTTTGTTTTTATTTTTTTTTTACCTCTATAAAATGGATTGGATAGTTTTAACTGGTGATATTGCAAAGGCTGAAGGTGCTTCTCTTTTCTTTTCCAATTAGGATGATCTGTGATCTGAAAATAAATATGAAGGTTTGAAATGGAACCAAAACCAAAGAAAGTTGAGGAAATGATAGGAAAGTAACAATATATCATCATCTACCTGAGTACTAAAAGACTTAGTAGATAGAATTGCTGAGCTGCTCTTTCAAGTGATCTCTTTAAGATTTTGGTGAATGAGATACCTACCTTAAGCCTAGAGGATAATCATCCCACATTTTCCAAAAAATGAGAAAAAGGGAGTTTAAATATTTGACTTTTATTTCCAGCAAAATTCAAGGTTATGGTCTTAAAATAGTGGGAGTTGAGCATTTAGAAGGGGAAACAACAATCAATAACAACTAGACTAATAGGTTAAAAAAACTTCCATATATATTATGCTTGGATTTCAGCTAAGCATTTCCCAAAGTCTCTTATGCTATGATCGTGGACAGGATGGAGAGATATGGTCCAGATGTTATAACAGTTCAGTGGTTTCAGGCCTGTTTGAATGATCAAATCCAAAGAGGAGTGATTAATGCTTCTATGTCAGGGTAGGAGGAGGGCTTTATTGGAAACACTCAGATTTATTTTTGGCTCTGTACTATACAACATCCTTTAGTAATGTCTTGGATTAAGGAATACTTAGAAGATGTACTTATCACATATAAAGATATCAGGAAATTTGGGGAAAGTTAACATACTGGATGATATAGTTTGGATTTAAAGGAGAATTGCCATTTGAAATGATGGTCCAAATCTAATAAAATAAAATTTATTAAGGATAAATATGAAGACTAAAACTTATATTTAAAAACAACCAAAACTTGACAATAGAATAGAGGAGGCATGCCTATATAGCAATTAATAGGGGGAAACTGGATCTAGGGCCTTGGTGGATTATAAGCTTTGTATGTCCACAATATGATATGGAAATCAATACTCAGATTGCCTTGACCATATTGAGATAATATTAATAACATAATGAATATGAAAGTCTGTTATTGTCAAATCATATTTGGAAGATTGGATTTAGTTTTTCATACGACATATTAGGATAGAGAGTGATAAATGGAAGCATTCCCAAAGGACAATCAGGATTGAGAAGGCCATGGAGATAATGCCATATGAGGATGAGCTGAAAGAGAAGGACATATTTAGTTTGATGAAGAAAAGACCTAGAATTAGATATGATAACTACCTTTAAAGATGCAATGGAATACTCTAAGGGCATATTATCCTCGATCTACTTTGCCTCAGATGAAATAAGTGAAAAGGGATAGAAAAATATAAATCAACCAAATATACAAAAAAGATTAAACACTAAACATAGAAAATATAAACTGGGGAAAGTAGTCCCTGTTCCTAAAATACACTTGGGAAAAACTGGTTATCAATTTGATGGTAAATAGATTGAAGCTTATTCCTCAAGAAAAAGTATCTTGCTGAACAATCAATATTAAAAATGATAGAAAATAGTAGTGAAGGAGGGATAATGCGAGGAGACACCTTGATCAAATGGGTGTTTCCCCAATCAACTTGATGAAACTACAGAGCATGGACTTATTTTTTTTAAAGAAAACCTCCAATTGAAGTAAACCTTTGTCCTAGTTTTTTGCACATAAGGAACTCCTTTGATCTCACTTTCCTGATTGGAGGGCTTCCTAGATATTTAGACATGAAGAATAATAAGGATTAGACTCGTATTAGATCAACAATGTTCTGCTTCATGGGACCTTGGTATTATCTATGAAATGACTTGATTTTTTTTCTCCTGAAACCATCTCCTCCTTGGATTTACTGATCAGAGTACAGTAAGCTGGGAATGGAAAGAAGGGAATTTTCTTAATGAAAAATTGGGATCAGAAAAATGGAAATTCATTTTTGGTTGCATCTTTCAGGAATGTTTCTATTCCATATAGTGAAAAGAATCAGTATAAATTAGACTGGGGAAAAATGAAGTCTCTTTACTATGTTAAACAATTATGCAAGGATAGAAAAAATTCAGTGTCTCCCAGAGCTTTCCCCCAAATCCTTCCAAACACCTTTAAATAACTGCATAAAAAATAATCCCTGGGATGACAGAACCCACAAAAAGATAGAGTGAAATAATTCTCCAGCCAAAGACAACTTAAAAGTTCATCAGGAGGGATCTATTGCACCTGGGTGAGAGTGTAGCACAGTCCTGTGCAGGCTGTGACAGCATAGAACAGGTTTAAACAAGCCAGAAGCAGGTTTTCCGAGTGAATGAAGCAATAGTGGCAGTGGCTTCTTGCAGAAATCTCAATGTACAGATGTTAACGGGGTCAAGATTACAGGGTTCTCTTTGCTGGTACTGGGGCAACACTCTGTTGCTTTGCTCATACTAAGATCTGGGTCTCAATCCTAGGTGGCAGTTCCAGGGAAAGGAGGAGCACTAGCACTTGAGAACTTGGGGCTATAATGGAGCAGGCACTCCCCTCACTGTTCCAGGCAGAAGAGATTGCTTGTGGTTGCTTGTAGGCCAGGAGAATAATAAAAACGTCTCTCCTAATATCATATCACTTTGGAAGAACTAAAAACTTACAGGTCCCTAGAAGTATTTCTGAAAACAGTTGTTAAAAAAAAAAAAAACCTTGAAAGTTGGGATACTGCATCCTAAATCCTGGAAGCAGAACTCCATTTCAATAAGGAAGTCAAGAAATATGTTGTGAAAATGAGCAAACAAAAAAAATAAATTTTGAATATAGAAAGTTACTATGGTGACAAGAAAGATCAAAATACACACTCAGAAGATGACAAAGTACAAACACCTATATCCAAAGCCTCCAAGAAAAATAAGAATTTGTCTCAGGCCATGGAAGAATTAAAAAAGGATTTTTAAAATCAAGTAACAGAGTTAGAAAAAAAATTGGAAAGAGAAGTGAGTGAACCAAAAAAAAAATCATGAAAAACAGCAAACATTTTGACAAAGGAAACACACACAAAACATACTGAAGAAAATAAAACCTTAAACAATAGACTAGGCCAGGGGCAGTTAAGTGGCACAATGGATAAAGCACCAGCCATGAATAATTAAGCCAATGACAAGGGAACAGGAAAAGAGGAAAATGGATAATCTCCCTAACTCTAGCAAAGGCCTATATAATCCCCAAACTCATTTTTGGCTCAGCTATTTCAAAGAACTGGATTTTATTAACTCACCACCAGGGTTCTCTAATTTCTTTGGGAGTCAGTTGTGCAGCCAGTCTCCAGTCCACTCTGAAAGCTCCTCTAGGGCCAGATAGGGAGAGAGACCCACTTCCTGTTCAAGGTCCCTTTTTCTACCATTTTCTCCCTCCCCCAAAGGGGATGTCCTTCAAGTTATATAGCTGAGACTGGTTCCCTGTTGATGATGCAGCCCACAGCCTCTGAGGACACTCCTTCTCAGGGTTGGCCAAGTTTAAACTAGGTTTAACAGGGTGGGCCATGTCTGGCTCAAAATCTAGTCATCTTAAGTGAGTTCTTAGTAGTTTCTCATTCACACCCAATTCAAACACTACTAAATTAATCAAGTCTGACCCCTGGGCCTCTGCCAAATTGAATTATTTTACCACATTCACTCCTTTGTTTCTTTGAGGAACACGGAGTCTTTCCTTGATGAAACAGTAAAAACTAACAGAATATAATACCCTATGCTAACAAACAATGTGTTAATAACAATATAGGAAAGGGAGAAAGGGGAAATTTTGTCCAGAGGGGCAGTCCCTCATGGATCAGTGCTTTGACAATGTCTACAGAGGGCGGGCCTCTTCAGAGAATACATAATACAGATGGTGTATATAATAAGAGAAGGATAAAAACAAAACTGTTCATTTAAATTCTTTGAAGTCTTGTCTTCTTTGAGTGTTGAGACGTCATAAGGGAAATTGGACTCTGGTATGGACTCTGGTTGTCTCTTGACTCTCTTACTTCTTTAGCTGTTGAACTGCTGGATTTTCACTAATCCTTAGTATCACATTATGAATGATCAAATTAAAATGAAAGTTCTTCAAAATATAACTCATATTTAAACTTGACATATATGCCATATTACATTCCCCCCTTTTGGAGGATAGTTATACCCATATGCAATACAGAGTTGAGGCAGTTATGCAATCTATAACACTTCTTACCACCATGTGTCTGGATCAAAGCCAAATTTAGTAATGTGTCTGTGATAAAACCAGAATGTATTTGGCTGGTCGTTCAGCCTATATAAGGGCATCTTACATGTACCTGCTTCTCCTCCTGCATCAAGCTCATTGTAAGAGTAATTAGTCTCTGAAATGATAAATTTCTATAATTCATAAATCTCATATCAATTTCACCAAAGACAATATGATGGTAAAAATGCATGTTATGTTGCATAACTAAAATCCAATCATCTTTAAGTGGGTACTTAGTAGTTTCTCATTCACAATTCAAATACTACTAAGTCAATCAAGTCGAATACCTGGGTATCTGCCAAATTCCATTATTTTACCAATAGGACCTGAATTCAAATCCCGCCTCAGACACTTGACGCTTACTATCTCTGTGACCCTGGGCAAGTCACTTAACACTCATTGCCCTGAAAAAAACAAACAACAAAAACAAACAACAAAAAAATTAACTAGTTCAATTGGTAAAAGAGGTACATAAAGCCAATGAGGACAATAATGACTTGAAAAGATGAATTGGCCAAATGGAAAAGGAGGTACAAAATCTCACTGAAAAAAAAAATAATAATAATTCCTTTAAAATGTAAATTGAGCAAATGGAAGCTAATGATTTCATGAGAAAACAAGAAATAGTAAACCAAAACCAAATGAATTTTAAAAAGAAAAGAATAAGAAGATTTTGTGAAATAGCTCAATGGAACAACAACTAACCTCGAAACTAGATCCAGGAGAGATAATTTGAAAATTATTGAACTACTGAAACACATGAACAAAAAACAGCCTACATATCATTTTCTAGGGATTATCAAGGCAAACTGCCCTGATATTCTAGAACTTGATAGCAAAATAGAAATTGAAAGAAACTGTAGATCACATCCTGAAAGAGATCCCAAAATAAAAACCTCCTAGGAATATTATAATGTGGCCCTGACAATAGTCAAATATCAGAGCTCCCAGGTCAAGGAGAAAACATTACAAGCAGCCAGAAAGTAATAATTCAAATATTGTAGGGCCACAGTCAAAATAACACAAGATTTAGCAACTTCTACATTAAAGGACTGGAGGGTTTGGGATATGATATTCCAAATAGCAAAGGAGGGATGTTTACAAACAAAAGCATCACCTACCCAGCAAGACTGATTATATTCCTTCAGGGAGAAAATGGATATTCACTGAAATAGAGAACTTTCAAGAATTTCTGGTGAAATGACTAGAGCTGAAAAGAAAATTTAATTTTCAAATGCAAGACTCAAGAGGAACATAAAAAAGTAAACAGGAAAGGGAAATCACAAGGGAATTAATAAGTTTAAACTGTTTGTATTCTGAAATGGGAAGATGATACTTGTAACTCATAAAATTTTCCCATTATTACATCAGTTAGAAGGAGTATATATAGATAGAGGGGGCAGGTATAAATTGAATATGAAGAGGTGATATCCAAAATAAATTAAGACATATCAAAGGACTGCAATGGGAGAAAGAGAAAGGGAAGGGTAGAATGGGTTAAATTATCTCAAATAAAAGAAGCATGTAAAAGCTTTTACAGGGGATAGGAAGATTAGGGAGGTGGACAGGGTGAGTAAGTCTCATTCTCATCATAATTGGTTCAAAGAGGGACTAACATACATACTCAATTGGGTATAGAAATCTATCTTACCCTATAGAAAATTAGGAGGTTGAGGGGATAAGAGATGGATGAAGGCAGATTAGGGGAAGGGGTAGTCAAAAGCAAAATCCTTTAGAAGAGGGACAGAGTAAAAAGAGAGAGAAAATAGAATATACAGAGGGTGGGGTGTGATGGAGGGAAATATATTTAGCAATATTAATTGTGAAAAAAATTTTGAAGTAATTTTACCTAATAATGGCCCCATTTCTCAAGCATATAGAGAACTGAGTCAAATTTATAAATGATAAGAGCCATTCTCCAACTGATAAATGACCAAAAGATATGAATAGATTTCAAATGAAGTAATCAAAGCTATCTATAGCCATATAAAAATGCACTAAATTACTATTGAATGGAGAAATGCAAATGAAAAGTATTAGGTACTACCTTATACATATTAGATTGGCTAATAGGCCAGAAAAAAAGTGACAAATGCTGGAGGAGACATGGGGAAATGAGACATTAATGTAGTGTGGATGGAGCTGTGAACAGATTCAACCAATCTGTAGAGCAATTTAAAACTATATCCAAAGGGTGATAAAACGATGCATACTCTTTGACCTAACAATATCACTACTAGGTCTCTATCTAAAAAGAGATAAAAAACAAAAGGGGAAAGGACATATAGACACAAAAATATTTATAGCAGCTCTTTTCTGTGGCAATGAATTGAGGGAATGCCCAATCAATTGGGGAATGGCTGAACAATTTGTGGCATGTGATTGTGATGGAATACTATTGTGCTATAGGAAATGATGAGTAGAATGCTATTAAGAAAACCTGTAAAGATTTACATCAGCGGATGCAAAGTGAAATGTATTGTGTGCATGGTAACACCAATATTTCAGCCGATGAGTTGTAACTGACAGCTATGATCAGCAATACAAATATCCAAGACAACTCTGAAGGACTTTTGATGAAACATTGCTATCCATCTACAGAGAAAGAACTGATGGTGTCTGAATACAAATTGAAGCATACTCTTTTTTTTTCACTTGCTTAATTTTGCTTGAGGTGGGGTTTTTTGTGTTTTCTGTTTGTTGGTTTTGGTCTATGTTTTCTTTCATAAAGTGACTAATATGGAAATATGTTTTGCATGACTATACATGTATAACCTATATCACATTTCTTGTCTTCTCAATGAGATGGTTGGGAGAAAGAATGGAGAGAATTTGGAACTCAAAGATTTAAAAATAAATGTTAAAAATTGTTTTACTGGGGCAGCTAGGTGGCACAGTGGATAGAGCACCTGCCTTGAATTCAGGAGGACCTGAGTTCAAATCTGGCATCAGACACTTAACACTTACTAGCTGTGTGACCCTGGGCAAGTCACTTAACCCCAATTGCCTCACGAAAAAAAAAATTGTTTTACTTATAATTGGGGATAAATCAATAAAATACTAAGAGAAAAATGCAATATTATTGTTTACATAGATATTTATGATATATAATGCCTTTAATAATAAAGCTATTTTCTCAGTTCCTCATTCAATTGGCAGGCAGTCATCCAATTGAATAATTCAATTATTTTTAGGCCTTTACTATTTTTTATATAAACTATGTTTCACTAATTAGTATAGGAAGAAAGGAAAGAAGTATTTATTGATCGCCTCCTTTCTGGCAGGCACTATGCTAAATGCTTTTAAAATATTATTTCATTTGACCCTAAAAACTATTTTGAGAGACAGGTGCCATTTTTATCCCCTTTTATAGTTGAAGTAACTGAGCTAGGCATACAGAGGTTAAGTGACTTGCCCAGGATCACACAACTAGGGTCACTGAGCCTGAATTTGAAACCATTTTATTCTTGAGCAAACTGAGCTAAGCAAACAGAGTTAAAGTGACTTGCCCTGGGTCAAAAATTTGGGGTCAGTGAGCATGAATTTGAACTTGTGTCTTCTTGACTCCAGGTCGACTACTCTCTCCACTGTGCTGCCTAGCTGTCCCTTTGTAAAGGGGACCCTAAAAGGAACTTTTTTCTTTCTATCTCCCTTTCTTTCTTTCTTTCTTTCTTTCTTTCTTTCTTTCTTTCTTTCTTTCTTTCTTTCTTTCTTTCTTTCTTTCTTTTTTGTGGGGTAATGAGGGTTAACTGACTTGACCAAGCTCACACAGCTAGTAAGTGTTAAGAGTCTGAGGCCAGATTTGAATTCAGGTCCTCCTGAATCCAGGGCCAGTGCTTTATCCACTGTGCCACTTTCTTTCTATTAATGAAGATTAGTACTTCCTCTAGAATTTTAGTCCTAAAGAACTGCCTAAAGCATTGAGAGATTGTGTCATGCCAGGGTCATACAGGCCATGGCTGTCAGAGGTGGGTCTTGAACCCAGGCTTTATGAATATATAATATGCTTCTTTTCTGTATTTATCTCTTTTATTCTAAAATAACTCCATGATTTGGCCAATACAATCAAATAACCGGTCATATCTCCAAACATTTTCATCAAACTAGTTACTTAGGCTGCTAGGTAGTACAATGTATACTACCTAGTGTGGGACCTGGAGCAAGGAAGTTCATATCTGCCTGTAGACATTTACTAGCTGTGTGACCCTGGTCAAGTCACTTAACCTGTTTGCCTTTGTTTTTTTTTTTCATATTTAAAGTAGGGCAAATATCAGTACCTACCTTCCAGGATTGTGGTGAGAAATAAATTAGATAATATTTGTAAATCACTAGGCACAGGGAAAGGGCTATATAAATGTTAGCTCCTATGATGCTGCTATTGATAATGGTACATTTTGTAGGAGAAAGAAAACAGAAAAAATAATAACGAAAATAACTTTGTTTTAATCTATGTATTATGTAGATATAGCCTAAGGGTCTCAACATCAGGTATGATAGATATACCAATGTTTCTGAAAAATTTTGGTTTCAAGATCCCTTTGATTCTTAAAAATTCTTGAGAATCCCAAAGAGCTTTTGTTTCTATGGGCTATAGGTCCTGATATTTACCATATTAGAAATGAAGGCTTCTTGGTATTATCATGAACATAGTTTGACCTCAAAGACCCCTTTTATAGGGTCTCTGGACTACACTTTGACAACTGATGAATTATTATTTCATTTAAGGACTCAGGAAACTAATTATAGGCCAAAGAAGATAATTGAATCACATTCTGTGTTAATGGCAGGAAAAACACCAGTGAGTTAATTTCATGTAATGGCAATGGTACTCATAGGATCTGGGAAGATATCTTGGTTTTATCATAAAGTAAATGTGTGATATCAGACAATTAGGTGACACAGTGGATAGAGGACTAAGCTTGTAATATAAAAGAATCATCTTTATCAGTTTAAATATGGACACTTACTAGCTGTGTGACCCTGGGCAAGTCACTTAACACTTTTTTATCTCAGTTTTCTCATTTGTAAAAGAGTTGGAAAAGGAAATGGCGAACCATGCCAGTATCTTTGCCAAAAAACAAAAAGAAAAAACAGCACTAAAAAGGGATCACGGTTGGACATGATTGAAATGACTCAATAACAATAATGAAAGATATATAATTTTGCACAAAGTACTTTAATATATTTAGTTTCAGTTTCTTAAAATGTCAAATGAGGACAAAATCCATATAACAAAAACAACAATAATAACAACTAACATTTATATAATGCTTACTATGTGCTGGGCATTGTGCTAAGTACTTTACAACTATTATCTCATTTCATCTTAACTCTACGATACTTAACTCCCAGAGCTGTTGTGAAGATCAAATAAAATAACTAATCTGACAGCTCTCTTTAACCATAAATATAAAATAAAATCTTTGCACTGACAGTGTACTACTAGGTGATCCTGAGGAACTTGCTTAATATCTCTCAGTCACAGTTTCTTCATCTATAAAATGAGATAATAATTTTACCTAACTTTCAGGATGGGGAGGATCAAATGAAATAACATATACAAATTGGTTTGCAAAATTTAAGACATTATATGAATTCAAAAGTATATTATTATTATTAATCTTTTAAAAATTATATTTACTCTATTTACTATAACAAACTGGGTATTTTTTCCACTTTCCAAGTAGTGATTATGTCAACAAGGCAGCCACATTTAAAACTTCTTCTATTAGCTCACCTTCATATAGTGCTTTCAAGCCTCCAAAATCTTTTCTGCACAATGACCCCAAGAGGTTGGTAGTTCAAGTATTATTGCTTTCATTTTACAAATGATGAAATTATGTCTCAGAGAAGTTAGAAGATGTAACGCATAGTGTATTGGACACTGGGATGAGTCAGAAAAACCTGAGCTCAAATCTTTCCACTGACACATACTAGCTGGGTGATCCTGAGGAACTTGCTAAATATTTCTCAGTTGCAGTTTCCTCAACTGTAAAATGGGATAATAATTTTGCCTAACTCCCAGCATTGGGAGGATCAAAGGAGATAACATTTTTAAATTGCTTTGCAAATTTTAAAGCATTATATAATTTCAAAAGATTATTGTTATTATTATTATTGTTATGGTAATTGTTATTATTATTAAAATACATTTCCCAACATCAGAGAGCTAAGTAAAAGTCTGAGCCTAGACTTAAAACAAATACAAAAACAATCCAATCCAAATCCATAAAGAGTTATTATTCAACTTCTCCATCCTGAGGAGTAGGGGATATAAAAAGAAAATGGAAAAAAGAATAGTATTTGTACTTGACTGGCCAACATTCTTCTGGAAGAGTTCCCTAACCATTGCACCATACCCTGTCTCTTATTGCTTTAAGAAATTTCAGGGAGCAGCTGGGTGGAGCAGTGGATAAAGCATAGGCTCTGGATTCAGGAGTACCTGAGTTCAAATCCAACCTCAGACACTTGACACTTACTAGGTGTGTGACCCTGGGCAAGTCACTTAAACCTCATTGCCCTGCAAAAAAAAACAAAAAACAAAAACAAAACAAAACAAGAAATTTCATTAGTATCTCCCCATATGCCTTAATATAGTGTTCCTATGGTGGTGATCCATTATAATTTTCAGCTGGATGTGAGCAGAAAAGATTCTAATTATTTCAAAGGGTCTTGTGTAAAGAGAAAATGAATTTTAATTTGCATGAATTATAACAGATATATAAAAAAAATCATGAGTATTATTAGAAGAGAATTTTGCATGTTGTAGAATCAAACATCTATTCACAGCATGTTATAATAGCAAAAAGATCATTGGATATAGCCTAGATAATTGTCAGTCTCAAATGTTTTAGTTGAGTCTTACCTGGTGACAAGGGTATAAACTGGATAATATTTGCAGATACCAGTGAGCCAGGAGATATCAGGATTCAATGACTTGCTCAGGTATTTGTTCATGCAAAGACATGAACAAAAGTCCACTCTATGTCATGGCCAAACCTCCTTTCCTGAGAGATATTGAATGAATAGGAGACTTATTCTACATGTACTTGACCATTCACAAAAAAGCAAAAATACCCGTCTGTGATTTTCATTACTGCTCTGCAGAGTCTGCCGCCATTGGCTTTGGCTAGAGGATCATGTTTCCCCTTAATATTTCTGAACCACTTTTACTTTCTCAATCTGTTTCACCTTAGTGCTCCTGCTAGCTAAATAGTATATGTCAGTTTGGTTGGTTCTATCCAAAAAAATAGCCTCTCTGGGATCACAACCCTTGGGCCTCCATCAAGTCTGCCTTGTCATAGTGTAGACACATGAAAAAAAAAAAAGTATGTTAATAAGAAGGAAAGAAGTCAGTCCAAGTTCTAATAGGTCTTATGATTCATCCTTTGATGACTTGGTGGAGGCCTTTCTGGACAGAGGTAATTGGGTCATCTGGCTTCTTTGGGGGATGATAAACACACCAATAAACATGCCTCCCAGCCCTCTGTCCCTCCAAACCAAAGTCACAAATAATGTGAGTCAGAACTTCCCACCCAACACCACTATGGCAGAAGCTTCCTAGCTCAAATGTTCCTTTGACATAAACTTGTGCCACCCAACTTCAATTCTGCTCCAGCTACTTTTCTTTTGGAAATTTTGCAATACTTTTTTTTTAACCTTTACATACATGTATGCGCATACACACACACACATACATACACACACACAAAATCACACATATATATGAGATTTGTTTTTTAAAGGAGGGGAAGGCACACAGCCAAATAAACTACATTAAGCACTGCGTTCCATTTTAGGTGTTGACAGTATATAATAAATCCAGGCCCTACCTAACATTTATAGGAATGTTATAAAATGAGTGAAATGGCATGAGCTGGTTGCCGGGCCAACCAGACAAACACAATAAACAGGCAGCAGTGACAGGAGTAAATTACACCATATTCTCCCGTCTGAAATATATCACTTTACATTAGCCTTCGACTACTTTGAAAGCCCTTTGTTTTGTACTTTTAAAAAATGTTCTTTTACAACAATGATTACTATTAAATCTTTTCAGAGGAGGAAATCTCTTTTATTTCAGTTTTTCCTTCCCAATCTTATGTACCACAAGAGAGGAATCAGTCTTTTTTTTTTCTTTTCTTTAACCGATCTTGAAGGCAGATTAAAAAAAAAAAAATCAACCTTGGAGTGGGATTAAAAAGGAAAAGAAGAAAAGAGAAAGAAAAAAAAAAAAACTTCTGTACAGTGGCCTATTGGCTTGTTCCTTGGGCATATCATGCCATCTCCTATCTACAATTCCTTATATAAGTTTTCCCTCATGTTTGGAAAGCTCTCCCTCACATCTACTTCTACCTTTTTAGAATCTTCAGCTCCCTTTAAGGTTCAGAGCAAGTACCCAAGTACCAACTCCTCTACCACCCCTTTTCTGACATCCCAAGTGGTTAGCTTGCCATTCTTATCACCTATCAAAATTTCTTTGTAATTGTATGCATTTTGGATTTAGTTATTTGTTTATATAAAGTGCCCCCACTTCCCATCTATGAAAGGTAAGCTACTTCAGGAGAGGAAACCTTTGTTGTTGTTGTTGCTTTTGGTTTGGTTTGATTTGGTTATGTATTTGTACATACAGAGTTTAGCTCAGCACCTTGCATGTTACAGGAATTTAATAAATGTTTGTCAGATGAATGAATAGACCAGAATGGCAATATATAAATATAAAATAACATTAGTCAGTTAGTCAGAATACATTGTTACTATGATAAATGGAAATACTCCAACAAATTATTTTAGGATATTTTTTTAACAGTCTGCTTTTTGGAATATCTCCTATGTTCATATTCAGGGTCTTCCAAAATTATTTGTTCTTAGGAGCAATTATTTGAGAATAATGTTTTATATTTCAAAAAATGACTGATTCAATAAGTGTGGGTACTCATTTCACCAAAACAGCTTCCAGCTACTCCATGGAGATATTTTTAAGATGCTATGGTTTTTAACAAAATCTCTATTCTCCCCCAATGTAAGGGCTTAAAATTCTAGCTGTGATGTCTAAAATCTAATGAGTGGTTGCCTTAAATTAGAAGCTCTATCAAGAGTTTAGCCTTTTAAGTATTTATTAAAGTGCATTAGAAGTTAGTGAAAAGAGAGAGAGAGAGATTGAGAACAGATTCCTTATAGTATGGGAAATCCTAGTTTAGATCTATTTGGTATAGCCAGAGGAAAAAAAAAAAAACCTTCCTTTCCTAGCAGCCCATGTGAAGTCCCCCACCATGCCAAAGTCCAGAAATGAAAGGACCTAGCTCCTAAGTGGCTTCTCCCAGAAGTCTCCTGTGAAACCAGAAACAGGGCCATCCACACAAACAGCTCCAAGGTAATTTGCTGGTAACACTGATTGACAGGACTCACTTCCTGATGTTGATCTCACCTTTGAAACCCCAGAAAGGTCACTTCCTGATGTTAACTCACATACTTTTTTTTCATGGTAGAGCAGAATCTTTCTCAACAGGTTAGTAGTACTCTCATTCTCTTCTAAGGCTGGGTTGAACTCCTTCAAACTTAACTGTCCTGGTCTTCCAATAGGAAAGCTTTGCCAGAGCCATCTTGGGATTTATATATATATATATATATATATATATATATATATATATATATATATATATATATATATATTTTTTTTTAAATTGAATTGGCCTACCAGATTTTGTGCCTTTAGAAACCCGGTATCACTTCTCCATGTTGCAATGAGGAATCATAGGAAAAGTTCAGAGAAGATTCAGAATCATAAATTCATAACCACTTTGAATATTATAGCTAGAAAGGATGGTTTTTCAGTTGAAATTCATTTAACAGATTGGAAAATGAGACCTAAAGAGGGGAGTGATTGCTTAATAATTAATGATAATGAAGTTTTCTTCACTGCTGTTTCAAATATATGAAAACTTTTATTTTTCTCCTCATAATATTCTAATAATGAACTTTTTTATAATCAGTTTCTACCAACATTAGTCTCATATATAACTATGACCAGAACACACATTTTCTACGTAACCTTCAAACTAATGATTAAACTAATTCTGCTGGGTCCCAGAAGGCAGAACTAGGAGCAATGGGAATAAGTTAAAGAGAGGCAGATTTAGGTTGAAAGTAGGGAAAGACTTTCTGTATGAGGTATTTTATTTTTTCCATTACATGTAAAGATAGTTCTCAACTTTTGTTTATACATGCTTTACAATTTCAGATTTTTCTCCCTCCCTCCCCCCTCCCCTAGACAGCAGGTAATCTGATATAGGTTATATCTATATATCTCTATACATATACATATATATATATATATATATATATACACACACACATATATATACACATAATAACATTAATCCTATTTCTGCATTAATCCTGTTACAAGAGAAAGAATCAGAGCAGTGATGCAAAACCTCAAAATAGAAAAAAAAAAACAACAGCACCCAAAACAAAAGAAATAATATGGTTCAATCAGCATCTATACTCCACAGTTCTTTCTTTCTTTTTTTTTCTTGGATTTGGAGATCCTCTTCTATCATGAGTTCCCTGGAACTCTTCTGTACCATTGCATTGGTGAGAAGAATATAGTCCATCACAGTAGGTCAGCACTCAATTTTGATGATACTGTGTACAATGTTCTGGTTCTGCTCATCTCACTCATCATCAGCTCACGTAAGACCCTCCAGGTTTCTCTGAACTCTTCCTGCTCATCATTTCTTACAGCACAATAGTATTCTATTGTATTCATATACCACAACTTGTCCAGCCATTCCCCAATTGATGGGCATCCCCTCAACTAGGGAAAGACTTTCTAATAATTACTTGGAAGTATAGTGGCCTATCTCAGGAAGTTAGTTTTCATATCCTGCAATGAAATCTTCTTCAACAAATCACCACTTTTGTCTATGTTTTTAAAGAGATAATTTTTTTCTGTTTAGAATCTTATTTTCCAAATTACATGTAAAAACAAATTTTGACATCAATTTTTTAAAAACTTTGTATTCCAACTTCTCTTCCTCTCTTCCTTCCCACCCTCCACCTCCAACAACTCAAGCAATTCAATATAAGTTATCTATGAGTAGCCAAGTTGTGACAAACAGACAAAACCAAAACTTCAGATTAAGGAACTATCAAAAAAAATACTTCAATCTGTTTTCAGATACCATAAGTTCTTTCTCTGTAGATGGATTGCAATTTTCATAAGTCCTTCAGAGTTATATTGGATAATTTCATTTCTGAAATAACCATGTCCTTCCCAGAAGATCATCTTACACTATTGCTGTTATTTTTTATACAGTATATTTCACTCTGCTTCAGTTCATGTAGGTCTTTCCAGGTTTTTCTAATAGCATCCTTTTTATCATAACCATTAAACTTGACAAAGAATTTTCTTCACAATAGCCCAGCAAAGTAGGTAACATACATTTTGCCATTATAGTCAATCATCATAACTATTTCTCTCCATCCTCTTCTCTTCTCATGATATTTACTCTATTTTTTATCTTCTTTTACCTTATTTCTCCTCAAAAGTGTTTTGCTTCTGACTTCCTCCTCCCTTGTTCTGCCCTCCCTTCTTTCACCCTTATTCTTCCTCTCCTACTTCCTTATTCTGTTCCTCTCCTACTTTGCTGTAGGGTTAGATAGATTACTCCTCCCAATTGGGTGTGTATGTTATTCCCTCCTTGAGCCAAATCTAATGAGATTAATGTCTTTGAGCAAATTCTGTGTTCTAAATTTCCTTCCTCCTTCCCTCTTCAAGTCTCCCTATGAAATCAAGCAATTCAATATTTCATACATGTGTAGTGATGCAGAACATCTTCACGTTCCTTGAAAGTGTTTTTTTTTTACTACTCACTCTCCCTATATGCCCTTCCTTCCTCTCACCGCCCCCCCCACCCCTATCTCCTTCCCCTTCCACTTTCCCTCAGGTAAGAATGTATTATTCTACCAACTTTAGTATGTATGTTATTCCCTCTTTGAGCCACTTCTGATGATAGTAAGATTCACTCTCTTCCCCACTCCTTCCCCCTCTTCTCCTTCCCTCCACAAGCTTTTTCTTGTTTCTTTTATGTGAGCTTTTAAGTAGATTTTTATTCAGATACAGATTGTACTAGATGTCCTCCAATATTTCTCCCAACTCTGAGATTTTGTGATTTGTATATGTTTTACACCAAAAGACATAACTAGGGTAGGGCAAAATGGAATTTACCACAGAGCACCTAAAATAATAATTCAAAGTCTGTTCATTCCCATTATTTGAAAGCAAAATAATAATAATAATAATAATAATAAAGCATCACCTCATAATCACATTAAATACAACATCACGTGCATTTAACTTTAGCCATAAGAAGTGTTACAAACTGTGTCATAGTTGTCATTAGTATATGAATAAATGACTGAGAATGATTTTGCCACCATGAAATCATTTGAGGTTGATTATTTCATATAAGAGAAGTATTGAGTTCCTCCTCTGAAATATTGAGTATAGGCCACTCATGTTTTCAACTGCCAGCTCAGAAAGTCTATTTCAACCACTAAGGAAATTTTACAGATCTCTAGGAGAGAGAAGTTACTCTTATCCCATTGATATGTTTGTCATTTACATATGTGTTTTATGCTAAATGTTCCAAAAGAAACCTGCTTCTACCTTTGGTAAGAAGGAGTGAGTGTTAGGAACCATATCTATTTCATCTGTGTGTCTGCCTCAGTAGCAAGCATTGTCTACCATGTTGTCAATATGGAATAAATTGAATTATTTTTGTGAGAAACCCCATTTAAAAATTTCTGGGACTCAGTGTTGGAGAAGTATCAAAGGTCTTTATTTATACATTCGAGTGCCAATGGCCCAGCTCCCTAATGGAAATGGCGGAGAGCATGGGACTCGGGAGCCATTTTATCTCAATCTGGCTGGTTCCTCCCTTCTTCCCCAGCCATGATCTGTGCCCCAAGACACTGGTGCCAAATGCTAGCAAATTGGAATGCAGTATAGTCAAAGGGGCAGTCCTCTAAACTCCTCCCCTACTGTAACCAGCCCTGGGTATCTCTCATCATGTGATCCTGATTGCTGGGGAGGGGGTAGGAAAGGAGCCATTAATAAGCACCCTTCTCCCAGCTGAAATTCACCTCCCAGACATTAATTGTTCTTCAGAAAACTTCAATCAGCTTTTGAGGGGGTCCCATATTTTCCCACAATTTGAATATATTGTGGTGAACAGATGACTCTAAGAAGGTTAGACAAGGTAATTTTAGAAATAAACTTTAGTTTATATTAAAAAGCTACATTTCATGTACTTATTGAAGTTATATCTTTAAATACACAATTTGTCTCCAACCAACCTGTCTCATCTTATTTCATATTAAATACTCTCCATTATTTTTAAAACTAGTTTGTTAGTGGTCACTGATAAATGATATCCCATCTCCCATCTCTGTAACTTTGCCCATGGATAGAACACACTTACTCCTCATTTCTGCCTTCTAGAACCAATCACTTGCTTAAAAGCAAATCTCAGGTGCCATATTCTACATGAGGCATTTCTTAATCCCCAAAACTATGTATTCTTTTCCTCTAGAAATTACTTTGCATTATTGTGTTTATACTTTCTTATTTCCTTACTCCTGTGTATGCTATCTTCATTTCCCCCTTCCCTCACACCCATTAGACTTTAAATTCCTTGAGGGCAGGAACTGTTTTGTTTTTTTCTGGTTTGTTTGATTTTTTTGTCTTTTATTCCTGTTAATTATTTTGAAATCACTCCAGTTCCCTAACCCCCATTCCAGGTCTCATTTTGCCCATCAGCTAAGGAGGCAGTTACATGGCCCAGTGGATTGAGCACTCAGTTTTGAGTTAGGAAGATCTAAATTTAAATCTAGTGTCAGACACTCACAATTTATGTGACCTTGGGCAAGTCACTTCTGTTTGTCTTAATCCACTAGAGAAGGAAATGGCAAACCACTCAAATATCTTTACCCCATACAGGCTCACAAAGAATTGGACAATAATATTAGCAATATTAAGGATAAAATCCAGTTGGTTAATATCTTGTTCACACGTAATTTAATTGCTATTATAGGAAGCAGATAAAAGGCAGCTAGGAGGCCCAGTAGGATCACCTGGTCTGAATTCAGGAAGATTTGAGGTTAAATCCAGTTTCAGACTCTAGTTGTGTGGTCCTAGAAACACTACTTAACATCAGTTTGCCTCAGTTCCTCATCTGTAAAATGAGGATAATAATAACACTTATCTTCTATGATTTTTGTGAAGATCAAATGAGGTGATTGTAAAGCACTTAGCATAATGCCTGGAAGATAGTATGCACTATATAAATGTTAGTTATAATATTATCATTGTTATTAATTTACTGCATTCTAGAAGTTGATATTCTAAATCATGTTAATTGCACCTTGTTTGATAATTTTCCCTTTTCACATTCAAAATTTATGGCCATTAATACACATTTAGGGATACAACCTAATATCTATTTCCTTTTCATATCTCTTCATTCTTATGCTCATTCCTATATACCATATTGCCAGCCTGATAGATAATAATTAAAATATAGGCTTATACATTTGACTGAATTACTCCAGAATTTTTTATTTTTCTTTCTTCTGAGGACAAAATTCTGCTTACAATATTTTATCACAATAAATTTCCAGGGTTGTATCCCATAGCTTCCTATGAAAATATAACAAACAAACAGTAAATAAGATGTGGACATCCTCTGAATGTGTAAAATATAAGTAACTTCTGTAACAAGAGTCTGCCTGACATTTTCAGAACATGTACAGTTTGAGCTGCCTACTGCCAGCCTACCTGAAAGAATTAAACTTTCTTTGGGAAATGTATGATGACATGTAAGAGAAGATCTCTGTTCCCCAATTCAGAGAAAGACCTGATATCTGACTGTTTGTGGTCTTACTGAATGAAAACAAAAAGTTTTCTGATTGTCTGTAGACCCAGAAGTGACAACGTTTACAATGGACAACAATACTTAGCATTGTTCCTGGAGCAGATTTGGTCCATTTTCCTTCTCTAATGGTGAGCAAGGAAGATGGACTGCCGTGGATTTCCCCCAGTTGAGAAAGGGACTTCAGTTCCCTATCACACTAAAAGCTGCCATAGACCTATGCATAGCCAATACCTTGGTGTTACTGAGAGAAGTAGTAGCAATGGGAAGCAGCTGCTTCTTGCTGTCAGCTCCCTACTTCCCTAATGTTCAATATATGGCTGTAAATATGAGCCGCTATTATTATTTCTTGGATTTCTCCCCTATTTTTAGATAAAGGAGCATTGGACTAGGAGTGAAACAATAGGGAGTCTTACGTATTTGGGGGATATGAGGAGAAGAAAGAAAAAAGAGGTCCAATATTACCTTCCTGACCCATCTTACAAGTAGATCAAAGATAGCCAAGATGGAAGAGCAGCAACTTATCCATTAGCTCCGCTTAATTTGCATATAAACATGAAATGGGAAATGCTTTATAGAAAATAATTTAAATTTGAGTTAAATATTTCCAGAAACTGAGGTCCTATAGGGGAGAGTATACCCCTAAATGCTTTGGGAAAATGTTCATACTTCTCTTGCTTTATCACCTCAGCAAATATCCTTATATAAAAGCCAATTGATATTAATTGGCCCTCTCTGTGTCATTATATATGTATGTGTGTTTACATATGTGTATGTGTATATATGTATATGTATGCCTGTATGTGTTTGTGTGTATATAGGTACAAATGGTTGTTCAGTCACTATCAGTCATGTCTGACTCCTCATGACCCCATTTGAGGTTTTTTTAAAAATACTGGAATGATTTGCCATCCATTTCCTTTTTCAGCTCATTTTACAGATGAGAAAACTGAGGCAAACAGGGTTAAGTGTCACAGTTAGCAAGTATTTGAGGCTGGATTTGAACTCAGGAAGATGTGTCTTCCTGTTTCCACACCAGGTATTGTTCTGTGCACTGTGCCACCTAGCTACCCTCTGTATGTATATGTATATGTATATTTTATCTATCTATCTATCTTTGTATACATATACAAATACCCTCACTTAAAACAAATTTTCATAATCACAGAAAAGAAACCAAGATATTGGTATTGTACAAAAATCCAGATCTCAGTATAAAAGTCTAGTTCATCACCCTTCTTCCATCAGGAGATGGGAAGCATGCTCTATCCTCAGTCATTTTGAATCATTGCTCTTCATTTTATTTGGCAGACATATCAAATCTTTCAAAGTTGCATTTCATCATAATATTGCAATCATTGTATAAAACTGTTCTCCTGTTTCTATTATATTTTATCTTCACCCAGCTCTGATTTCATTATAATCATAATTTCTTATGGCTCAAAAATATTTAATTACTTTCACATAATTAGTTAACTTATCAATGTACATTTTTATAATTTCTATTTTTTGACACAACAAAAAGTACCATTATTAATATTTTTAAACACGTGGGTCCATTCCTTCTTTCCTTTATTTCTTTGGTATATTATGTGTAGTAGTGATAATTCTGGGTTTAGTGACATTTTGGGCTTCATAATTGTTTTCTGCAATGACTAGGCCAATTCAAAGGTCCACTTATTACAGCTGTCTTCTCAATCATTGCAACTATCTCCATTTTGCTTTTTTCTTTGCTTCTTTCGTGGGTTCGTGTGTGTGTGTGTATGTGTGTGTGTGTGTTGTCATCTTTGACAATATGATGGATATGAAGTATAATCTCAGAGTTGTTTTCACTTAAATTTCCAATAACAATTTTAATGAATGATTTATAATATTTTTTCACATGCTTAATTTGTTTTTCTTCTTATAGGTATTGCCTGAACATATCTTTTTATCTTTGGTCAGCTAAAGAGTATCTCCTATACGTACGTAGTTGAATCACTTCAATCTGTATCCTGGATATCTGATATTAATGCAAGAAACATACTGCAAAGATTTTACCCTGGGTAATTGATTTTCTTCTAATTTTAATAGAAGTAATTTTATTTGTAGGAAGCTTTTCAATTTTGTGAACTCAAAGTTCGAATATTTTATCTCCTTTTATCCTCTCTATTTTCCTTTCCCCCCTTTTGTCTCAGTGCTCTCCTCCTATCATATTCGTTAACTTCCTTCCTTTCTCACCTCGTGTATTCAAAGTGTGACCTATTTAAAGGTAATGTAATCATTTTGTCTGACCTTAATTTGTGACAGATTGAATTCCAATTTCCCCAACATTTGTTTTGGGGGGAAAGTGAGTCCTTATCTCAGTATTTGGGGTCTTTGAGTTTATCAAATGGCTACTAAAATGACTATCATTATCATTGGTATTATCAGGGACTTAGAAATTTTCAGCCTCACCAGAATCATTGGATTTAATATAGGCTTGCTTCTATTCTGACAACACTATCAGTGTTTCAAGTCCTCTGGAACTTTTTGGATTTGTACTTTGGATGTCTGGCCCTTCTTGGTTTTCTAATCAGAAGATTGATGGTCCTATATCCATGGCCAGAATAGTCACAGTGCTGTAGATTTCCAACTCTTCTACTACTACTCTGTTTGAATATTGTAGGTTTCCAGTTCCCACAGACTAGAACTGAAAGCAACATTCCCATAGAGTGTCTCTTTGGACAGAGTCTTCCCTGGCAAAAATGGATATAAATAAATGTATATGATAACTGCTACTATGAATATGACTATGACTATGACATCTACTACTGCCTACTTTGATGGAGTTTACCATGTAATTGAGGAGACAACAGAAAGCAATTATGTACAAACAAGATGAAGGCCAGATAAATTAAAGATAATATTTTTTCAAAGGCAATAGCATTAAGGAAATCTGGGAAACACTTCTTGGAGAAGTTGTGATTTTAGCTGGCACTTGAAGGAAATAAGAGCTAACTGAGGCATGTTAATTGTTATTAGATATCTAGCCTCCTCTCTAAGTTATTGCCTCAAAGACATTCTTAACAATTTCCCTTTTAAAGACATAACCATGGGGGCAGCTAGGTGGCACAGTGGATAAAGCCTTGGCCCTGGATTCAGAAGGACCTGAGTTCAAATCTGGCCTCAGACACTTGACACTTACTGACTGTGTGACCCTGGGCAAGTCACTTAGCGCTCATTGCCCTGCAAAAAAAGAAAAAAAAAACAAAACAATAACAAAAAAAGATGTAACCTTGCTCCAAAACACTAGGAGAAGCATTCTCATTAACTCCCTAGTGTATGCAACCAGCTTGTTTTCAACATCTTTTAGCAATAATCTATGGAGAGCCTAGAAAGAACAAAAGAGAATCAAAACTATTGCTTCTAAGAACAGAAACATTATAAGACATGATGAAATATAGGCCTTTTGATTTGGATGCAACCTTAGTTCTCATTTTATAGATAAGAAAATTTAAATTCAAAGTTAGATGACTTTCTTAAGGTCAAGCAGATAAGAATAAAAGAGCTTGGATTCAAATTCACACCTGACTTTAGATCTAGTGTTCTTTCTAGTATACAACAGTGCCTCCTTAAATAATATGGATTGCATTGGAATATGAAGACCAATTTAAAGTCCAAAGCAAGGAATGGATTTTAACCTGAATAAAAAATATTTTGCCATTAAATCTTTCTGCATTATGCATCTGACTACCTCTTGACACTCCTAAAGTAAAACGTTTTTTTTCAGTTTCTGGATCCTTTAGAGCAAAAGTGTCAAGCTTCCTACAGCAAAATTCCCAATACAGCCCTAAAACCAGATAAAGATGAAACTGGGAAACATTCAATAACATAGCTAAAAATACAATATAACATAGATAATGTTAAGTTATGATTTTCTAAGTCTATGTATGGCCTGTAGGGATACATCTTTATTGAGATTGACACCAGTCCTCTAGAATTACCTTTTATTCTGGTGAATTTTTATATTTGTTTTCCATTTTCTTATTCTCTTAGCACCCTTCCGCAAATCTTGTTCATGATGCCATTTGTATATACCCTGTAGAAGAGTGAGTTTAGCCCCAGGGTCCCTTGCTATATTAAACTGCCTTCAACTTTCTCTTGACTTTAATTTTATAGGTTTGTGGATTACCTGCCTTGCAAAGTAACAAACTGTTGACCTGAGAACTCGAGGGTGGACCCTATTAAAAGGGAACTTGTCCACCCTACAATCAAAAACAGAGGAAGGGCTTGAAATGTTAGCATCTGCACTGTCAAGGTTGACAAACTGCTGAGTTTTGTTTTGTTTTTATAATAGAACTACTACCAGTTTGATTAATAATTAGACCAATTGATTTCCAGATGGCAAGCATCTTTAAAGATGCCAATTGCAGACTCTAATGTTTCTGTGCAAAACTATTTCCTAGAAAGATTCAATAGTAGGTATGACTGCATTGCATCTGGGAAACTATGTTTTCCAGGTCTCAAGGCAAGACTCCCTGTGGTACATGCACATACACTGCTTGCATTCTGGAAAAAGATGCATCAAAATATGTGCAAGGACTCATTAATATCCACATACTGAAGGCCAATTATAAAGAATATCATGTATTATCATTATGGACTTATGGATACTTCAGAATCAAATTCCATAGCTAGATATACTATGATATAGTTTCCACGACTAGATTTTTAATCAATATATATTTCTTGACTTTCTATCATAATTCCTAAATTCTACACTATAAACCACAACCTTCATTGGTACATAATAGAGTTAGGATTAAGGTGAAAATAGGGTTAGTGACATAATATACATGGATGCTAACTGAGTCAATTAGCACAATGATAAAATTTCAGTGATCAGCTGAGCCTAGAGGAAGACATGATGTTTCATGAACTTAAACCAAGCATAACTTCTGTTTTTTTGTGTGTAAAACATATATTCATATTAGCCATGTTTCAAAAGAACACATACAGCCAAAAAAAGTAAAAGAAAAAAACAAATATGCCTAGCATCACTTCTGATGGAGAAGAGTCAAAATTGAAGGCATTTACTGAAATATCATGTAATAAACAATAGTCCTGAAAACATTGCTCTCATAAACCTTATGAAAACTCTCCAAAAACAATATACTATATCCACAGGAAGAATGTATAGCACATAGTTACCTCCTCCTAATGAATACTGAAAATGATACACAGATAGAAAGGCAAATATCTAGGGAGCACATGTTGCCAAGGCAATTCACAATCATGCTACAGAGCAAAGATTCCTTTTCTTTCTCAATGAGGTTTCATGTTGCTCTCCTTATCTCAGCATTTTCACTAGGCATGTCCATCCTTGGATTTGCTCCCTTTTTGGGTATGGTATATTATACATTTTATTCTTAGCCAGTAGATGAGTTTATATCAAATACTAAAGTGCTAATGAGGTTTCTTCTTAGACTGTATCCGAAAACCTCTGGGAAATTGACATTGGTAAGATGAAGCATTTCCTTTGAAAATTTTAGACCATGGAAAAGATGACTTTACCCTTGAGCTATAAAGTTCAAGAAAAAGCTTTACCTAATGGCTGATTAGGTGATGGAGATAGCAAGAAGTGCCCCCCTCCCCATCCAAGTGGCTAGGAGACTTCTCAAGACCTGGGTTGTTCTCCCCAAACTGTTTTTATTTGTACTGGAAAAACTCAAGCTCTTCAGAGTGATATCTGGCTTCAACTAACTCCTCAGAAAATGTGTTTTACTTTTTCAAGGGTCATTAGAGGTATACGTGAATTTTTTGCCAGCCAATGACTATCTGCCTTCTAAGACTATTTTTGACTAAAAAATGTATTTATTTCTAGTAAAGGAGGTCACAAAATAGAAATCATTCTTCATACTTCTTTAAATATATTAACAGAGATAAGTTTTTTATTATCTTCTCTCTATATTCTATAATAGCATCAAATGATCCATGGTTCCCTGATTAATTCCATCAAATCTAAAACAATACTAGCTGGCATGTTCCATAAGGGGTATGATAACATTTTGCCTAAACTTTTTATCTCAAATAGCATTTAACTCAATGCCTTACACATGATAGGAACATAATGAATTTTTTTAAAATTGAACTAAATTGAATTTGGTAGGTGATAGAAAGGGATTTTTAAACTAAAAGAGACTGAACAACGTGGGTTTTAGGGATAGAGGCTCCCCTTTTTTAAAGAGGCAACTTTGTCTTGAGAACAAGAGCCCAAGTGGAGGCCCAGAAGAAAAGAAGCAGAATCCTAATAACTATTGTGTTCATGGTTTTATTTGAGATGTAAAGGAGGGTAAGACATGGTTGCTACCTGAAAGTCACTTACAATCAAGTTGATAAGGGGTGACATTTACATGAAGAAAAAACTGATCATATAATTTTAAGTACCAAGTGCATAATGATTGAAATAGTCAAGAAACACTTTAGGAATTCAGAGCAGAGAGGAATTATGACAAACTGTGGGAAGTCAGGAAATATTTGACAGAATAAATAGCCTAGACTCTCCTGATAAAAAGGGAAACAAAATAGCACTGTATGAAATGATTAAGTAAAACTAAAAAAGAAACATCCTTGAACTGTGAATACAGGATTTCATAAGAAGGTAGCTAGATGGCTATGTTTTTTTTCTTTTGTTTTGTTTTTTTGTGTGAGGCAATTGGGGTTAAGTGACTTGCCCAGTGTCACACAGCTAGTAAGTGTTAAGTGTCTGAGGCCGGATTTGAACTCAGGTACTGCTGACTCCAGGGCCAGTGCTCTATCCACTGTGCCACCTAGCTGCCCCGATGGCTATGGTTTTTTTTGTTATTGTGGTTTTTGTTTTGGGGTCATGCCATGGTGCCTGAAGCCAGCAGAATCATAGGTCTGAGGCTGTTGGTAACATTGTAAGGGATGGGGCCAAATGCCACAGACCTATGTTTAAGTGATCATGATTGGTGATACTGATAGGCTGAGGTCAGCATAGACATGCTGAAGCCAAGGAGTTCCACACTGACATGACAAGCCTACTTATGTCTTCCACAAGGGAAGTGATTTTGTAAGGACATAGAGATAAACATAGTCCAAGGTGCATATTATAACACTAGAAATGGACGCAGAAAACAAGATGTGGTCCTAGCTCCTGGTTAATAGTATCATAAATCTAAAGCTAGAAATTACATGATTGGTAATTTAATAGAACCCCTCATTTTATATACGGAAGGTTCTAGGGAGTTAAAATGACATGTGTAAAGTAACACAAGCAGTATTAAAGCTCGAATTTTAACTGAGGTCCTATGATTACAGAACTTCTGCTTTTCTCACTATCTGGCTCCCCATCTCAAATCAGGGCTGTAGAAGAAGGTGGGAAACACCAGAACAAAGACATACCATCCAGAACTATGGCAGGGAAGTTTTTGTACAGGGACAGACATAAGCTTTATTATTTCATGAATATGGGAGATGATAGTATTTCCCAGTCACAAAGCGCCATTCAAGGAACTGAAGTTAAAGATGAGGGAACAGAAGAAAATCTATAGTATGATGTATAGCTGCCAAGGATTCAGAAAGCATAAAGAGAAAACATATGAGAAAAAGTAACTGAAATAAGTACACGTAGAATTTGAGAAAAGTGAAAGTATTGGACATCGGATTTCCAAATGTGGATGGAAGAAATGAAGGTGAACTGAAAAAAGAGATAAAGAATGAAGTTACAGCATCTGGAAAGAAAATAACTTAGAACCAAATTTGTAGAATGAAACAAGCAGAACTCAATGATTCAATGAGACTGCAGAAACTATTTTTTACTGGTGTTCAGTCATTTCAGTCATGTCCCACTCTTAGTCCATGCCTGCTGGTTGTCTCCGAGTTTGGGCCATTCCTCTTGTTAATGTTCAAAAAGGAAAGAAACTTATTGAAACCTCTCTGCATGAGCTGCATGCTCCTTCAGTATAATGATAAATGACCAAGTTGGGTGCAATCATGAGGACTACAATAAGCCAAAATACATTTTCTATAACTTTTCAATGTAGACTGGGCATGGGAACAAAGGAAATTAAATGGAAAATCTGGATAACATTTTTTTCCTTGTAAATATTATAGGAGTACTAAAACTTTTGATCTTCACTCTGATTACTTTAGTAGGTATTTGTGGCTCAGTGGTGGGCTGCTTGAAGTTTCAATTGTGCTTCTTCTCTCCCTCATCTTCCAACCATGTCATGAAAACAATGAGCTTTACCTTCCTTTGGTAGAAAAGTAATCAGGATAATTGGTAATGTGAAATATCTCCTTGGAAAAACAGCTGACCTGGAACATAAATCTAGGAGACATAATTTGAAAATCATTGGACTACCTGAAAACCATGACCAAAACAAAAGCTTAGACACCATCCTCCAAGAGATTATGAGGGAAAATTGCCCTGATATTCTAGAAGCAGAAGCTAAAATAGAAATTGAAATAATCTACCGATCACCTCATGAAAGAGATCCCCAAAGGAAAACCTCCAGGAATATTACAGCCAAATTCCAGAACTCCCAGGTCAAGTAGAAAATATTGCAAGCAGCTAGAAAAAAGGAATTCAAATACTGTGGAGCTTCAATAAGGACAAAGCAAGATCTAGCAGCTTCTACATTAAAGGACCAAAGGGCATGGAATATGATATTCCAGAGGGCAAAGGAACTGGGACTACAGCCAAAAATCACATACCCAGAAAAACTGAGTATAATCTTTCTGAAGCAAAAATGAGATTTCAATGAGAAAGAGGTCTTTCAAGCATTTGTGATGAAAAGACCTGAACTGAATAGAAAATTTGATTTTCAAATACAAGAACCCTGGAGAAGCATAAAAAGTTAAACAGGAAAAAGACTTCATGAGGGATATTAAAAGATCAAACTGTTTACATTCCTACACGGGAAGATAATACTTCAAAATCATAAGAACTATCTCAGTAAGGAATTCACAGAAGACACAGGTCTGAACTGAATATGCAGGGATGATATCTGTAAAGCATTTATGTTTTGTTCTTTTTGGGGAAGACAGGGTGGGGTCTCTTATGTCTGGGGCTGGATTTGGGCTTGGGGCCACCTGGGTCCAGGGCTGGTGCTTTGTCCACTGTGCCACCTAACTAATCCATGATGACATCATTAAAATAGGTTTGAGGTGTAGGAGGAATAAACTGGGGGAGGGAAAAGGGGAGAGATGGTCTGGGGACAGGTAGTTCACATGAAGGAAACAAGAAAAAAATCTTATGGAGGAGAGTAGAAGAGGGGGAAGGCGTTGGGGAGTGAGTGAACTTTAATATAATCAGAATTGGCTCAAAGAAGGACTAGCATACATACTTAAGTAGGCATAGTAATATATTTTTGCCCTGAGGGAGGGGAGGGAGAAAAGGGGGGGGGAGAAGGGAAGGAGGAAAGGGAAGATTGGGGGAGAGAACAGTAAAAAGCAAAACACTTTCAAGGAAGATGAAGATGTTCTGCATTACCACACAAGTATGACATATTGAATTGCTTGACCTCATAGAGTGGGTTGAGGAGGGAGGGAGGAAGAACAATTTAGAACACAGAATTAGCTCATGGACCTTGATGTCATTAGTGTGGGATCATGGAGGGAATAGCTTTCATACCCAAGTGGTAGGAGTAATCTATTTAACCCTGCAGGAAAGTAGGAGGAGAAGAGGATAAGAAAGGAAGGGTGAAAAAAGGGAATTCAGAGTGAGGGAGAGGATAGTCAGAAGTAAAACACTTTTGAAGAGGAATAGGTAAAAAGAAGATAGAGGAAATGTCATGGGAAGGGAGTGGGATGGAGGGAAATAGTTATGATTATTGACTATAATGGCAAAAGTATGGTACCTACTTTGCTGGGCCTTTATGAAGAAAACTCTCTGTCAAGCTTAAGGTACTATATACAGGTTATGATGAACAGGATGCTATCAGAAAAACCTGGAAAGACCTACATGAACTGAAGCAGAGTGAAATGTACTGTATACAAAATAACAGCAATAGGGGGGGATGATCTGCTGGGAAGCATGTGGTTATTTTCAGCAAGGTAGTGATCCAATATAACCCGAGGGACTTATGAAGATTGCAGCCCATCTGCAAAGAAAGAATTGATAGTATCTGAAAACAGATGGAAAAACATTTTTAATTTTTTTTTCTTTTCTTCTTTGACAATTCCTTAATCTGAAGTTTGTTTGTTTTTTTTTTTTTTACTGTTTTCTCTCACAACTTGCTAATATGTGAATTTTTCCATGACTACTCATGTATAACTTATTTTGAATTGCTTGAATTCTTGTGGGTGGGGGGTGGGAATGGATGGGGGAAGAGAAGTTGGAACAGAAAGTTTTTTAAAAAATGATGTTAAAATTTTCTGTTTACATATATTTTTGAAAATAAAATTCTATTCAAAAAAATTAAAGAACATAGTCTCAGCTAAAACGAAAATTTATGTGAAACCCAAATTATGATACAATCCAAGGAAAATTCCAATCTTAATCAACCTAAGAAGTAACTGTATTAATTATAAGGACTGTAATACTAATAATTATAAGGGCTGTAACTTTAATCACTATAAAAAGTATAATGTAACTATAATCATTATAATAGTGTGTGACAGTATTAATCATCTTTACTACATTAATTATCTTTATATAAAAATGTCATTGTGAAACCTGATTGATACAAAAAGTGTCTCCCCTTTTCATGGTGTGAGATTTAAAAGTGGATATAAGAGCATTAAACTGCCCTTTAACCTTTCCCTTATATATCTCCCAGACCAGTAAGAGAAAGAAACCTTTGAGCTTTAATTAGAGATGGATTACTTAGCTTTTATTGTTTGGGAATCAATTAGCCAACAAACAGGTGATACTGATTAGGGAAATATGAAAGTAGAAATACAAATAAATAGTCTTAGATCTAAACTTAGTCTATATTCTTTTATAAAACTCACGGAATCCCAAAGCTACCTTTCAGGTTGAGAATAGCATTAAGCACATGCTGCCACCAACGACCATAGCTGATCACCCGAACCTGCCGTCAAACCTGAGCCAGCGTGTGTGTGCCAAGAGCGAGAGAGCCCACTTCCGTTCTCTCCTCATCTTTAAGCTCGAGTCCCGGAAGTCTCACCTGCTTGGCCACGCTCTCCCGAACAGCAGCAGGTGTACAGCTGTTTGTCAGGGTCTCCTCCCCGAAAGGGCGGTTCTTCAAAAACTGGCGGTCCTTCAATACTATGTTAGCCAACTCTTAAATTTTAGTTAAAAACTTTCATTTTTTACCACAACGGCCACCTGCTGGAAGAACAAATTTATGTAATGGCAAGTGTGTTTGTTTTTATTTTTTATTTTTTTATTTTTTTACTGATTGGACAAAGAGCAAGAAAACTATAAATAGCTATGAATTCTCTATCTTGGGTTCTCAACCATACTGGGAAGACTGTAGACCTCACTTTTGTTTCTCTTAATAAAGATTGCTTTCTTTCCCTAGAAAGACTTCCAGTTTCTTTCTCACATCACACACACACACACACACACACACACACACACAGAAACACAAACACCCACAAATGTGTGTGTGTGTGTGTGTGTTTAAATTCTATACATCTATTTACCAGTTCTATCTCTGGATGCAGATAGCATCTTTCTTCATATGTCCTTCATAATTAATTTGGGTAGTTTATGAGCCAAATTAATTTATATTCCACAGTATCTTTTAGTTCTTCCCATTCTTTTGACTTTATTTAGTCTCTTCTTGATTCTCATAGAATCATTAGCTTTCACTTTTCCATTCTAATTTTAAAGAAAAGATGGCTTTCAGTGAGCTTTTTGGACGTAGTTTAGTTTACCAATTTTGCTTTGAAGATAGTATTTTCTTCACTTGAATATTGCACTTCCTTTTCTATTTGGACAATTCTGCGTTTGAAGGATTTCCTTTCTTCAGTTGAATAAAGTGATAGGAGATGAGTTTGAATGAACGCAGAAAGTAAAGTAATTATCATCATTAGGTTATTGATTTCTTTATTAAGTTCACTTGCAGAAGAATTTGCTTGCTCTGAGTTTTAGATTGTTTTGCTTTGAACTTCTATTATTTGGCACCTGCCTCATTCCTCCTAATGAACTTACTATTTCTCTTTATGAAAGATAGGAAGAGATAGGAAAGACCAATTTTATGAGAGGCTTTTAGATTTAAATAAGGGAATTCATGTTGTCCTCCTGATATTATAAAAAGCCACTTGGTTTTAATAATGGAGAGTCAGGTTTTATTGATTGCCAAGCCTGTTCTTTAATAGTTGAGGGATATAATGACTTTAGACAGGAAGATGAACAAGCATTTTCTTACAATAAATCATGTGTTACATGATAAAGACCTGTACGAGTAAAGGCATCAGAAGAGGGAGAGAAAAGTATATATACAAATTGTGGTTGTGAATGCAGAATCAATAGAACTGGGAAAATATTGGGAATGTCTCTTTTGCCATTTCTTACAGAGCAATTATGTTTTCTTTAAACATATATAGTACCATAACATGTTTAGTCATCCCCTAATTAATAGGCATTACCTTAGTTGTTCAGTTTCTTTGGTTATAGGTAAAGAGAACTACTGTGATTGTTTGTATCTATGTATCCTTATCCTTTTATTTGATTTCTTTTGTTCATATGTCTGTAGGGTGGTGCCAGTTAGTTTCAAAGATATGTACACTTCAGTGAATATTTGAGCATGAGTTTTCCAAATCATTTTTCAGTGTGACTAGAAAATTCAAAGCTGTGTCTATTTTCTACAGCTTCCTCCAACAATTGTACTATTCACTGTTATAGGTGTTTAAATAGAAACTCAGAGATGATACAATTTTATTTTTATTTATACCATCTTACAATTTATGTACTAAGGATAGGTTATTTTCCTTGTAAAGGGTGTTCCCTTATAGATTTTGGATATAAGACTTGGTCTAAAGCTTTATTGTGACATGTTGTCCTCCCAGTTAACAATTTCGTTCTAATTTTAGGTCAATTAATTGTATTTGTTAAAGATATGTAAATTTAAATTAATTAAAAGTATACATTTTATATTTTGGGATCCCTTGCTAACCTTTCATTTTTATCACGTACTCTTCCCCTATTTGTGATTTTGTTTTTTAGGATATTACAGTTTATATATCAGGTAACATTTGGAATTTATGTTTATATATACTGTAGGAATGTTAATATACAAAGTTGCTACCAGTATGAGTTCTAGTTTTTCCAGGAGACAGGAAGAGAAGAGGAGGAGAGAGAGAGAGAAGAGAGAGGAGAGAGGAGAGAGATAGAGAGAGAGAGAGAGAGGAGAATAATAATAGAGATGAAATGGAAGCAGATCACAGGCTGGATTAAATAATAGAAAACAATTTGTCATTTACAAGAGATACACTTGAAACAAAAAGACACACACAGAATTAAAATAAGGTAATGAAACAAAATCTAATATGTTTCAGTTGAACTAAAAAAAGGCAGGAGTAGCAAACATGATCTCAGACAAATTAAAAAAAATTAAAAGGCATAATCACAAAAACTACATTTTACTAAAAGGTATCAAAGACAATGATGTAATAGCAAAAATAATACAGCAAGTTTCTCTGAAAAAGGCCTGATTTCTCATATATATACTAAATATAGAACTGATTCACAAGGTAGCAGAAGCCCTGGTCACAGTTCCAGAACAGAGAGAAAGCAAGGGCCCTAGGTCGTGGTAGGAATTCCAGTGCAAAGAGAAGAATATTACTACTTAAAGAAGAAAATTACTTCTTAAAGAGTATCAAGGGAGAAGGGATCTTTCTTGGGTAAGTATAAGAACGCAGACCAATGGTTAAAGAGGATCTGGAGGACAGAATAATTTAGAACACCAAATTTTTAAAATGTTTAAAAATAAGGAAAAAAACATTAAACAAAAATAAAATATATTCAAATAATCCTTGAGACTTAATTGTTCATGAGATTAAAGTTTGAGGATATAGATACTACCTTCTAGTTACCCAGTACGAAGAACAGTGAGATTCTCTGGGGCACACTGTGATACCTGTCGGGTAGAACATAACTATCTCAGAAGAAAGCTACATGTTCTTTAAAGCAGATCATCTGACTATTGCTGAGGAAATGGCACGGTGGTGTATTAACTGTTAAATTGCATATGACTGTTTTGTTTCATTCTAACATAAAAAATAAAGTAACAAGAAAATGACCTAGGTAATTTTCCTTTTTTCATTAAATTATATTTAGAATTTTATTTTTCCCCAAATTACATTATAATACAAATTTTGACATCAATTTTTTTAAACTTTGTATTCCAAATTCCTTCCTCCCTTCCTCCCCCACACCCCAAACCCCAAGAACTCTAGCATTCAATGTAAGATATACATAAGCAGTAATGCAAAACATTTACACATTAGCCAGGTAATAAAGAAAAAGGAAAAAAAAAACTTCAGAGAAGAGGAAATAACAAAAAAAAATGACTTCATTCTCTTTCAGATAGGATCACTTCTCTCTCTGTAGATGGACTGCATTTTTCTTAAGACCTTCAGAGTGTCATGGATATTGCATTGCATGAAAATAACCAAGGTTATTCACAGCAGTCATCTCGCAATATTGCTGTTATTTGGCAGACAGTACATTTCACTTTGCATCAGCTCATGCAGGTCTTTGCAGGTCTTTCTGATAGCATCCTGATCATCATTGTTTAAATAGTAAACTACATTTATAGATACTTTAAAGAGAAATTTTCTTATGATATACGCATGAGTTGATTACTTGCAACAACAATAAATAACATTTATACTTTATACCTGATAGATTTTTTTCACAATAGCCAAGCAAAGTAAGTACCAAATGGTTTGTCTCTTCAGCATCTATCATCATCATCCATGAATCCTGATCATCACTCCCAATCAATCCCCATAACCATCAATTGATCCTCATCGTCATTATCAATCAATCCTCATCTTCCTCCATCAGCATAATCATCATCTTCCAATACTCTGCCTCTCCTTAAAAATGTTTTTCAGTTACTATTGTTAACTGTTTCCCTCCAACCTATTCCCTCCACATTTGACTCTATTTTCTATTGTCTTTACCCTATCCCTCCTCAAAGGTTTTGCTTCTGAACTGCCCTCTCGCCTACCCTGTCCTCCCTTCTTTTACCCTTCCCTCCTTATCCCCTTCATTCCTACTTTCCTGCAGGGTTAGATAGATTACTTCACCCAATTGAGTGTGTTATGTTATTTCATTCCGTGACCAATCTGATAAAATTAAGGTTTTTGAGGCTATTCTGTGAGTGTAAGGCTCATTCACTACTCCAATCCTCCTCCATCTTTCCCCCAAATCCATAAACTCTTTCCTGTTTCTTTCATGTGAGATTTCATCCCATTCTAACACTCCCCTTTCCTTCTACAGTGCAATTCTCTCCCCCCTCAATTTTACCCTAAAGATGTCATCATAAGGCAGCTAGGTGACACAGTGGACAAAGTACCTGCCCTGGACACAGGAAGACCTGAGCCCATATCTGGCCTCAGACACAAGAAACTCCATGACCCCAGTCATGCCACCCAACCCTGACCACCCACAAAAAACAATAAAAACAAAACAATAAATGCTTTACAAATACCATCCCTTTATAATAAATTCCCACACATGCCCTCTAAATTTATTCCTATATCTGCCCTAATACTGAGAAAGTTTTTATGAGTTAGATGTATCATCTTCCCAAATATGAATGTAAACAGTTTAACATTTTAATATCCCTCATGATTGCTTTTTCTTCTTTAATTTTTTTATGCTTCTCTAGGGTCATGTTCTTGAAAGTCAAATTTTCTATTCAGTTCAGGTATTTTCATCACAAATGCCTGAAAGTCCTCTCTTTCATTGAAATCCCATTTCCCCCCTGAAAGATTATACTTAGTTTCTCTGGGTATGTGATTCTTGGTTTTAATCCCAATTCCATTGCCCTCTGTAATATCATATTCCATGCCCTCTGATCCTTTAGTGTAGAGGCTGCTACATCTTGGGCTATCCTGACTGTGCCTCCACAATACTTGAATTCTTTCTTTCTGGATGCTTGCAATATTTTTTCCATGACTTGGGAGCTCTGGAATTTGGATATAATATTCCTGTGAGTTTTTATTTTGGGATCTCTTTCCAGAGGTGATAAGTGGATTCTTTCAATTTATATTTTACCTTCTGTTTCTAGAATATTAGGGCAATTTCCCTGACAATCTCCTGACAGATATTATCTAAGCTCTTTCCTTGATCATGGATTTCAGGTAATCCAATAATTTTCAAATTATGTCTCCTGGATCTATTTTCCAGGCTAGCATTTTTTCCAAGAAGATATTTCACATTGCCTTCTATTTTTTTTTATTCATTTTGATTTGCTTTATAGTGTCTTGGTTTCTTTTAAAGTCACTAGCTTCCATTTGTTCAATCCTAATTCTTAGGTAATTATTTTCTTCAGAGAGCTTTTCCATTTGGCTTTTTAAGCTGTTGACTTTTTTTTTCATGACTTTCTTGCATCACTCTAATTTTTCCTCTACCTCTCTCCCTTTAAGTTCAAAGTCCTTTTTGAGGACTTCTATGGCTTGAGACCAATTCATATTTTTCTTGGAAGCTTTGGATGTAGGAGCCCTGGCGTTGCTATCCTCTTCTAAGGGTGCACCTCAATCTTTCTTGTCACCAAAGAAACTTTTTATGGTCAGCACCTTTTTCTGCCTGCTCATCATGCCAGCCTATTTCTTGACTTTTAACTCCTTAAAGTGGGGCACTGCTTTCTGGGTGCACTGTCCTGAGCTTCAGAGAATCTAAGGTGGTACTTTTCCTTCTTAAAGTGGGGCACTGCCTCCAGGATGCACTATCCCAAGCTTCAGGTGGTCCCAGATGGTAAGATTTAAGGAGAGGCATGTTCTCAGCTCACTTGGCCTGTGGTCTGGTTTGTCAGTAATCAGAGGCTGCTTGCTCTTTAACCCAGAAACAAATCTGATTCACTTTGGTTGCAAACATGGGGGTACCTGCACTCCTCTCTCACCTGGGACCATCACCCAAGATTGTGTCCTCATAGCAGCCCAGACAAAACATCAGAGTTCCACCTCAGTGCCACCAGAGACCCCTATAATCTCCCCCCAGCCAAACACTTGACCCTCTTACCAGACTGTGAGCTGAGTTAGCCATAGCTGCAGAACATTCAGAGACTCCAAAAGTCTCTTTCTCTGGCACAGCCTGAGGCTGGGTCTGTGTCAGCATGGTTGTGGAGTTGGGCTCCACTACCACCCCAGTATAGCAGACCTCTCCTGCTGAACTTCTGTTTTTGGCTGGAAAATGTTCTCAGCCCATCCTTTTGTGGTTTCTACTGCTCCAGGAATTGTTTTATGGAATTATTTGGAGTTTTTTGGAGTGACTGTGTCGGGAGCTCTGAGAGCTTACTGCTGTTCCTTCTCCATCTTGGCTCTGCCCCCCAAATGCCAAAAATAAATAAATAAATAATCCCTATTTTCCTAATAAGTGTAACATATTTGTGAACTTGTGCATATGTTCAACTTTACTTTAATGGTTCACATTAAATATTTTAAGTTCATAGGCTGTCTTCTCCCCTTCTTTCATGTTTGTATATTCTTCATCTTATGCCTCATAGAATTGAAATATTAAGATCCTTACTTTTCCAATTATGTTCCTTATAGCATATTTCCCTTTCCCTCCCAGTTTTTTATTCCAAAACCATCACACTATAAACTGCCATAGAACATCTTTTTATCTTATTTATATTTCTCTAATAAGCCATAAATACATTAAAGTTCTGAGGGTACACTTGTTTTCTCACACTGTTATTAGAATATCAGTAGGATAACATTTTAAAGCATGTACTATGTGCCAGCCACTGTGATAAGTTCTGGGGATACAAAACAAGGAAAAAAATATCCACTGCTCATGAGGAATTCTAATGTTGGAGACAGGACAAAAAAACATATAGAAACAAGATATATAAGGATAAATTGAAGGTACTCTGGGAGGTAAAATACTAAGATTAAAGAAGACTAGGAAAGACTTCTCACAGAAGGTTGAACTTTAACTGAGATTCAAAAGAATCTTATGACTATTTAATTTCATTCAAAGACCAAATCTGTTTAGGGAAGCTATAAGATAGAGAAAAGGATGGAGGGAGCTTCCAAAGATGGATGTCATCCAAAGAAATCACTGGGAATAGGGAGATGGAACATAATGTTCAAAGTTTAACAGAAACCAGTGTCATTTGATCTTAGATTAGGTGGAAGTAAGTATAGGAAGACAGGAAAGGTAGGGAGTAATTTGCAGTGTTAAAAGCTGCAGAGAATAAAAAAGGATGGAAACTTTAGAAAAAACCATTTACATTTCATGGCTAGGAGATCACTAATAAAACTTTGGAGAGTACAGTTTTTATTGAATGCCCTCAAAAAGTTTAGATAAAAAGGGAGAAATGTTACTCTAATGGCTAGCAGGAGATGCACAGTTTAAGTGAAAAACAGAAAACATATCATATAGACCCTTTCATCATATTGTCTTTATCTTTATATATTTTCTTAGGGCTACTGCATTTGCAATTCAAAGTTTCTATTGTAATCTGATATTTTCATTAATAATGTTTTGGAAGTTTTCTATTTTATTAAAGGACCGATCTCCACCACACACACAGATCAGGTTTATTATACTCAGATTTCCTATGTTTATTATTCTTGCTTATAAAGATTTTGTCTTTTACTTGGTGGGGGATATCATATTCCAAGACTTCCCCTTCTTTTTATTGGTAGTTGCCAATCTTTGTATGTATTCTCCAGAATGCGATGCCGTTGTATTTGCCCTTTTTTTGTTTTTTCCTTTTTAGCAGCTTTCAGTGTTTTTTGTTCCTTTGACAATTCATTTCAGTATTGGCCAAGAACATTTTTAGGTATTTTCTTATAGGGTTTTTTAATAGAGGTGACTAGTGGAACTTTTTTTCTTTTTCTTTTCTTTTTTACTTTACCCTCTGGTTCTAATTAATATGGAACAGTTTTTACTTATGATGTCATGAAATGTGTCTTCCACAAGGTTTCTTTCTTTTAGTCTTGAGTTTTAGGTAGTCTAATGATTCTTAAGTTGCCTATTTTTCACCAGGTCAGTATATTTTTGGTAGTAGATACTTTGTATTTTCTTATTTTTCCTAATTTTTAGAGTTTTTTAAAAAATATTTTTTGTTGTATAATAGAGTCATTGCTTTATTTGTAAGCCATGTCTAATTTGAGGTAGTATATTTCTTGGTAAAGTTTACCACCATCTGTTTTAAGCGTTTAGTTCTCCTCTCATTCCTTTATCCCTTCTGGTCATTTCTTTTTACATTTTATTTTCCAGCTCTTGTTTCACTTTTTCCAGATTACTCTGTAGTTCCTTGTGGCCAGGACATTCTTTACTCTAAGGCTTTACCTGGATTTATTATGGATTTACTCTTTCTTCCTGGTAATCCCTTGATCCAAGTTATGTCTTGCATTGTGTTCAGTATTTCTTCTGTTTCTTAAGGTCTCTAGCCTTAGGCTCTGGACTAGGATTATGTGTCTGAGTAAGATTCTGCCCTCTTCCATAATTTTGGTTGATGTAGGCCTGGGCCTGTTGGTTGTAAATTTGATAGCCAAGACTAAGCCTGCCTCTGCAGGTATTCCTGGGTGTTGGCGCAGTCTTATGGCGAATTGACGTAAGTGTTGGCCTTAGTTGCTTCTTTGCCCCTTTCTCAGGCCCTTACCCCAGAATCAGCATCCAATATTTCTTGCTTTGACCCTGAAGACTACAGTGAAATAGCTTCTATATATCTATTCATTGATCTGTTTGATTTCGGTTTATGTGTGTATTGCGCTGGGAGCAGGTCTTCCTCCGCAGAACCCCGGAAGCTTTCTTAATCAAGGCTCATTAGGCTTTTTCCGCCCTACGGCACACTTTCTCTAGCTTGGGTGGGAGCGGCCTGGGCATTGGCGTTCCCCAGTTGCTTCACTGGTTTTGTGTCCAGTTGTGGTTTAAGCAAGATATCCTGGGCTCTAGATTGGAATGAGATGTCTACATGCTAGTTAAAATCTAGGGTGCCTAGGTGATTGTATGACCCTGTTTCCTGCACAGAACTGGGCCTCAGGTGCTTTATTTGCTGCATGAACTGCTCTAGGACCTGGATCCTCATGTGCTTTGTCTTTTATTGTCTCTGACTTGTCTCTGTTCTGTGCTTCTGCAGGATCCCGTTATGTTTTAAATGCAGTTCTGGACCAGATTGAGGTCTTTATGCTTATTTCACTTTAATTTTCTTTATCATTATTTCTTTTGTGTAATTTAAGATTCTAAATGTGGATTCTAATCTGTTCCCCCAGTTTTGGGGGAAACTGACTAAAATCACTGAAAAAACAAGTTTAGGTTTTTAAGTGTTTATTGAAAAATAGAAAGAAAAAGATTGAGAACAGAAATTCCAACAGCCTGGCATTCCTATCTTTCCTCAAATTTCCTGTGAAGTCCTCTGCCGCCACCCACCACCATCAAGTCAGGAACCCAAAAGAGTGAGAGCTCTCCACGCAGGCTCTCTTTCCTCCTTCCTGTCTCCTCCCAGAAAATAGGAGGCTCCTCCAGTTGATTGGCTGGTAGCCTTGATAGACAGCACCCATGAGCAAATGTCATTTCCAATCATTACACTTTTGATGCATAATTAAAGCTTTACTGGGGTATTTCCAAGATAACTAGTTCCTCTATATCTCAATTTTCCAACATCGTCCCACAATTGTGGGTCCTGAATAGGTACTGTGTTGTTATATGGAAGATTCAGAAAGGTCACTTAAAGCTGAGGTTTCATTCTTCCCTATTGGGGAGGATGAGGGAGTAGAACTATGGCTATGATCCAGATACACCAGGGCTCAAGGAGGAAATAAACTTAAAATGCAGCTATTAATGCTTTCTCAAAGTCCCTTCTTCCAAAAGAAGTGATTCTCCATTCCTTGCCATCATCAACATCAATTAATATCAATTGTGAATATACAAGTTGTATGGTAGATTGCCATACAAATTAAATTAAGCATTATACTAATCTCAGGGAGATTGTAATCTGTTTACAGATTGAAGTAGAGAAAGGAGGTTCCCAGACCAAAAGTTACATCCAGAAATATTCAAAGCATATTAGGAAAAAATGCTGGTTGAATGTCATCTGAGGATATTGAATTTATCTTCTCCCCCCACCCATTTTTTTTACTTCTCCTCCTCCTTCCCTTACTCTTCCATTTCTCTTTCCCTTTGATCTTAAGATACTTATAAATAGACTCTATTGATATCAGTTATTTTTATATCATGATAATTTGGAGATTTACCCTCCTCAATTGCAAAACTGGACACACTCTTAAAAAAATAAAAATTATGAAATATCACTTCTCCCTTGAGTCTTGAATAAGTAAAAGGCATGACTACACTGTCTCTGCATTTTCTAGGGCTTATGATACAAAAGGGAGCTATCCTGAGTACAAATTATGCTACTACTTCAATATTTCTTTCTTTCTTTCTTTCTTTTTCTAGTGAGGCAATTGGGGTTAAGTTACTTGCCTAGGGTCACACAGCTAGTAAGTGTTAAGAGTCTGAGGCCAGATTTGAACTCATGTACTCCTGACTCCAGGGCTGGTGCTCTATCCACTGTGCCACCTAGCTGCCCCAACTACTTCAATATTGCAACAGATATAAGAAATAATTATTGGGGTTCCTCTGAACAGTAGAGTTTGGAATCCATCCTTTTCACTCATGTGGTATAAATCTTGTCCATTATCTTCCCTTTTTTTTTTTTTGGTGAGGCAATTGGAGTTAGGTGACTTGCCCAGGGTCACACAGCTAGAAAGTGTTAAGTGCCTGAGGCTGGATTTGAACTCAGGTCCTCCTGACTCCAGGGCTGGTGCTCTGTCCACTACACTACCTAGCTGCCCCTTGTCCATTATCTTCCTAAAACCTTCCCCTGCAAAACTTATCCAATGTTCTGGAGACCTTATTTTAGCACTTGTAACATTTTAAGGGTAAACTCCTGACAGAGATGTGATGCAGAAAAAAACAGCAAAAATCGGAATTTGTTTGTCTTTACTATGCTTATTTGTTAACAAGGTTTCATGCTAGCTTTAGCTTGGTTTCCTAGAAAATACCAAAAATCTTTTATCTTGTCTTGTTTCCTTTTGTAGTCATTAACCTGGAGTTTTTGCATTTCAGGTCTTGGTCCCTAACATGTTCCTCCTAGAATGCCTTCAGTAGGTTTCCTTGTATAGTTATTTACCAGGGGATCAGAGGCTTCAGGTTTTGATCCTGGGAAGAACTCAATGAGATATGGTATTGCCTTTAGGCCAGTCTTATAGGATATCTCCAGAGTCCTGATTTTTTGAACCATTTTGCATGAGTAGGTGCCAATCCATAGAGCCACATTTGTTCCTTGTGTTGTCCTTCTATGGGGTGGAGGATTTCATTCTTATTTTTCTTCTTTCTTTTGTTGTTTGCTTTCATGTGTTTCTTTTCTTCATTTGCCTAAAATCTTTCAGGTCTCCATCTTAAGTTTTTTTGTTTTTTTTCCTAATCCCATCATTTCAGAGATGAGGAAACTAAAACCCAGGGAGATTAACTTGCCTTATTGTAAACACATTTAAAAAACATCAAAGGTAGGGGATGAACATAGGTCTCCTCACATTAGTCAGTGTTCATTCTAAAGTGCCACATTGCTTCTCTTTGAGGATGGGGAAACATTTTAATCTGGGGGCAGCTGAAACACCTTCATTAAAGACATGGAATTTCAATTGAGATTTGGAGGCGGATGAATAGGGAGTATAATCCAACCATGGGTGGCATCCCATACAATTCATTGACATAGGAGACTATGATAAGAACAGAGAACAGCTATTAGTTCAATTTGAATGGAATGTAGAGAATGTGAGAACAAGTGATATGAAATAAAGCTAGAAAGACTGATTCAAGCCAGATTATGGAAGACCTTAAATTTTAGGCTAAAGAGTTTCTACCATAAGGCAATAAGCAATTACTTTGAGTCAGATTGATACAGGAGGAAAATTGTGAAAAATATCAGTTTGAAAAATCCAAGCAAAAGAAGAAAGAATGAAAGGGGAGAGATTGATTAGGAGGAAATGATAAGAATTCAGCTGAATAAAACATATCCTCAATCCTCAAATACCTTTCGATATACCTAGTGCTATATAGTTTACCAGGGAGATATGCCATTTACATTTATATTAACGATGAATATTATTCCAGTGAATAGCATCTCATTGCGAACTACAGTACTCTGTGGCAGCTATCATATTTCTGAACTTGCTGTGACCCAATTCCATTTCATTGTTTCTTTCAGGAATTATAGAACCCAATTTTCTGGTTACTTTTGTATTTTACCTTTAGACCTCCTCCTTCACTGGCTCCCAGAAAGGGGTGCTATTTACTTACTAGAGCATTTCACATTTGTTTTAACCATCATGTTAATATGAGCAGGAATTAGGCCCCAGAGAGGTAATATCATCTTTAAAAAACTGTCTTGAAGACAGAAAGCTGAAAATCAGAGGTGGGAAAGGAATCAAGGTGCACAGCCTAAATTTCAAAGTTCATATTTCTTGCTTAAATTCACAGCCCCTGATCCAAAGAAGCAGATATTAGGCTGAGAAGAGAATGTGTGAAGGATGGTGATGACTGAATAGAGATGTCTGCCAGGAGGTTCTGGAACAGAGCCGATGAGGTCATGATAAATGATTTAGCAAGGCTCCTTACCTTTACCTGTTCTTCATGGCAAAGCCCAACAAGGCTGAAAACCTCTTTCAGATCCCCAGTACAGATGCCCATGCTTTGTCTCAGAGCCCAGCTTGTGACATCCAAAATGTGCTACACTTCAGTAAAGCTCTGTGAAGACTATGAAAATGACTACAGCAATGATTGGAAATATCCTAATCTATACTGAGGCTCATGTGTATAAACTATGATTTAATTGAACTTCTTTCAATTTAATTCAGTAAGCTGTCTTGAAGAAGGTATTCTTTTAAGTGCTTAGGATACACAGACAGAAATGCAAAAAGATCTGGTCCTTATTCTACTGAGGATGGGAGTGAGGTGGGGGTAGAGAAGGAGGAATGGCAACATGGACACAGAAAAAGAAATACAAAATAATAAGAGGGATTGGAGCACTCATACTGAGGGTAAGAATTTGTTAAGGAGTAAGTATCATAAGAACTACTCATCAGAAAACTTGAGATTCTAAGAATAAGAGATAAGGATAAAAGGCCATAGCAGGCATGGAGCAGAGGAAGATTATGGAATGTCATATATGCCATATGTAGAGTGTTGGCCTTAGATTCAGAAAGATATGAGGTCAAGTGCATCCTTAGGCACATGCTACCTATGTGACCCTGTATAAGTCAATAAACTTGTCTTGGCCTTGGTTTTGTTATTTGTGAAAAGGGGACAATAATAGTGCTTAATTCCTAAGGTTGTTATGAGGAGAAAATGAAATATTATTTTTAAAGATCTTTTCAAACTTTAAAGCACTATATAAATGCTATTGTTTTTGTCACTGGTATTATTAATATGGGTGGATATAATGGTTCTTTTTTGCCACTTTCCTCTCTGACTTGGATTATTAATAATCATGAACTAAATGGAATTTAATTAGATTGAAATTTTCATTCAGACTGTAATCTTCTCTGTGACTTACAGAATTTACACATGATTAAGAAAAATTACATTCATCTATGGAAACAGTACTTGTTGTTCTTCATTTATTTAGTCATGTCTGATTCTTCATGACTCCATGGTCCATGGGATTTTCTTCTCAAAAAATATTGAAGTATTTTGCTATTTCCTTCTCCAGTGGATTAAGGCAAACAGAAGTTAAATGACTTGCCTAAGGTCACACAGATAGTAATTGTCTGTGGCCTTAGGCAAGTACTGTGGCCTGATTTGCACTCTTCCTGATTCCAGACCCACAGCTCTATTCACAAGTCATCTAGCTATCTATGGAGATTCTAGATAGATAGATAGATGGATGGATGGATAGATGGATGGATGGATGGAGATTTCATCTACCTATACATATAAGCATATATGTATTTAAGGAGATTATAGCCATATATATGGGGATAGATAGATAAATAGATGGCAGATAGATAGATAGATAGATAGATAGATAGATAGATAGATAGATAGATAGATAGATAGATAGATAAGTGTGCAGGGAGTTATTGAAGTCTGACTTCTTGGTGTTTGGCTATATAGTCCTGGCTCTGTCATTTAGCTCTGCTGGGCTTTATTTAATACCCATGATAACCCTGGCTACTTTTTGTACATGGCGAGCTTCACCCAAAGAAATAGTATTCTGCTGGTAAAACAGGATTCTTTGGTATACCAGGATATTATTTCCCTGTGATGGGAGGAAGACTGAGTGCACAATTCATTTGGGAGTCAGAGCAGCTCTAGAATTCATAAAATGTTCACCATGAGGAAAAATATTATAAAGGCAAGAGGCATTTTTCCAAAAGAGGTGAGATGCTGATACCTTAATGTGTTGCTGAGAACTATGTATGGGATCTACTTCTCATGGAACCTTCAATTCTTATTTACCAAAGAGAGCTGAGTTCAATTTCAACAAATGCTTCATTTTGGGAGGCCTGGTCATATTTCCCCACCCTCAGGATCCTTCTGTCCAGCTGTATAAAGACAATTTAGGGGCAATCAGCACTGCCTTCAATACAACTCTGTCATCAGCCACAGGATATAAATCAAGAGGCTAAATATTCTGAAGATTTGCCCAATGTCAACATTATTACAAGAGTTATCACCACATCTGGAAGGCTATTCAGTATATTCCCAGATAGGTAATTTCATGGAAGTGGACAAGGCTGTGAAAGGAGCACCATGCTGGAAACTAACCATAATAATAATACCATAAAAATGTTTTATATAGCCTCTTTTCATCCAGTGACGTGTCTATTTCAGTTCCAGACCATGCTGATGATTGCTCATGTTTCGGTGACTTTTTGGTAGCTTACGCAAGTAGCTCGCTGTCTCAAGGCAACTTCAGAGGCACAAACCTGAACTGTCTAGGTGGAACTAGTAGACCTATGACATAGTCCTCCTTGGGATCCCAGAGTGTCATTACCAAAATAGAGCTTGTGGAGAGAGTGCTTCTGCCCAAACATGTTTTATGTGCCAGAGGATGTTGAAATCCTTCCCTGCTGGCACACACTTTGTTTACCATGATGGCTTTGACTTCATGAGCTGGGGCTTATTCTGTTTGGGTTGTGCTGGCCAAGGTCATCATTGCATCAATTTTGAATCCACAAATTGCTATTAGTTAGGAGACTTGTTAGTCTCTATTCACAGCAAGAGCTGAGTGGAATCCCTGCCTTACTTAGGACGTGGCAGAGCCGACTTAGTCAGAATTTCTTGGATTCAGCCCGGAAAGAAGTCAGCTACCAAAAGATGAGTCACTGCTTAGTGAAAACCTTCTCTGTAACTTACTCACAGAATTTATACATTACTAAGAGAAATTACATATATCTATAGAGACACTAACTATAAATAAATATATATAGCTATGTTTATATATGTATATATATATATATATATATATATATATGCTCTATACACACACACACACACACACACACACACACACACACACACACACACGCATTTCCCTAAGGAGTTATTGGCAGCAGAGGCCTGACTACCTGGTATTTGGCAATATAGTCCTGGTTCTGGCATTTAGTTCTGTGGAGCTTCACTTATTACACAGTATAACCCTTGGTACCTCTTGTACATGGGGAACTACACCCAAAAGATTAGCGATTTTGCTGGCAAAGCAGAATTTTTGGTATGTCAAGATATTATCTCCCAGGGGTGGCAAGAAGACTCTGAGTGAACAATTGAATTGGAAGTCAGAGAAACTTCAGAATAATGACCAGTTGAGGGCCTGTGAAAGAAGGGGCTAAACCAGGTAGAAGGGGTAGAGGACAAAACTACCTTCCCTGAGGTAAAAATGAACTGAGTTGAAAATATTATCATAATTACAATTATGAAATTAATAAAAAATTAGTATTAAATTAGTACACAATTCTAATTTTTTAAAGTTAATCACATCCCAAAGACAGATCTGTTTAAAACAGAACTGTTCCATCAAGAGAAATTATTTAGAGAGAAGTATTGATATTTTTTTCTTTACTTTCTCCCAGAAGAGGAAAGAAAATCAGATATTAATAGTTTTCCTTAAAGTTATATTTATAATTTCTGTTTCATTAGTTTTAAATTTGTGGGTACATAAAGTGATTGATTATATCATTAATTCAGTGGTTCATTTTTGTGAATGAGGAATTGTAAAAAACAAAAAAAATGAGGAAGAACTGAGTGATTGATAAAAAATGAAAAATGACACAGGTTTGGACATTCTATTTAAATCATGAAGGGTGGAAGGAATTTTGTTTTTGTTTTCTCTCCCTCAGCCCCCTAACTGGGGACTCAGGAGATATGAGTGAGAATCATATTAAATTTATAATAGGGAAGAGTAGATAAGCAAAGAAGTGCCTCTGGAAAATTTATTCTTACCCCAATTTTCTTTCAAAAGTTCCATCTGATCCTCAACCAATCAATACATTTTTATTAAGCACAGTCACTGTGCTAAGTGCTGGGGATATTAAAAGAGGACAAAGGTAGTCTCTGCCCTCAAGGAGCTGACAATCTAATTAGGGAGATAACATGCAAACAAATATAAATAAAACAAGCTGTATATAGGATAATTAGGAAATGATAGAGGAAAAGTACTAGAATGAAGAGAACTGTGAGAAGGCAGGAGGTAGGATTTTAGTTGCAACTTAAAAAAAAAAAGAAAGAAAGGGATTTCAGTACTCAGAATGGAGGATACCTAATGTTCGGATCTGAGAGATGAAATGTCTTATTCATGGAACCAACAGATGAGTGTCACTGCACCTAAGAGTATGCTTTGGGGAGTAAATTGTAAGAAGCCTAAAAAGAAAAGAGGGGGTAGGTTAAAAATACTCTGAATACCAAAAAAGAGTATTTCGTATTTGATCCTGGAGGCCATAAGGAGCCACTGCAGTGAGTGAATATTGAGTAGGGAATGACATGATCAGGTTTGTGATTTAGGAAAATCATTTTAGGGGCTGAATGAAACATGGATCGGAAGCACACAGACCCACCATCAGGTTATTGCAACATTCCAGGTTAAAGTAGATAAGTTCCTATGCTAGAGTGGAGGCAATGTCAGAGAAGAGAAAGGTGAGGTTTTTTTTTTTGTTTGTTTGTTTGTTTGGTTTGGTTTTTGGTAGATTTTGGAAAGGTAAAATCATCAAGGCTTGGCAGAAGCTTGGATATTGGAGTGAGAGATTGTGAGGAATCCAGGAGGACTCCTAGTTTTCAAGGCTGAAGGATTGAGTTAATTGTGTTGTCCTCTACAGTAATAGAAAAAGTAGGAGGTGGGGATGGATTTAGAGGGAAAGATAATGAGTTATATTTTGGAGTTATTGAGTTTAAGTTGTCCACTGGACATCCATTTTGAGATATCTGAATGGAAATTGGACTAAGGGCAATGAGTATGGAGATATCATGCCCTGTACCTGGTTGAAAGGAGGAAATAGGAAATGATGACAACCCACACAAAAGTGGAATCTAATTACGAAGGAGTAAATTGTTTCCTACTAAAATAAATATTTCCAACCATAGGCACAGTTAAATTAGAATCACATATTTAGACATAGAAAAGAACTTCAGGGTACTTAATCAGAATTTCTCATGTTACAGATGAGACTGCAGAATGAGGATGGAAACTGTTCCCTTTCTCACAATGAAATAGGAAACACCAGACTTTTCATATATTAAGCTCTGAAATTCCACTTATCTCCATGGAAGCTCAAGTAATATTTTCTTTCAACTATCTATGAAGAGTCTAACTTTAAGGATATTCTGAAAAGAGTTTGTTTAATCTGATTTTTTTCTTGTAGGCAAGGAATGTGAATAGTTTCTGACAATGTCAGTCTGTGTAAATTAATCCCATGTTCCTTTCATTTACTTAGTCTACCCATCACCTCATTTTAATTTTAGTAGTAAAACATTAATGCTACAGAAAAATGTTAATGTATCCTGACAAAATATTTAGTTTTGGAAACAAGATTTGAATTTAAAATTACGTCCTCGGCTAAGATTGTTTTTTTTCATTTATTCATTCTTTCAATAACCATTTCTAAAATGTTTAATATATGCAAAGTACCAAGTGATGTGCAAAGAAAATTGAGACATAGTTCTTGGATTCGTGATCCTGTAAGATTTACAATTATACACTTTGATACCTTATAGGAGGTACAAGTAGATACATAAGAAGGTAATAGGATTTTAGGGCAACTACATGGCACAGTGGATTGAATGATCAGCCTGGAGTCAGGAAGATTGATCTTCATCAGTTCAAATCAGGGCCTTAGATACTTAGTAAGCTGTATGACACTGGGCAAGTCAGTTAACCCTATTTGCGTCAATTTCCTCCTCTGTAAAATGAGCTGGAGAACAAAACGGCAAGCCACGCCAGTATCTTTACCAATAAATAAAGAAATAATCCCCAAATGGTGTTTCAAAGAGTCAAACAGAAATGAAAGACTGAAAAGTAGGATTTGAACTTGAAATGAAGACTATTTAAAGTGATTCATTTCCTCTTTTATTCCTACTACTTCATGTGACAGTAAATATTTACTTGTAAACAAAGACGTTCCAAGCACTATATTATGTTATAGCAAAATAGGATGATTAACAACTCTACATTCAAAGAGCATATAATAAAAAGACAAGATAAGACGTGTACACTATCTTTTCTTTTATCCATGTTTTCAACTTTGATTCTTCACTTTCACTCATCCTACCTCCCCTATCCTATTTTCAATGACTTGCCAAGGCTTATCAATTTTATCTCCAAACAGTTGTCATATCTTACCCCTTCTGTCTACTCACATTTACTCACATGGTCATCATCCTAATTCAGACACTTCTGAAGTACTCATTTATCTGTTTATAGACTTCTAATTGATCTCCCAAATTAAAATATTCCTCTCCCCAATTCATATGCCGCGTATCTTCTAAAATGGTATTTCAGAAGGATGGGTTTGACCATACCACTCCTCTGTTCAAGAAGCTTCAGTCATTCCTGAATAGGCTTAGCATATAATATAAACTCTCTTTGGCATTTAAAGCCTTTAATAACTGGCCCCAACCTATTTTTCCAGCCCATTTCACATCACTTGTCCTCATCCAGCCAAACTGGACAACTTGCTGTTCTCTGTCTCCATGGATTCTTATTAGCATTTGTCCATTATAAGTTTATGTAGGTGTGTGAATCACCCAAAGTTTTCACACATTTTCACATTCACTCCTTGGAATCTCTGTGTCCTTTCAAAATTTAGAGTTCCATTTGTTCTTCAAAATTTCAACTGAAGGAACTGAAGGAAAATATAACATGAAATATACTATAAGAGGTTAGATATGAATGGATGTAGAAGTTCAAATAAGAGGGACATAACTACAGGCTGGAACATGCTAAAAAACTGTTTCAAGGAAGAGGCAATTTTGAACAGAAGGATAGGTTGGTTTTCAGTCAATACATAATCAATCATTTGTTGAAAAATTAAAAAAAAACATCAACTTCATAGTACTGGAAAAAATACAATAAAATCACTTGGAACCTCTGAATATGGGGGAGGAGAAGGTCAATATCTGGAATTAAAAGAATCTATAAATTATCTTAGAGAAACAACCAACCACATCCAAGATGAAATGTAGTTAAATTTAACACTTTCAATGACAGAAATAAAAATGAAATATCATTTTGGATCGGGGGTGGAACCAAAATTGCAGAGGAAAGGTAGTGACTTGCCTGAGCTCTCCCCAAGACCCCTCCAAATACCTTCAAATAATGCCATAAGACAATTCCTAGAGCAGCAGAACCCACAAAAGGACAGGGTGAAATAATTTTTCCAGCCAAAGACACCTTAGGTCTGCAGAAAATGTCTCTTGTGCCCAGGACAGAGTCTAGCACAGTCCAGTGTAGGCTATACCAGCACAGACCCAGGCCCAGCAAACCAGGAGCAAGCCTTGAGAGCCACTGAATCAGCAGAAAAAGCAGCTGCTTCTGGAACTCAGCCCACACATTGTAAGGGTGTGTCAAGCAATTGGCCAGAAGGAGATTACAGGGTTTTTTGTTTTTGTTTTTATTTTTGGGGGGAGGGATGGTAGCACTAATGCAGGACTCCCTTGTTTAGTCCATACTTGGTTCTGGGTTTCAGTCTTGGGTGGTGGTCCCTGACCCAGGAGGAACAATGGCACCCCAGAGCTTGTAGCCACAGTGGTGCTGGAGGCTTTTCATAGTTCCAGGGAAGAAAAGCAGACTTGTGGTTGACTGTAGACCAGAGCACAGGACAGTAGAGTAGTAAACATACCTCTCCTTAAATCATACCACCTTGAAAGAACTGAAAACTCATAAATCCCTAGAAGTATCTCTGAAAACAGCTGAAAAAATCTCCTAAAATTTGAGACAATGCACTCTCCACCCTGGAAGCAGTGCCTCACTTTAACAAACAGTTAAAAGTCCAGAAATAGGCTGGGGAAATGAGCAAACAGAAAAATAAATCTGACCATAGAAATTCACTATGGTGACAAAAAGGTCAAAATACACACTTAGAAGAAGATAACAAAATCAAAGCTTCTTCTTCTTCTTCTTCTTCTTCTTCTTCTTCTTCTTCTTCTTCTTCTTCTTCTGGTGAGGCAATTGTGGTTAAGTGACTTTTCCATGGTCACACAGCTAGTGTTAAGTGTCTGAGTCTGGATTTGAACTCAGGTAGGTCCTCCTGAATCCAGGGCTGGTGCTCTATCCACTGTGCCATCTAGCTGCCCCTAAAGCTCCTACTACTAAAGTTTCTGAGAAAAATATGAATTGGTCTTGGGCCAAAGAAGCTCTCAAAAATACTTTGAAAATAAAGTAAGAGAGGTAGAGGAAAAAAATGGGAAGAGAAATGAGAGTGATGCAAGGAAATCATGAAAAAGATCAGATTGGTAGAACCATGAAGAAGGAAAACTAATTAGGAAGCTACTACAAAAGTTCAGGTAAGGTGATGATGTCCTGAATTAGGGTTTTGGGTGTGTTAGTGGAAAGATGGTAGTAGATATAAGAAGTGTTTTGGAGGGGGAAAAAAGCTAATTCTTAACAACTCATTAGGTATGAGTTATTAAGGAGTTTTGGGGGAAAAAAGTATGTTTCTGAAGTTGTAAATTTTGCTGACTAGAAGAATGATGATACGCTTCACAGAAAGAGGGAAGTTTAAAAAGATTTTTATAGTCTGAGGTGAAGAGAAGGAGGTAAACATTCTTTATGAAAGGAAGAGTACAAAGAAAAGCAGAATTAGGAAAAGTGGATACAATTTAGGGGATGCTTTCCAGAGATGGAATAATAAGTTCATTTGATTAATTTATACATACAGGCCTTAGACTGAATCTGAAAGACAATTCAGCCTTTGCTCAGCTATAGTAGGTAGGTAAAAGATCAAAATGGAGTTTTGGGGACAAGTTCATAACTGCAAGACTATGCTTGGAAGTCCTAGTCATTAGAAGTAATGGTCAAATCCTTAAGAATAGATGAAATCATTAAGATATCAGAAAGAGAATTTGTTTGTGCATGCCACTTAGGACTATCAAAAGGCTTGGAAAGAAGCAAAGGGAAATGGGATGAAGCTGTCTACTAATGAATATACCCCCTTTAAGCATTCTTTAACCTCTGAAGACATTTCAGATTTTACATGAAGGCAAACTAGATAGGGAGTATTGGAAGCTGACCTTGAAAAAGAGTCTTGTGGGTTATAGAGAGCTTCTATTCATTGTAGAAATGCTTGTAGGGTTTCCTGTAAAAACTAAGGTAAAGCAAAGAATTCTCTTCACCTATCACTTGACATGGCTGTAGAAATTATATTCATTAAGATAGAAAAATGAAATCGAACAGATACATTTAACAAAATGATATTTTATTAACATTATTTTCAAGTAATACAATTTATCCCTTCCTACCACTCACTGAGAATACAGACAAAATGACATCAATTATGCATGTGAAATCATGTAAAACATTTCCATATTAGTCATATCACAAAAAACTCTTTTTTTAAAAGGGGGAGAAAATTATACAGCGATTTTCATTCAGAGTTCATCAGTTCTCTTTCTTGAAATGAATGGCAACTTTTTTTTTCATCATGAGTATTTCTGAATTGTCTTAGATCTTTGTAGTGATCAGAGTAGCCAAGTATTTCACAGCTGATCTTCATTATAACATTACTGCTACTAAGAACAAAGATCTCCCAGTTCTTCTCATTTCACTTTTCATCAATTCATATATATCTTGTTATCTTTTCCTTTTAAAAGCACCACCCTTATCATTTCTTATAGCACAATAGTAATCCATCACAATCACATGCTACAATTTGTTCATCCATTCCTGAATTGATGAGCATCTTAATTTCCTTTTTTTTTGCCACCACATAAAAAAAGTTGCTATAGCTATTTTTGTACATATAGGTCCTTTATATTTTCTTTTATGTCTTTGGGGTTACAGAAATAGTAATGGCCTTGATGGGTCAAAAAATCAGTTTTATAGCTCTTTGGGTGTAGTTTGAAATTGTTCGCCAAAATGGTTGAAACATTTTACTACTTCACCAAAAGTTTATTAGTGTACCTATTTTTTTTTCCTTCATTACCTCCAGCAAGTCATTTCTGATAGGTCTTGGTGGTACCTCAAAGTTGTTTTAATTTGCATTTCTCTAATCAAAAGTGACAGAGAATTTTTAAATATTAGTGTCTTTGATTCCTTCTGAAAACTGTTTATATCCTTTGATCTTTTATCAACTGGAGAATGGGTATTACTTTTACAAATTTGATTCAGTTCTGCCTTCAGTATATACTTTAGAAATTAGACCTTTTTCTGAGAAATCTGCTGTAAAAATTTCAAATATTATTCATTTTTATGTTACCTTTTATCTAAAGGTAGTTTCCCTGATTATCTCTTTTAATTAGGTCTGCTTTTATATTTGCTTTGTCTGATATGATTGCTAGCTCTGACTATTTTTATTTCATCTGATTAATGAAATCTCCTCCAGCACTTTATTTCCATTCTTTCTGTGTGTTTCTCTCTCCCATTAAAACAAAACAAAACAAAAGCCTTATTGTTGAATTCTGGTTTCTAGTCCATTATTCAGTCTGCTTCCATTTTATGAAAGAGCTCATCCCATTCATATTCACAGTTGCAATTACTAACTAATTCACCTCTCCTATTTTCTTCTGTTGGTCCTTTTATTTTTTTTTATCCTGTCTGTATTGTTTCTGACATTGCCTCACTTAATCTTCCCCTTCTTTAATCATCTGCTATCTCTATGTTTTATCCCTTTCTCTTCTTTCACTATTTCTCTGACTCTTTTACCAAGGCATTAATTCTCTTTTCATGCTTTTCTTGCATCCTTCTCTTTCTTGAAACTTCTTGGAATTTTTATTGGGCTTGGTCCAGCTAGCATTTTTATTTGAGGGTTTGTTTATAACTATTTTCTTATTCTTATTTTATTTTATTTTTTTAGTTTGTGTCTTGGTCTTCCCTGCAATCATAATAGCTTTTTTATGGTCAAGTTCTTTTTTTTCCCTTTTTTCTTTTGGGGTTGCTAATTACTCATTTTTCCAGCCTATGTATTGACTTTGAAATTTTCATTAAAATTGCACTCTGGGAGACACTTTCTCATTCTTCAATCTTTTTAATGCTGCTGTTTTCAGACCTAGTTCTGAATGCCTAGAAGTTTTCAGTACTTGCAATGAGGTGTGATCCAGGGAACAGTGTACTCAATGCAGTCTTGGTCTCAGCTCCAGTCTACCCAGAAAGGGCCCCATGATCCCCTGCATCTGCAACTGCTAGCATTCCTCTTGGCCCTAGAACTGTGGCCAAGTGCACTGCTCTTCTGTAGCTACAATCACTAGTTCTCCTCTTTGCTTTAAAACAAAAAGCAGGGCTCTTGCTCCTGTTTGACCAACCACTAGGACTACTCTGCCCTGGAACTGTCACCCCAAATTGCTTATGGACAACAGTTACCAATCAGCACCAGCTGCGCCAGGTGCCAACAAAAGGTTCTTGTGATCTCTTTCTGACCAATCATCTGAATCTTTTACCAACTCTGGGCTGAAAACTCCTGAAGCTGCTGCTACTATCACAGTTACATCTAAAGCTGGCCAATGGTGCTTCAGCCCCTTATGATTTGGGCAGACCCACACCTTGATGTCATAGATATCTCCTATCAACTTCCTAACTTCTCTTAGACTAGAAAAAATGGTTCACTCTGACCTTTTTTTTTCTCTGCTACTTTAAAATTTGATTTGAAAAGTTATTTAAATTTGTTTAGAGAGGAATGTTGAGAGAGTGAAATTAACTGCACTCTGTCATATAAATGATACATGAGGAGATGTCTGAACTGAGATCTCTCCTTAAATGGAAGTAGAAAGTTGATGACATCATCCTCAATCAGTTAGGTACAGTGTAGTGAAGTGGTAGAGAGCCACGGCTAAGATCTTATAGGTTGATGAGATTATCCCAATAAGGTGCTTCTTGGGGCATAATGAAGAAGTGAATCAGGGAATTCGCAAAGTAGTGCTGCCAGGTGAGAAATAATGAGATGTATGAGATGAATTCTTTCCCTAAATGGAGATTTAGAATTCCTAATACTCCTAACAAAGTTCAAAATATCTGGTTTGGGAGTACCTAAATAGTATTGCTGCTGTGTCAAAGGGTACACCAACCCTAGAATTTCAAAGCTGGTTTAACTTGAATTTCTCTTACTCTTAGTGATTTAAAATATGTTTTCATATGGTTGTTTATAGCTTTCATTTGTTCTTTTGCAAACTGCATATTCATATCTTTTCATCATTGACCTTCTTAGGTAATGTCACTTTTTCTTATACATTTGCATCAGTTCCATATTCGTGTTGGTTGTTGTTGTTCCCCAACAACTATCGATTCTAATTCTAAATGTATAAATTTTGCTTTTGAAAAACTAATTTTAGTCTAAATTGTCCATTTTATATTCCATGATAATTTCAATTTTCCTTCCCTTATTGTCCCTGTCTCAAAGCAGATATACTGTATATACTATCAAATATAAATTCTGTAGCTGTCAGTCTTGAGAGGGCTGGGTGAGAAATTATTTGGATTGTAACAACAATAACAACAACTACAATTTATATACCACAATGTGCCAGGAAATTTAAAAAAATTATCTCATTTTGAGCCTTACAACACTACTTGGAGGTAAGTGCCATTTTTATGCCCATTTTAAAGATGAAGAAACTGAAGCAGAGGTTAAATAACTTGATTTGGTACATATAGCCAGTGTCTAAGGTTATATTTGAACTCATGTCTTCTTGACTTGAGGTAGGGCATTCTATCCACTTTGCCACCTAACTAACTTCAGTCAGTTAAAAAAGGAGGTATAGATAAAACATATTTTGAAAAATCAACTGTCTCCTCGAGTAGCTGCAGTGAAAAAGAAATTCCCAGATTTGTTTTCTGAAAAAAAAAATAATTGTTCGCAAACAAAATGGAAAATTCTACTCATCAGAATGATGTCAGTGACTATCTTTAAACTGCAGCATGGTTGTGTGTCTAGTATTATCTTGTCAGATGGTTGTAGAGATGAAGAACTTGCAAGTCTGTTAAAGCCCTATTTAATTCATCACCATTAGACAAATGAGAAACAGAAAGATCTGAAATGAATATTTTATAACCTATGAGCCATCCATAAAATATAAGAAGCTGGAAAGTGGCCCAAGTCTTCACATACCTTGGCTTGCCTGAGTATTTAAGAGTACAAAAATTGTGTGTGTGTGTGTGTGTGTGTGTGTGTGCACGTGTGTGAAACTCTCTTTGAGGGTTGTAGCTATTCTCTATAGAGGATTTATCTATAATCTAACTCTGAGATTAGCATATACTCATGGATTCAACCAGTACCTGTGTAACCATAATTGGTTGGGAAAAATCGATCCATGCAGTCCATGATTTGAGAACATTAAAAGAAACTTCATACTTCACTTGATTCTGTGTAGATATGAACCTTCTGGGATGAAAGATTAAATAAGTGTCCTTTCTAGATAGGTTTCTAGAAGTTAATAGATGACTTCAGCCTCTTTACTAACCTTATGTATGACTGTAGGTTACTGGTAGTAAAATGAACACTAATGATAATATTATTCATTTGCTTAGATTAAGACATGAGTCATTCAGAGTCATGCCAATCAATCAAGCACTTGGGGGGGGAAACAGAACTAACTGCATGTAGAGAAAGAAATATTGAGACACAAGGTCCCATTAGTTGAGAAGATCTAATAATCCAAGGGACTACTATTGGCAAAGCTACCCCAGGGAAGGGTATAAAGGACACTTCTCCAAAGGGAATCACCTGTATTACAGTTAGAAATGGATAATTTTATACCTCACTAGTTTTACCAATGATTCTTTTAATTCTAAGTACAGTTATTACTCTTTGCTAAAAGTACTTAAGTGTTTGATCATCTTCTAAATTTTGGTGTTCTAGAATAAAATTGATTGCCCCTTCATACTTATGGATATGGATTTACCTATTAGGACATCAAGGAATCATTCTGAGAAGAATATGATCAGAGGCTTTTACTTACACCAAAACTACCTTCCCCAATTGAGAACAGAATGAGAGAATTGAAATAAAACCATGCAACTTGTTCATAGAAGTCATTAAGAAATCATGGTAAAAAATGTGCCTTTCCAATACATTGGAGCTCATATATTTTTGGTTTGGTTTGGTTTGATTTGTTTTTTTTGAATAATGATTACATGCTGAAAAAAAAAAAAAACCAACCTGGATGCAAATAGAACACTGAGCAAAGGAAACTACATATAGACAGGAAAAAACCAATATTCATCCTTGTCCTAAATAAGAGATAATATTGAGAAAGAACTGCACTTTTCAAGCAGAATGCTTGTCTCAGAAGCAGATGCCCTAGGTAGAAAGAAGTAATGTGCCATTTTTCTACATAAATAAATAAGAAACACATTTTACTGAGGCTGATGAATTGCACCTATATGAATATTAAAACAAAATGTTAACTATTACCACATATTCCTATATATATTTGGGTAATGAAATGGATGAATCAGCAGACACTTGAATACTAGTTTGCAATAGCTGTATATTTATTGACATAAGTTTAATTATATACCACTTTAAGCCACATCAAGTCCATAGATAATATTTTTTAACACTAGTCATCACTATACTGATTTCAATGCAAAGTGTTTAATTGAGACAAGATATGGGAAATGTATTGTAGGTTATCCCTTCAAGAAATATAAGAATTTAACTATTGTTTTTGACTTCTTACCCAATACTTGATAGGAAGTCTATCAAGATATTAGTAAGAAATTTAGCTATTTCCCCCCTTTCTCCCCACATATGTGTTCTACCATGATTGCCACACTATCAATTCGATAGAGAATTGATTCATCAAAGAAAGGAGAAGTTGTCATTGAGGTTACTCTCATTTAAATCCCTTACTTATTCTAAATTTTATAAAAAATGAAACAGTGTGTACTTATGGGAAATAAACAATGTAAGTGATTTAGGCTACTAAAAGGGTTTTCAACCCGAGACTGGAATTCTTAATATTTTGTTAAGAGTATTGCAATATAGGGGGCAGCTAGGTGGCGCAGTGGATAAAGCACCAGCACTGGATTCAGGAATACCTGAGTTCAAATCTGTCCTCAGACACTTGACACTTACTAGCTGTGTGACCCTGAGTAAGTCGCTTAAATCCCATTGCTCCACAAAAAAAAAGAGTATTGCAATATAATTATGGTTTTCTTTGGTAATCCTGTATATTTTTTCATATAATTTAAATAACTATTATGAGAAGGAATCCACAGCCTTCATCAAGCTTCCAAAGGAATACAAAACACACTTGTTTAGAGGAAATGTGAGTGTCAATAGGCCATGAATGAAGGAGACAACTTTTTTTTTTTTACATTCATTTGTTATTTTTGAGTTCAAATTCTATCCCTCCAACTAGGTGCTGCCTCACAATTGAAAAGTCAAGCATTACGGTACCCATTATAAATGTTGTCATGTAAAACATATTTCCATATTAACCATGTTGCAAAAACAAAGCAAGAAAATAAAGTGAAAAATAATATGCTTCAATTTGCCCTCAGGGTTCATTAATTTTCCCTTTTTCTGGAGGTGGATAGCATTTTTCATTATCAATCATTTGATCTATCCATGGATTATTGTATTGATTAGAGTAGCTAAATCTTTCAGAGTTGCTCATCATTACAGTATTGCTGTTACTATGTACAATGTCGTCCTGGCTCTGCTCTCTTCACATTGTATCAATTCATGTAAGTCTTCTTGGGTTTTTCTGAAACCATTCCCCTTGTAATTTCTTAAAATACAATAGTATTATATCACAATCTTATGCCACATTCAGCATTACCTCAATTGATAGGTATCCACTCAATTTCAAATTCTATGCCATTACAAAAAAGAGTTGTTATAAATATTTGTGTCCGTGTCTGTGTGTTTTCCCTTTCTCTCTGATTTCTTTGGGATACAGACCTAGTAGTGGTATTGTTGGATGAAAGGGTATGCATAGTTGCCCATTGAGCATAGTTGAAAGTGTTCTTTAGAGTGATTTTACTAGTTCAGAACTCCAACAACAGTGCTTTAGTGCATCTATTTTTCAACATCTCCTTCAAGAGTTTTCCTTTTCTGTCATGTTAACTATGTGCAATTTTACCTTTGAGATGATTTAATTTATATTTGTCTAAGTATTAGTGATCTAAAACACTTTATTTGGATATTGATATCATTGATTTCTTCTTCTGAAAATTGTTCATATTTTTGAACAGTTATCAATTGATGAATGGTTCACTCTTCCCCCAAAATTTGGTTCAGTTCTCTATATATTTGGGAAAGGAGGCCTTTACCAGTGAAACTGAGTATATTTCCTCCCAATTTCTTATTTTCCTTTTAATTTTGGATGCACTGGTCTTTCTTATGGACTTTTTAAAAATGTATATAATCAAAACCATATATTTACTACCTGTGACCCTCTCTGTTCTTTATTTGGTCATAAACTCTTCCTGTATCCATAGATCTGACAGTACATTTTTGCATGCTACCCAAATTCACTTATGAATTCACTCTTTATGTCTAAATCATATACCAATTCAAAATTTATCTTAGTGTAAGGTATAAGATATTGGTCTATGACTCAGTTCTGGCAGAAAGCTTCTCACTTTTCCCAGAAGTTTTTGTTGAAGAGTAAATTATTTCCCCCCAAAGCTTAGATATATAAATTGATCAAAATAAGATAACTATGATGATTTATTTCTGTATATTGTATATCTAATTTATGCCACTTAGCAAACATTCCATTTTTTTATCCTGTACTATATTCTTTGGATGATTACCAGGTAATAACATGTTTTGAAATCTGGTGGTGCTAGGCCACTTTTCTTTACATTTCTCCCCCCCACGACATCCCACCCCATGAATTCCCTTCTTGACCTTTTCTTCTTTTAGGTGAATATATATATATATTTCTCTTTTAATCAATTTAGATGAAAGTGAGTTTCAAATGATGCCCACTTCCTCTATTTCCACCTTTACTCTAAAAGCTCTTCTTTATCTGCCTTTTTTTATGTGACATAATGTTCCCCATTTTTCCCAATCCTCCACCCTTTTCTCAGTGTAACTTTTTTTCTTCCCTCTTTTTTTTGGAGATCATCCTAACATCATTGACTATCATCCATACCCTCTGTTTATGTAGATTCCTTTTAACTTCTCTAATAATGATAAAAATGTTCAAAAGTTGCATATATTATCTTCCTGTATTGGTATGTAAACAGTTTAACTCAATAATATTTTTTCTTTGAGGCTTTGCTTGTGCCTTTTTTGTATCATTATCTTTTGAGTTTATATTTTGATCTTTCCTGTCATCATAGTAGCTTTTGATGATCAGGGTATTTTTTTTTTCTTGTTTGCCCATTAAAGTTTGACTCTGCTCGTCAGGGTGGGAATGAGCACTGTCTCAAATTTCAGGCTTTTTTGCACTACTCTTTTCACAACTAGTCCTGGGGTTTTTAAGTTTTCATTGCTTCCAAGATTGTGTGATCCATGGAGAAGTGTGATCAATACTCACCTGATCTATGCTCCAGTCCTTGCCCAGGAAGGACCTTTGCTCTCTTGAAACCACAAGCACTAGTATTCATCTCTGCTCTGGAACTAAGACCTGAAACTGAGAATGGGCAATGGAGTTACCAAACAATGCTTGTCCTGTGCCCAGTGCTACCAAAGAAGTTCCCTGTAATCTCTCTCTGATCAGTTGTCAAATCCTCTTACTGTTTGAGTGATGAGAACACCAAGAACTGCTAAAACTGTTGTTGTGGCTGCCTTCAATGCCCAAAGCTGATGTTTCTGCCAGTTGTGCTCCTGGTCAGCTACAGCCCCAGAGCCATAGACCCTCCAACCTCTCTCCTATAATCCATAATGGCAATGGAAGATTTTACACAGAAAGTGATGGTAGTATACCTACCAGGATTTGGGGATAACTGCGTGGGTATCTGTCTTCCTAACATTGTAACACATGAGCCCCCACCAGTGAACTTATCCTTAATATTCATCCAGTCGACTCCATTCTTAGTAGAGGCATTTATTTAAATGGCATAATAAAAACAAAAGTTACAAAGCTTTCCCATCCCCTCCTCAAAAAACAAGACAAAGAAAAAACCTTTGGTATACTCTCCCACAAATACTCAGAGTCCAATGGCAGGCCCAGGGGAGCTGGGGTGCTATCTTTAGAAAACCTTAGTAGTGAGACACACACCTTAGAAATAGATTTATCAAGGCAACTAATAACTTTAGAGTTATTTGACATTGATGTACTTTCTATAAGGAGTGTTCAATAGAGTGTTTTATTGGTGATAGAGGAATAATTTTGCTTCTCTATTGGGTTGTCTACTTACAGGACACAGTGTCTCAGCTAGATGAGTCACTTCACTTCTAGGCTGAATCAAGCATATTACATGCATGGGAAGCTGGCTATTCATCAGATACAAGTTCATCTAGGCTGTTTTAACTCTGCTTCTATGCTGCTGTACTGGCCTGGACAGGCCATTTTATCATTGGGCTGCTACTGCTTAGGGCAGGCAAGGAAGAGCACCTAGCTCCTAGATTTTCTGCAAGGTGGAGAATCCCTGCCACTTGGTTTAATCTGTGGAACTGCCTGGCTTTGCTTTTAAGCAAAATGTTCTGATCTCTTACTCATTTCAGTGACTAACTAATTTGGTTGTTACTGTTATCTTTTCAAATGCAACATCATATTGCTTTTACATCAAGAGCAAAAATATTTAGCTTAGGCTTTGCTGATGACACTTCATTTTAGCTTCTTCAGATTTATTACTTTTAGGCAAGAATATAGGTCTATCCTCTCCTGTTCAACCATTATTCTTGGTTAAGAAAATTATTTCCTTCACTGAAGGACTAAATCTTCATTAATGGTAGCTGGCTTAGTTATAGTTCCAGTTTGGCCACATGAAGATTTGGGTAGGCAGGGATGAAAAACAAGACAGAGGTAACAAAAATATCTGTGCCCTAGGACAAGTTTATTGTTCCACTGGCATTGCCCTATGGCATTGATAGATTCAAGGCTCCAAACGTTTCAAAGGTGCAGAATGTTTCCTTTGCATCTCAAAGCTGTCTATTTGATGTCTATATTTGATAAAGGCATAGAGATATATCTACATGTAGATATCTGTAATAATAGAGAGATTGATAAAATATGTTTAGGAAACTCAAAAGAAACATTTTCCCCTGAGTTTCCTAAACATATTCATTAAATTAAAATGGCTATTCAATTTAATCCCATGAAATGCTCCTACATTTATGTATTGTACTTTTGCACACATATCTAAATGTGTCTACTTAATATCTAAATATGTAGATGCAAAGGGACAATGATAGATCCAGAACTTTTATCTATTTATTCAAAACAAATAGAATAATGTCTTATTATCTGACTGAATCACTAATTTTCCATGAAGCTCTTTTAGTACCATATACACATACCCTAAAAATTGGAACAGTGGGAAGCTTGGCACAGGAAGATTGACTTATATTGGCTGAGTTGGGAGGGAAACTTGCCTGTTGTTTGCCAGAAGAATAACTAGTTTTATCTGGTTCTATTATGACTACACATTTTAGGAGCACTTAATTTAAGACAAAATTGTGGGCTTACCTCCTACCATAATGTTCTGAGACTGTTCAAAGTATTTTTTATCCCTACTAATTGTGTATATTTCTTATTCGAGCTCCATCCAGAACAAAAAGATTTTCATTTGGTGAACACTGATCCCTGATTTGGCACAAGTAAATAGATCAAGATGTGTTCAAACTCAGAGCCCCATAATCTGTAAGCAGCGAGGTTTAAACTGACAAAATAATGGTTATGAAAAAACAACTTACAAATCACACTCACCACTGAAATCAGAGACTTATTTCCTAACTGAGTTGTAATCTAAACTCAGAAACAATACAAGGTATTGTTAAATAGAGTTTTATCTTTATTATCTTGGGCCTGTTCTTGTCCTCTTACTATAGAATGTGGACCACATCAACACCTAAAGTATGTTGTTATTAATCTCTTCCATACTCTAAGTATCTTAAAGACTATATTGTATTTCAGTAAATGTGAACCTTTGACTTTCCAGAAATGCATGTTGTGTTCATGGGCTTTAATCTGCGTTTCAACTCCACTGGTGACATGGCTTTCTTGGATAATGGGGTATTGGGAAAACACAGAAAAGAAAATGTCACATGAAAGGAGGAGAATAATCACCGAAAGATTTCTCATATCCTGTGGATGTGTTTACTTCTACTATGTGTGATTTGATCTCCTAAAAGGAAAAGCATGAGATAAATGCAAAATAATAGTAATAATCAGAGGGATCACTTACATTAATAACATTCCATTTTTATGCTGAATTAATTGTTGGGTTCCTCAGCTACTTGAACTATAATTAAGATATTCTGTGGAATATCTTCCTGCCATAGTCATTTGGCTCATAAATAGATATTGTGATAGGTTGAAACTGGGCCAGTTTAAAACAAACAAGCAAAAAATAAACAACAACAACAACAATCTATGGTAGAAACTTGCTGTTTATTGAGGCTTTAAAGTTTTGCTAAAAAGTTTACATAAATTATGTCACTTGAGCCTCACATTTAACTATATGTACAGAAGAAAAAATTGAGGATTAAAGAGATAAAGTGACTAAAATTGATGGTATCAGAGGTGAGATTTGAATGTAGGTTCTAAATCTGGGTCCAGTATTTTAAAAATAACATTATTCATTCATTTATTCTTTTATTTATCCATGCATACATTTATGTAACAAGCATTTGTCAAGTACCTAATATGTGTTGGATACTGGTAGAAGAAAGACAAGCAAGAAATAAAATAATCCTGGAAGGAGGCTATATTCTATTGGGGAATAACACTGTAGGCACAGATAAGTGTATATAGCATACATACAAAGTAAATATAAATTGGGAGGAGGCCTTAACTACTAGTACAATCAAGAAAGGTCTATATAAGAGATCACACTTGAGCTGAATGTTTAATGAAGTTAGTGATTCTAATAGGTAGAGGTAATGATAGAAACAAAAGATTTTAAGCTGAAAAAGGGATTTTAGAACCCAAATCCACCATTTTACTAGGGAAAAAATGAGGCCTAGCATGCAGAAAGTGTGTGAGACATAAAAGGGGTTATTTCCTAGATAATATCTTGTTTTACCAATTCACAAGTGAATAAGGATAAGGTAAGTGTGAAAATGTGTACAGTACTATAACAAAGATGGAGATAGGGTTATTCAGTCCATCTATATATAATCCTAGTCACTAACCCCATTGGTATGGAAGACTTTCCTTATTGGTAGAGAAGAATGGCTTGTGCCTCTGAGAAAGTTGGGGCAGAGCTGACAAGAGAGGAGAGAACAGAGCACTTCAGTTTTCTTCCTCTTTGGACCTGCTTTAAGTGTCTTTGGGTTCTGCACTTATTTCAGGTATTTCTGACTTACAACTTTGAGAGAGATGATAGACAAGACCAACTGTGGTTTGGGTTGCTGGAGGAAAAGATTCTAGGAAAATCTAACATGAGAAGAACTAAAAGCTTCTAGAATAAAATAAAAGGTCAAGTAACAAGAGATGAATATAAAAGAATGGCATAGTATCTTTAAAATTTTCAGGGCTCCTAAAAGCTACTAAAAGCTGAAGATAGTGAAATAATTAAAGACATCAAGAATGAATTATTTCTTTAAAAAATTTTTTATTTACAGTTTTGAGTTCCAAATTCTATCCCTCCCTTCCTTTCTCTACTCTGCCCTCCTTAAGATGGCTAACAATCAGATATAAATTATCCATATGCAATTATGTAAAACATTTCTATATTAGTTATTTTATACAAGACACTCAAGTGAAAGAAAGTGAAAAATAGCATGTTTTAGTCTGTATTCAAACAATATCAGATCTTTCTCTGGAGGACAATAGTATGCTTCATCATTAGTCCTTTGGGATTGTCTTGGATCATTATATTGCTGAGAATAGCTAAGTCATTCACAGTTCTTCAATGAATAATATTGCTATTATTATGTACAATGGTCTGGTTCTGTTTGCTTCACTATGCATCAGTTCATGTAAGCCTATCCAGGTGTTTCTGAAGTCATCCTGCTTGTCATGTCTTATAGCACAATAAAATTCCATTACAATTATTTACTTTTTTACCTATTCACCAATTGATGCACATCTCTTTGATTTCCAACTTTCAGCCACCACAGAAAGAGCTGCTATAACTAGCTACCTTAGTAGGAAAAAAAGAGATTCATAAGTGAAAACAGAGATAATAAGAACTGCCTATTTCTTCTTTTGTTCCTGTTTTCTCCACAAAGAATAAGTTTTTACTCAAAATAATAAAACCAAATTACCAACAGGGAATTGATACCAAAATAGGTGAAGAGAAAGTAAGAAAGCAAATACTTTCCCTTAAAAAGTTTGATTCATCTGGCCCCAATAAACCAAATCTTCAGGTTCTAAAAGAAATGGAAAATGTGACTGCTAAGCTACTATCAAAAAAAATGTGAAAGATCATGGAAAATGGGAGAGATACTATATCTAAATTAGACTAGAAATTCTAAAGGTCTGTGAGCTTAACTTAGATTCTTGAAATGGTTCTAAAGGGATTATTAGATATTTGTATGTGTGGATATGTATGTGGATATCAAGAAAGTAAAGCAGTGATTACAGATTTTCAGTGTGACTTGCTCAAGAAGTCATCATGCTAGACAAACCTAATTTCCTTTTTTTTTTTTGATAGGGTTACTATGTGGGGACAATTCTGTGGATATAGTTTAAGTAGGTTTGTAGCAAATCTTATAAATAAAATATTTCACATAGTTCTTATGGAAAGGATAAAGAGGATAGAAAAAAAGATAATAACATATTAAAATGTCTTCAGAATGGTTTGGATATTTGAACTCAAAGAGAATTTGTTCATTTTGGTTGTTCAATATGATAGGAGATTTCCAGTCAAGTAATCCATGGAATTGTCCTTGGTTCTGGGCTTTGTAACATTATTATTAATGACATATAAAAACATATATGAACTGCTTGTCAAATTTGTAGATGACACAAAGATGGGAGGGTTAACTAACACTCTGGATCACAGCCAAGGTCCAAAAAGATCTTGACAGTCTAGAACACTCAGCTGAATATAATAAGGTAAAATAAGTAAGTAGACATAGAATTGGGATTTCATGAATACAGGGGATTCCTAGTTGAAGAAACTTCTATAAATGCAAGATTTTGACTACGACTTGTAATCTTGGTTTAGTTGTATAGAACACTGGGAGGTTTAGTGACTTGCCCATGGTTATACAATCCATGTGTATCATGTTGATTACTCTCTGGGAGTCTATAGTTTATGCCAGTCAGTCTATTAGTCAATGAATAATTACTAAGTGCCACTATGTGCTAGGCAATATGCTAAGCTCTGGGGATACAGAAAAAGTCAGAAGACAATTATTACCTTTAAGAATCTCACAATTTAATGATGGAGATGAAAAGTAAACAATATGTGTAGGCAAGTTATATAATTAAAAGAGAGAAGTTAGTAGAATTCAGAGGGGTTGTAAAAAGCTTCCTGTAGAAGATAAGATTTTATTGTGGAATTAAAGGAAACCAGGGCATCAAGGAGGTAAATATAAGTTGAGAGAGCATTCCAGGCATGGGGTACCACCAGATAAAAAGTTCTAAGCAGAGAGTTGGAGTGTCTTCTTTGAGGAACCAAATGTCATAGGATCAAATATCAGATATCATTTAAGGAGGGCAGTGTTATAGGATCAAACAGTACATGGGTTGGGGGGTTTAGAAGGTAAGGTGTAAGAAGACTGGAAAAGTTGGAGGGATGGGTAATGAGGGATTATCAGAAACCTTTCCAATTCTCTTCCTTCAAGACCTTAGCTCTGACATGGGCTACCTTGAGATAGGAGGTTAGAAAACAGCAGACCTAAAACAAGACACTTCAGTAGTTCAGAATCAGGAATGGAATGCAACAGAATGCTAGTTGGTCATAAATATTAAAGAAAGAGAAGTTTACACAGCCAGAAAAGTATCAATGAGGATACAGTCTTGGTTCAAGTAGACATGTTCTCTTTTAGCTTCTGTATCCAGTTAACCAATAACACCTACTTGGAAAGACTCACTTACCCTAAGAAATGGAAATTCTACCAAACTTGATAAGCACCAGTTTCCCATAGGCTGAACTTTTTATGCTTCAGGCAACCAGGATGCCATGCCAATGATTCAAATCATAATTCCTCTTCAAACCCTGAGCACATCCTTTACAGGGATAAAGAAACAAGCCCTTCCTATGAAAAACAGTAATTGTTTCTGCCACAACTCACAACTTGATTGCAATTTTCCTGGGGAGATTTTATCTCCCAAATGGCATTAAGCCTGTTATAATACTATTCTAAATTTGGAGGTCACAGAAGCTGAAGTCTATGATAGGCAGTACTAGAGGAGGAGTTTATAGCAAAGAAAGATAAGACAAGAACAAAATAAAACAATATAAACATCTCTTTAAAAAGTATAGTACATATACAAGGGTTTCAAAATGTTGTTTGTTTGTTTGTTTTGGCAGGACAATGAGTGTTAAGTGAATTGGCCAAGGTCACACAGCTAGCAAGTTTCAAGTGTCTGAGACCGGATTTGAACTCAGGCCCTCCCAAATCCAGGGCCAGTGCTTTATCTACCTAGCCACCTATCTGCCCACCACAATGGGTTTTTAATACAAAGAAATTATGTTGAACAGGAGCAGCATCAGGAATGTCAGGGCAGCAGAACAATTGATTACACCTTTGACAACCACTGATCCATATTATAGGTCAAGACCATATGTAGTAATATAGCCGAGGTCATAACCTTCATGTGTGCACCTTCTCACAATATGAGTCAGTAGTGAAAATCAGGCCAAAACATCATCAGTAATGAACAAATCAGTATTCCTTGGCCCAGCAGACACAATCTTCCCAATACTTTTAAAAGAATTTTCTAATAATTAAAAACCTTGTCCTCCCAATCATCCAGGATTTATTTTTATTATTACTTGATGTGTCATGAAGTCATTGGCTTCTTCTTGTTTAATTTTAATTTTCAAGGAATTGTTTTCTTTGGTATTTTCTTCATATTTTACCAAGGTATTATTTGTCTTTTCATAATTTCCTTGCATTGCTCTTATTTTCTCCAAATTTTCTTCTACTATTCCTATTTGATTTTTAAAATAACTTTTGCTCTTTTTTATCTTGTTTATCTCCTTTATGAATTCTAGTAGGGCTTTTTTCCAATTTGCATTTTTAAGAGGCTTTGCTTGAAGCATTTTTTTCCCAGCCCATGAAGTTATTTTAGAGAATAAAATTGATAATTCATTCTATAATCTAAAGCAAGTTACTGATGCTTTCCAGCCAAACAGACACTAGTAATGGGTACTATCAGCAGCAGTTCAGTCCACAGAAGGATGAGCAATGATATAGGTGTTAATAAATTGGGAAATGACATGTACACCAAGAGTTGACCCCAGAAGCAAAACAAGTGCCAGAGAATAAGTAGTGCTATACCCTCTGCAGACTGCACAATATCACAGGCAATAGTCAATAAACAATCAGGTGTCTCATCTTCTAGAAGGTGTGCCTTTAACATATGAAGGTATGTACAAAGACAAATGGGTGATCCTAGCTGTCAAGAAGCTCACATTCTAATGAAGGAGATAATATGCATAAAAATAAGTGTATATGAGATGAAAATTTCATCAAGGTAATCTTAGGAGGGAAACACAAGTAGTGGCGTGGGAGGTAGCATCAGAAAGAAGAAGCTATTGAGCTGAGGCTTAAAAGAAGACAGAAATTAGAGGTGTGAAGTAAGAGAATTCTAGGCATGAGGGACAACCAATAAAGAGGCATGGAGTCAGGAGATGGAATACTGTATGATAGGAACATCAAGAATTCTAGTATCACTGTATCTTAGAGTACATTGAGAAGAGTAAAGCATGAGAATCCTGGAAAGGTAGGGATGTTTTCATGTTGAGAAGGATTCCAAGAGCCAAAGTATTTCATATTTGATGTTGGAAGTAGTTGAAAGCCACTGCATATTATGGAGTAGGTAAGTAATTATAGTCTATTCTATCATAAAAATGATCAATATGGATATAATACAGATTGTGTTGTGGATAGGGCTTATTTGCCTCTTTATGTTAATTACAATAGTGGCATTTTATTAGAAAGATTCATTGACTCCTACACTACCCAGAATTTTGTCAAATCTGAAGGATACCGATTCCCCATAGAATGTTTATTGTTATGCCTCATATGACAGAGGAATCCTGTCATTCATGCCCCTATCTCCTAGGCAAATCAAATCCCAAATATTGCTTCCTAGCATTCAAAAAGAGAAAGCAGACATCCCATATATAACAGATACTGGGCCATGGGTTCTAGGGTCTCTATTTTTTAATAGTATTTTATTTTTTCCCAGTTGTATGTCAAGAAAATTTTTATTATTTATTTTTACAAGATTCTGAGTTCCAAATTTTTCTCCCACCCTCCCCTCTTCTTAAAATGGTAGGCAATTTGATATAGGATATATATGTTCAATTATATTAAATATATTATCATATGTGTCACAGTTGTGAAAGAATAGATCAAAATGAAAAAGATAAAGTAAAAAAAAAGTGTGTTTTGATCTACACTCATAGTCCATCATTTTCCATGATGTGTCCTTTGCATTTATCTTGTATAAGTGTGTTCTAAGAAGAGGTAAGTCATTTGTAGTTGATCATCATACAGTCTGGCTGATATTGTGAACAATGTTTTCCTGGTTCTACTCATTTCATTGCATCAATTCATATGCATTTCCAAGGGTTGTTTTTTTTTTTTCTGAAATCTGTCTTTCATCATTTCTTATTGTATAATAATATTCCATTACATTCATATATCACAACTCGCTTAGTCATTCCCCAATTGATGAGTATTCCCTAGATTTCCAATTTTTTGCCAACACAAACAGAGCTGCTATAAATATTTTTATACCTGCAAGTCCTTTTCCCTTTTTTATGATCACTATAGGATGGTTGGAGCAGTTCACAACTCCACCAGTAGTGTATTAGTGTCCTAAGTTTTCCATATCCTCTCTAATATTTATCATTTTTTTCTTTTTTGTCATATTAGCCAATCTGATTGGTATGAAGTGTTACCTTAGATCAGTTCTTCATATAACTAAAAGAGCTTTGATTTCTTTATCTTAAAACTACCAAGGCTTTTATTTTAAAAGTGCCTTCAGCACAGATTTTTCCCCCATTTTCTACCAGGTATACTGCTTTTGGAATGTTTTGGCACTCTCTATCATGACTTTTTCCCCCAGGAAAGTTATCATTGGATAATTTCATTATGCTGCAAGACTGAATATGTTTGGCACTCACATTTCATCAGTATCTTCTGTACCTCTGATTGAACCCTTTGGGAAGGTAAGACCATGGACATCAGGGCTTTTATGTAAAGAGGGTGCTCAGCATAGTTTTTTCTTTCCATTTCTTACTAGTTACACTGTTTTTGTACTTTTTTGGAACTCTCCATCATGTCTCATGCCAACTACCTTATTTCCTTTTTGTCTTTCTTCCCCTTTCCTTCTCCCTTTTCCACTTTTCATCTTCTTTATGCGTGTTGTCTTCCCCTATTTAATCATAAGCTACTTTAGGGGCAGAGACTGTCTTTGTTTTCATTTATATTTCTATTCCCAATGCTTAACACAGCATCTGACACAGATTTGTTTCTTTATAAATGCTAATTAACTTGCTATTTTCAACTACTAGAGTTGTCCTTGCAAGCTAATAACCTCAGGTTTTATCCTTCCTTTTGACAACACTTCCTGCCCCTGGGGACCCTTGTTGGAATACTTCACCCTATCGTGGCTTCTTTTCCCTCTCCCCCTCCCACTGCCAATTTCCCTCTCCCTCTCCCTCCTCTCTCCATAAAGGAAATCATACCCTACCTGTACTCTGTCCAAAGGAATATAAGACCACAAGAGTTCGTGGGGTTTACCTTCTATATTTCTTTTCCTTAAATCCAAATAACTCTGACTGTCATTGATTGGCCAATATTAGGTCCTAGATATTGTTTGGCCACTTGATGGCTCAGAGTGGGCCTAAAGCGCAATTGTTCCTATTTTGTCCAGAAACTCTAAGTCCTCCCCACACCCATTTATTTATTTACATTCTTTTTGACTAGGTAAAAGAGACCTTTTTTTGCCTCATTTCTTACCTAGAATTAATCACTGAGTGAGTGAGTGTTGCCTCAAGCAAACTGAGACATAGTTTAAGGCCTAGCTTGAAAGGCCAAGGTTTCTTACTTCATCAGGACCATCTCCAGTTGTCCTGATGTATGTTTTGCCACTGGACCCAGATGGCTGCAGAGGAGAGAGTGAGATTTGTGTCTTTGCACAGATCTGCCTGACTTATGGGGCAGCTAGGTGGCACAGTGGATAGAGCACTGACCCTGAAGTTGGGAGGATCTGAGTTTAAATCTCAACTCAGACACTTACTAGCTATGTGACCCTGGGCAAGTCACTTAACCTCAATTGCCTTTAAAACATCTGGGGCCATTTCCAGTTACTCTGATATATATTTTCCCACCGGATCCAGATGACTCTGGAGGAGAAAGTAAAGTTGGTGACCTTGCACTGACCTCCCTCACTTAAATCCAATTCACTACAGTTCATACTGTAACTCAATGCCATGGTTCTCTTCCAGAATGAAGGACAAACAACAACCCTAATTTATAGCCATTATCCAATGCATGCATTTCCCAAATATTCTTCTGTGTAGATTAGGCCATAACCAAGCAACAGCCATTTGTCCAATAATCACCAAAGAGCTCTAGAGTTCAAGTTTCTCAAGTTTTCGTTGTTGTTGTTGCCTTTGTTGTTTTTCTTTTTGTTTTCTCTTAAATCTCTCAGGTGGATAAATGTGTGGATAGTAATAAAGTACAGAAGCATTTTATGCCCTCCTGTTTTCCTGGACTTTTCATATGCAAATAAACTACTTCAAGCCTCAAATCTTTTTACCAGGAGCAAATGATGCTGCCCAAAATTTTACATTCTATATGGGACAAAATTATTTACTCAAATCTTAAAGGTGGTCACCCTTTATAAAGTGCAAATGCAGTATGAATGGGACCCTTATGTCTTATTGTTTCTGTTACTTGCCCACTGCATCCTACAAACTTGCCAGAATGTGAAAGGGGCATACCCTTACACATGCATACACACACATATACATATGCATATGCACACACACACACATACACACACACACACTTACTGCAAACTCTACAGACAATTTACAAGTCTCAAAGATCTTATTTTTGTTGAGTTCTCCCAGCTTAGATGTTCTTAATGGAGGACCCTGTTGGTGGAACATCGTTAATCAGGCCGCAATAGACATGGAGGTGGGTGGCTGCTGATAGTTTTGGCACACTGGAGATGGTTTTGGATGCCTGCCAAGTTGTGTGTAAAATTATGAAATGTTTCAAACAATACAGTCTTTACAATGTTATAAAATACTCGGGTGGTTAGAGCAGATTGCAGACTGGCTTGTGGCCAATAAAACCTCAAGATTCCAGTCAGCTGTAACCTGGAGCTTAATGTTGTCTGGGGTGTTCAAGGTCATCTCTCCCCAATCTCCTGTGGGCCAAACCTGGTCTTTGTAAAACTGCCTTGATGAGATACTCCTTTCTAGTAGCTCCCACTTAAAAGTTCTCTGAGTCAACTTATCCCTTTCATCAGTTTGAGGGTTTCCTCTCAAAAGCCTGTTCAAAAGCACCTTTGCTCTCAGAGGAAAACAAATAGGTTATTTAATATAGAAATTAAAATTCATTCAGTACCTTTCAGCATTCACTGTCAAAAATGGGACACCTACTCCCTGACTGATTTAGTTGAAAAGAATCTCTGCAAAACATAAATAAATAAATAAAATCAAAAAACCTAAAACAAAACAAAGCAATTCAGCATTTTTCCCCCCAGGGATGCAGGAGAACTAAGAGAAAAGAAATAAGAAATACCTGAAAACACATTTAAACTGAATAGGAAAAAAAAAGTCTGAAATGAAGCAATCACTCTCTGGGAGGCAGTATAGCTATAAGAAAAGAGCAGGCGACAGGGAGTTAATCGTCTTAATCATGTTCTCATCTTAGACTTAGCTCTGAATTGCTTGCTATTCCATGAAGTTTATAGAATCATAAGGCTTACAACTCAGAAGAGCTTTAGAAATCTTCTATCTAGTCCAAGAGACTCATTTTATACAGGAGTAACCTGAGCCCCAGGGAGACTAAACAAATTGCCAAAGGCCACACAGCTAGTGAGTGTAAGAGTGTCATTTGAACCAAGGTCCTCTGACTCTATAATCAATTTTCCTTTTAAATTGCATATTCTTTTAAATGTCTCTGTCCCAATTAATTTAGAATACATACAGTTGAGTCTGAAGAGAGATTTCAACTCAGGTTTTACTGATTCCAAATCCAACAATCTCTCAATGGTTTCACCTATTAAAATATATGTATGTATATATATATATGCATATGTATATGTATATGCATACATGTTTGTATGTATATATGTAGATATATATATATATATATATACACTTTGCTTATTCCCTCATTATTACCAGTATCTTTGATACAAATGCTCTTAGAGTATGTGATGATAATTCTAATTTTTAATAAAAATGATTTAAAGGGAAACATAGGGACATAGACCAGCAATTGCTAATATTTTCTTGTTACCTTTTATCCATATTAATAAAGGACTATTTTCCCCTCTTATTTTGCATTTCCTCCTGTTTTGTATACCTTGTGAATGCATCTCTCAACACCCTCAAAATTGTGTCATATAAAGCATGTATGGAGGAGAGTATCTCTTCTCTATACATAATGTTTAATTTGGCTGATTTTTCCATTTTTTTCTCTCTAGTTACATTTCTACCATCTCTACAATTTCAATCAGGACTCTGATATTTGTTCCAACTATTGGCTCTAATGTCATTAGTAAAGATAATAATATAATTATTATAAAATGTTTGAATATATATATTTTTATATCTTTTATGTCGTTTACATCACCTATTGCTGAGATGGATTTGCTTGGTAGGATGTCTTATGAAGCTTTAAACAAATTGTTCTTTTTTTCTCCCCTCAGTAGCTTCTCTCTGCTTTATGAGATGGTATAAAACATAATTTTGTATTACTCTTCTCCCTAAGATCTCATTAGTAAGTTCATACTCTGAACCAATGTCACCTTATACAGTTGTATTTTTCCATTTCTCCAGTAAATCAAGTGTTTAGTGACTAAGAAACATTTTAGGCTACCTTTTCCTGTTATTATTTCTTTTTCATGTTTAATAACTTTAAAAAATTTGACAAGATATTGGGGGCAGGGCATAAAACTCTGGCCCTGGATTCAGGAACACCTGAGTTCAAATCAGTCTCAGACACTTGACACTTACTAGCCCTGTGACAACCCTGGGTAAATCATTTAACCCTCATTACCCCACCAAAACACATACACACATATGCACACACACATACGATCACACACACATAAATTTGGAAAGATTTAATTGTTTCATTGAATGTCATTTTTTTCTTTTATTTTTCAAGCTTCATTCCACTTTTTTTTTTATAAAGCTTTGCTTTAACAAGATAATATTCTTATTCAACACAAAGTTGATTTGGAAATAATTTTCCAAATAGCAGTGACTTATTTCCTCTCTTTTAATATATGTTCAATTTCATTCTTCAATCTTATTTGTTGCTTATCATTTCCATTGTCTGTCAATTCTCTATTCAGATAAAATATTCATGGAATATGAGTGTGAGGTTTCTACACAGTCTTCAAGTCAGTCTTTTCCAGATCATTATTCTTGACCTTTCATTACATGAGTGTATGTGTGTGTGTACACACACGCATAGATATATCAGTGTGTGTATAAATATAAATACAAATGTATGTGTGTATATATAAATACAAATGTGTGTGTATGTGTATGTATATATGTATATACATACACACATATATATATATATATATGCAAGTATATATATATACTTGCATGTCTGTGTATATATATATATATATATATATATATATATATATATATATATATATATATATATATATATATATATATATATATATATATATATATATATATACACAGACATGCAAGTATGTGTGTCTTTACCATTCTAATCTATTCTCACCTTTACATTGAACTCACCAAGATGGTTAAAGCATTTGTTGATTTCTTTTGGAGAAATTTATTGAGCTTATCATAAAAAATATTTATCTTGATTCTCTACAACAGATTTTGGAATATAAACTATAATTATTTAAGTGATTTTTTGCAAGTATTAATCACAAGCATTTGAATGAGAGAGAACCAAAAATTTCCCATGTAATTTTGTTTCTTGTTGCCTCTGAACACAGGATTAAATGAACATCATAAATTCCTTTGTCTCCTGGAAAAAGAACATGTGAACCAAGATTTCATCTAGCTACAACTTATTTCTTTTGGTTGTATCTATAGTGACAATGTCAAGATTAGTATGAATTTTCCCCCTCAGGAGTCTCTCCTTTATTGATCAATGGATAATAGTCCCACAATTAAATACCAATCAATAGGGCAGCTAGGTGGAACAGTGGATAAATCACTGGCCCTGAATTCAGGAGGACCTGAGTTCAGCACGGGCCTCAGATACTTGACACTTACTAGCTGTGTGACCCTGGGCCACTTAACTCTCATTGCCCGGAAAAAAAAATTGTAATCAAGTTAATAATATTTATAGTCTAAGAAATGTAGATTCCTATTCCCCTTTTCACTATATTGTCACTGTCAATGAAAACATGGAAAGGGGGCACACAAGACAGGGCCATTTTACATTTTATATGTATCATGGTTTGTCATGAATAGAGAATTCCCTACCAAATTCCGAACTTACTGGTGTTTAGGTTTTTTTTTTTTCCCTACTGATTTTGTAGGCTGGTTCTCAGAAACCAAACTAACTATTACTTGGATTATGCATCAATATGCAAACGGTAGAAGATGCCTGTATTCCCTTTGAATTTTTATTTCACCAGACATTTGAAAAATCTTTCTCATGAATGTGGTTAAGTGTATTTATGAGTTCTGTCCATTTTTTGATCCATAGGCTCAAACTATTCCATTCTGTGGGTTCAGGTGCTGAAAGTGCATTTCAACCTAATTTGAGAATTCTAGAGGAAGTAGTGATTGGAAGTGTTGGTGGTGGGGAATATAAGTACCTATTCATGCTCTGAATAGCCACCTCTAATGCTCAATTGAATTATGCCCAGAAGAATGAAAAATATGAAGTATTATATTTTGGCATTCAATAGAAATCATTGTTTATTTTCATATTCTTGGGAACTTCAAGAAATGTAAATATTGTAATAAATGAAAAGAGGATTGTATAGGAATCTGAACTTTTATACACAGTTTTAAAAATTATATATTCAATTTAAGACTGCCATCCTTATCTCTGATCCTTCCCATTGTTCCAGAAACCTGTCTTCTATGTAATTTTAATTTTTCTTTAATATTTTTCCTTTCTTTTTTCTTCTTTCATCTCTATCACTCTTTTCTGTTGCTTAGATAAAAGCCTTTCCTTGTCACACATAACTTTTATTAAGCAAAGCAAATCATTACATTGGTTGCTACTGAAGATGACTCTTTTATTTTGAACCTCTGATTCATCACCCCTCTGGTAGGAGGTAGGCAGCATCATTATGGTTGGAAATTATTTTCCAACAGCACTGGAGCAATTTAAATCCCTCTGATTGTGCATTAGTCTGACTCTCTTCTACTAACACCTCCAACAATTCACATTTTCCAATCAGAATTATATATATATATTCCACTAATAATGATTTGGAGCACTTTTTCATATTGTTAATGGCTCACATTTCTGTTTTGAAAAACTGCTTAGTTACTTCCTTTGATTATTTACCTATTTGGGAATTGTTCTTGCCCCTTTATAATTATACTAATTCCCTTCATACTGTAGATATCAGTCTTTCAATAAATCAGAGAAATTTGATGCAGCTTTCCCCATTTAATTATCCAACTAGCTGCATGGTTTCTGCTTTTGCAGAACCTTTCTATGTTATGTAATCAAGATGGTCCACTTTACATTTTATAATCATTGCTATCCCTTTTTGGTAAGCAACTATCCTTCTGTCAATAGATATGAAATATATTTTCTATTCTTCTCTAATTTATTTTTAAAGGCATTTTGTATTTAGGTCATATATACATACATATATATATATATATATATATATATATATATATATATATATATAATTTGGGGCTTATTGTGGAGTATGGTGTGAGTTGTTGGTAAGTACCTATTTTTCAACAGTTTTCACATTTTACCAATATTTTTTTTGTTGTTGTTTGTTTGTTTGTGGTTTTTTTTGTGGCGCAATGGGGGTTAAGTGACTTGCCCAGGGTCACACAATTAGTAAGTGTCAAGTGTCTGAGGCCAGATTTGAACTCCTGAATCCAGGGCCTGTGCTTTATCCACTGCACCACCTAGCTGCCCATTTACCAATAGTTTTTTTAAATCATATTTAAATTCATAACTCTCTAATTGGTGTTTTTACTTTAAAAAAATTAAACATTATATATACTGAATTTGGGTGTCAAGCTATAAAGAGGAGCACGCCCAGGGAAGCACATACCCTGGAGAGATGCTGAATCTAGGAAAGAAGAGTATGAGGATATCACCAGAAAAGAAAGAATCCAGGGCCCTATAGATTATGTGAGATGTCTTGTCTACATGTATTCCTATTAGTGTGGCTTTAATTTATGACACTCTTTTCTCTGTGACTTTTACACTTTAGTTTTATGGGGAAATCAAGTTTGTCTACTTATTATCATAGCTTCATAAAGGCCTTTGATATGAGTTAATTGTATCTACAAACAGATCATTAAAGGTAAACACATCAGGGAGGAGCTTGTGACATTAATTTTTGTAGTGTAGATTCAAAGAATAATCTAGAACCTGATCCACCTTCTTAGGAACTCAGCCTAAGAGTTCAAGAGTAAACGTTAGTTGGAAAGGAGGAGCTCTATTGAGAGTGATACCTTTGTATTTATTAATCTGTGTATACATATCTCATTAGGAAAATGGAAATTCTTTCAGGTCAGAAACTATGTTGTCTTTCTCTTTGTATCCCCAGGGAATTGTTTATAGTGAACTAATAAGGGCTTGTTTCATTGAAACAAACACACCAAAAATAAAATATGTGAGTGTCTAAACACATATATCTTTACATATATGTATGTCTATAGTAGTAAAGTTATTCTTTCTACTATAATTCTGAGCCCATTCATAAAACTTTAGAGCTACAAGGGACCTTAGAGATTTATTTTGAAAGAAAAGAAAGAAAAAGTGAGCATATTCTTGAATTTAGAATAGGGAAATGGATTTGCTCAGAGAAAATATGGGAAGTTTAGGGCAAAAATGAAGTGTCCGTGGCTTAAAACTGGAATTGGTTCAAAACACTGGCAAGTTGAAATATGAAATGACTTATTTTTGCCTAATTTCCATAAACATAACTTGTTCCTGACTAAAACACAACCCAGAATAGCTTGACATAATACTTTACATGACACAGTCATTGATAATCCTAACCATCTAAAGGTAAGATTTTCAAATGAGCCTTCCCAAATAAAACAAAATACTGTAAGACTTGAGTTTCACTCCCTTCATACTGTTGTAGACAAGAAGTCTCCAGCTTGATGACTTGTGATGTGTGGCACCAAGCCATCTTTAAGCCTGCTATGAGAAAATACACCCAGTCACATTGCCATGAGAACAAGATCATGGAATCAGAGAGTTGGAAGAGACTTTGATGGTCATCTAACTCAACTACCCTGACAGTATAGGAATCTCCTCTAAAATATTCTTGACAAATAATTATCGAACCTCTTCCTGAACAATTATAGTGATGTTTTAACTTTTGGAACATTTTCATTCGGAGTCTAAATCATTCTCTCTATGACTTTATATCCATTGGTCCTAATTCTATTGCCCACAGTAGGGGTTCTTTTCATGTGATCTGGGGTCTATGAAATGAAATGGCAAAAAATGATTTTTATTTTTACTAAACTTAAATTGAAATATAGCATTTCCTTTAATTATGAAAAAGGCAACAAACCACAGTAGTTTTAGGCTTTACCAAATCACCAAATTGGAGCTTTACACAAAAAGTCAAGGACAGGACTAGAACAGCATATAAGAACCCAACCCTATTCCTCTTTTCTCTTTTATTTTCCAGATTATTTACAATGTTTTTCAAGATGTAAGTTACTAGCAATTTAGACTGAAAACACAGCAAGATTTTTTTAATTGTTTTCTACAATGTGGAATTTAATTCTCTCATAGCAATTCTTACTTCAACCCTCTTCATTTAGAGCATTATCCTCAATGATAGAGAGAAGTGAAGGTAGTCTTGCCTTCTATATGTCATCTATTAATGTTATATCATCTTTTTCAATAATTTTCTTTTTTAAAAAATTTATTTAAGTTTTCAAACATTGTTTAGATAAGATGTCCATGCAAGACTCTCCAGGTTTCTCTGAACTCCTCCTGATCAACATTTCTTACAGAACAATAGTATTCCATTACATTCATATACCACAACTTGTCCAGCTATTCCCCAACTGATGGGCATCCCCTCAACTTCCAATTCCTTGCTACCACATAAAAAGCAGCTATAAATATTTTTGTACATGTGGGTCCTTTTCCCTTTTCCATGATCTCTTTAGGAAAATGACCCAAAAGTGGTATTGCTGGGTCAAAGGGTATGCACAGCTTTATAGCCCTTTGGGCATAATTCCAAATTGCTCTCCAGAATAGTTGGATAAGTTCACAGCTCCCATTCAGTTTTCTCCAGACATCTATCATGTCTAACTTTTCTAGTATTCTATTCACCTCTTTCACTTCTTTCTTCTTTAATTTTCTGCTAGATTTATCTAATTCTGAGAGGAGGAGATTCAGATCCCCCACTAGTATAGTATTACTGTCTAATTCCTCTTATAACTCATTTAACTTCTCTTCTATGAATTTGGGTGCTATACCACTTGGCACATACATATTTAATATTGATATTGCTTCATTATCTATAGTACCTTTTAGCAAGATGTAATTTCCTTCCTTATCTCTTTCAATGAGATCTATTTTTGCCTTTGCTTTGTCTGAGATAAGGATTGCTATCCCTGCTTTTTTGACTTTAGCTGAAGCATAATATATTCTGCTCCAGCCTTTTACCTTTACTCTGTGTGTATCTCTCTGCTTCAAATGTGTTTCTTGTAAACAGCATAATGTAGGATTCTGGTTTTTAATCCACTCTGCAATTCGCTTCTGTTTTATAGCAGATTTCATCCCATTCACATTCACAGTTATTATTACTATCTATTCCCCTCCATTTTATTTATCCCTTTGTATGTTTACCCCCTTCTTTCACCCTGTTCCCCCTCACCGACATTTTGCTTCTTACCCCTGCCTCCCCCAATCTGAGCTCCCTTTTTATCACCCCCTCCCTTTTCTTTACCCTTTTCTCCCTAGCTTTTGCCCTCCCTTCTATCAGTCCCCCCCTTGCCCTTCCCCTTTTACTTCCCTATAGCATGAGCTGTTTCTTTCTTTTTTTAATTTTTATTTATTTATTCATTTATTTTTGCTGAGGGAATTGGGGTTAAGTGACTTGCCCAGGGTTACACAGCTAGTAAGTGTTAAGTGTCTGAGGGCTGGTGCTCTATCCACTGCACCACCTAGCTGCCCCCTGAGCTAAGTTTCTTTATCCAAATAAACATGTATGTTATTCCCTCTTTCAATCAAGTCTGGTGAGAGTAGGGTTGAAACAATGTTCATCCCTTCCTTCTTTCCCTCTATTGTAATAACGTGTTTTTTTCACCTCTTCATATGATGTAATTCACACCATTCCCCCACCCCTTTCCTCTCCTCCCCATAGTCTCCCTTTTTAAACCCTTAATTTTCTTTGTATCATCACATCAAAGACAATTTATGTTTATAGCCTCTGTGTATAGTCCCTCTGTTTGCCCAAATACATTTACAGTTCTCAAGAGTTATAAGTATTATCTTCCCATATAGGGATGTAAACAGTTTAACCTAATTGAGTAACTTTTTTTTCCCTCTCTGTTTACATTTTTAAATATCTCTTGAGTCTTGTATGTTAAGATTGAATTTTCTATTCAGTTCTGGTCTTTTCCTCAGGAAACCTTGAATGTCCCCAATGTCATTGAATGTCCATCTTTCCTCTGAAAGAAAATGCACATTTTTGTTGGGTAATAGATTCTTGGCTGCAATCCAAGCTCCTTTGCCTTCCAGAATGTCATATTCTAAGTCTTGGGGTCCTTTAATGTTGAAGCTGCCAGATCCTGAGCAATCCTGACTGTGGCTCCATGATACTTATATTGTTTCTTTCTGGCTGCTTGGTGTATTTTTTCCCTCACCTGATAATTCTGGAATTTGGGGTTTTCCTTTTGGGGTCTTTTTCAGGAGGTGATTGTTGGAGTCTTTCAATGATGGTTTTATACTCTGATTCTATAATATCAGGGCAGTTCTCCTTAATAATTTCCTGGAATATGGTATCTAGACTCTTTTTATGATCATGGCTTTCATGCAGTCCAATGATTCTCAAATTATCTCTCCTGGATCTGTTTTCCAGATCAGTTGTCTTTCCAATGAGGTATTTCACATTTTCTTTTCTTTTTTTCTTTCTTTTGATTCTGCTTGACTGATTCCTGGTGTCTCATGGATTCCTTATCTTCCAACTGTCCAATTTTAATTTTTAAGGCATTGTTTTCTTCAATGAGATTATGTACCTTTCTTTCCATTTGACCAAATGAATTTTTTAAGGCATTGTTTTCTTCAGTGAGATTATGCACCTTTTTTTTTTCCATTTTGCCAGATGAATTTTTTAAGGAATTGTATTCTTCAGTCAATCTTTGTGCTTCCTTTTCCAAGCTGCTGATTCTTTTTTCATAATTTTCTTGTTTTGCTTTCATTTCTCTCCCCATTTCTTCTCCTACCTCTCTTAATTGACTTTGGAAATCCTTTTTGAGCTCTCTTCTCATTTTTCTTCTACCTCTCTCAACTGATTTTTTAAATCTTTTTTGAGCTCTTCCAGGAAGTCTTTTTGTTCTTGAGACCAATTCAACTTCCCTCTTGAGGCTTCACATGTAGGCAATTTGAGAGTAGTGTCCTCATCTGAGTTTGTGTTTGCCTTTTCCCTTTCAATACAGAAGCTCTCAATGGTGAGGGCTCTTTTTTGCTTCTTACTCATATTGAAGCTTATTTCTTTATTTCTTTTTTAAGTTGAGGTCTGCTCTGGGGGTACCAGGGTACCTGTTTTGAGCTTCTTGTGCTGGGGTATAGAGGCTGTGTCACTGGCTTTTTACACTGAAGCCTCTATGGTGTGTGGAGTTCTCCTGCCCTGGACTTCCTGTCTGAGCATGCTGGGATCAGTGGACCTAGTTGCGCCTATCTTATCTGTGGCTTTCTAGCTGGCAGCCTGACCTCTCAGCTGGTGCAGGTGTGTTTTGCCATTGTCCTGCTGTGCTACCAGCTTGTTGAGCTGGGATCCAGGGGCCTCAGTTGTTCAGCTGTGTCTCACAGCTTCCTGCTGACTTGCCCAGACCCCCTTGGTGCTGCGCTGCCACCCTGCGCTGCACCTCCTTTTTGCCTGAGTCATACCGACCTTTCCTGAAGTCTTCTAAATTATCTCTGGTTGGAAGACTGTGTCTCTCTGTCTCTTTGCAGGTTCTGTAGTATCAGAATCTGTCCAGAGGCTTGATTTAAGGAGAGCTCAGGCAGCTTCCTGATTCCTCTCTGCCATCTTGGCTCCGCCATCCTCAATCCTTTTCTTGATCATCATCTTAATCTGAATAATTCATTTGGAAGAGGTTAGATTCTAGTATACTTTATGGAAAATGCATGGGGATAAACCTAAAATGGCATCCAATGGAGTTGAGCTGAACTGTGCTCATTAGGCCTTTACCAAGGATATGTATGCCTCAACATTATAGGACTTGTACTATGAAATCCCTTATTGCCCACTAAGCAAAAATGGGCACTCATCCTGGAAAGACAGCTTCCATTCTCATTCTCTACTTCCTGTCTCCTGAATAGATGTCATGAGATGTCTTTCTGGGCTTCACCACTAGGGAGAAGAGGAGGCAGAGAGAAGCTAAATCCCTTATCTTAAGGATCTAAGGTGGCGGCTCAAAGATGGTAAGCAGAGCATGTATTTATCTAGCTAAGGCTAAATGAGAATCTAAAGTCTATGAATTCTTCCACTATATATTTCCTTCCCTGACCACAGATGAGGACACAACAGTGCTAAAATGGATGTTTTCAGTCTAGGAATCATCTTCATGTGTTTAAGAGGTCAGAAGTTCCTAAGTACCTCAGATACAGTCATCCCTGCATCAAATACAATGACTTCCCAGAAGATATGACCCTTGGGGGAATTATTTGAATATTATAGATTGGAGGATCAGGTGAAATGTCTAGTCTCACCTCATTAATTCATATTTAATATTTTAAATATTGATCTTATATAATGCTATAATTGGAATCATGGATTATTATGACATACATTATTTCTGTCAATGTGAGTTTATAAGTCTTTTATGTTTTAAATTTTTCTTTCTGTAGTGGAGAAAATAAATAGCTGTTCTGCACCTTTTCTATATTGAATTAATGATTGACTTTAAAAAAATGTTGTATTTGACTATCTACAATACACTGATGGGCAGTTAGGAGGCAAAGTGGAAAGAGAACAACCCCTGGACTCTGGAGGACCTGAGTTCAAATCCAGCCTCAGCCACTTCACATTTACTAGTTGTGCAGCCCTACACAAGTCACTTAACCCTGATTTTCTCAAAAATTCCAAGGCCTTCTCCAGTTGTCCTTATGTATATCTTGCCACTGAACACAGATGTCTCTGGAAGAGAGAATGATCCCCTTCACTTAAATAAAATTCACTGAAAGTCATGACATTACCTCCTTATGTCATGGTCCTATTCCAGAATGATGGACTGACAACAACAACAATCCCTACGCTGACTTAAATGCTGGATATTCAAATACAAAAAAGTGAAAAAAAAAATCCCTCATCTCAGGTAGCTTATACTCTAATTAGTGAAAACCACCCACAATGAGTGTGGAGGTGTTAAAGCAGTTTCTGTTCAAGAGCCAAGTGAAGGGATAATGATTAAGAGACTTCAAGAAGCCAAGATTGCAGAGAAAAGTCAGTGAGCTCTTAACTTGGGACACAATCACTCTAAAAACATCCAAATAATGCTGTAGGACAATTCCTGGAGGAGCAAAACCTGCAGAAGAATGTACTAAAATCATCTTCCAACCAAAGACAATGTGTAAGGTCAGAAGGAGGGAGCTTCTGTGCTGAGACAGGAGTGGAGCACAACCTCACAGTCATCCTGACATAGATCCAGTTACAGGAAGGCCTCTCCAGAGAAATAGACCCCCCCCCCTCCAGAGTCTCTGGATCAGTTGCAGCACCAGTGTTGTCTGAAACTAAGCTCACAGTCTGGTGAGAGGGCTGGGCCCTTGGCAGGGGGGAGATTGCAGGAGTCTCTGCTGGTGCTGAGGTAGAACTTGGGTTTTTCACCACTGCTGGGAACCAGGAGGTAGGCTTGAGTAGCAGTGGACCAGGTGGGGGAGGGGCACAGGCTCATTGGAGCTGACAACCACAACACACAAAACCAGTTGATTAGCAAGTTGGTCTGGGGTCATCTACAGACCAGGAAACATACCAGGTGAGTGAAGAACCTGGTCCTGCTTAAGTCATACCACCTGGTACCTCCTGAAGCATGGGACAATGCAACCTGGAAACAATGCCCCACTTTAAGGAGCTAAAAGTCAAGTAAAAGAAAGGAAAGATGAGCAGCCAGAGAAAGGTGAGGACCATAGAATGTTTCTTCAGTAACAAGGAAGATCAAGGTGCACCCTCAGAGGAAGATGTCAGCATAAGAACCTCTATATCTAAAGCTTCCAAGAAGAATATGAATTGGTCTCAGGGCACAGAGGTGTTCAAAAAGGATTTTGAAGATAAAGTTAGAGAGGTAGAGGAAAAAATGGAAAGTGAAATGAGGGTGCTGCAGGAAAGACATGAGAAAAAAGTCAACAGCTTGAAAAGCCAAATTGGTCAAATGGAAAAGGAGGTACAAAAGCTCTCTGATGAAAATAATTGCCTAAGAATTACAATTGAACAGATGGAATCTAGTGACTTTATGAGACACCAAGACACAATAAAGCAAATCCAAATAAATAAAAAATAGAAGGCAATGTGAAATATCTTCTGGGAAAAACTACTAACCTGGGAAATAGGTCCAGGAGAGATAATATGAAAACTATTGGTCTACCTGAACACCATGATCAAGGAAAGAGCTTAGACATCATCTTCCAAGGTATTCTCAGGGAAAATTGCCCTGAAATTCTAGAAGAAGAAGCTAAAATAGAAATTGAAAGCACCTACAGAAAGAGATCCCAAAAGGAAAATTCCTAGGAATATTATAGCCAAAATTCCAGAGCTCTTAGGTCAGGGAGAAAATATTGCAAGCTGCCAAAAAGGAAGAATTCAAGTACTATGGAGCCCCAGTAAGGATAGCACAAGATATAGCATCTTTTATATTAAAAGACTGGAGGGCATGGAATATGATATTTCAGAGGCCAAAGGAATTGGTATTACAACCAAGAATCATGTATCCAGCAAAACTGATCATAATATTTCAGAGGAAAAAATGGAACTTCAATGAAAAAGAGTACTTTCAGGTATTAATGATGAAAGGACCTGAATGGCAAATTTGACTTTCAAATACAATATCCCAGAGAACCATAAAAAACTGGAGTTTGGGGACATACCTGGGGTCATGCAGTGGGTGACTGTTTTGTGTCTGAGGTCAGTTTTGGCAGGAATCCCCCTGGGTCCAGAGTGGATGCTTTGTCCACTTTGTCACCTATATGCACCTTTATGAGATCTTTAGGGTTAAATTAAAGGGTGAGGTGAATGCCCTGGGGGAGGGTAAAAGGCAGAAGTAGCATGGAGTGAAATCCCACATAAAAGAAACAGGGAAGGGATTATGGAGTGGGGGAAGAGATGGGGGAGAAGCAGGGCAGTAAATGAATCCTAGACTCATCAGAATAAACTTAAAGACCTTACTGTAATAAGGCTTGCCTCAAGGAGAGATTAACACACACACCCAATTTGGTGGAGGAATCTATTTAATCTGGGCAGTAAATGAGCCTAACATTCTTCTGAATTGCTTGAAAGACCTCAATCTCATCATCATTGTCTCAAGGAGGGACTAGCATATACACTCTGTTGAGTGGAGTAATCTATCTAAATCTGCAGGAAAATAGGAGTGGAAGGGGATAAAGAGAGAGGGGCAAAAGAAGTGAGGGCAGATTGGGGGAGGGGACAGACAGAAGCAAATCCCTTTTGAAGAGGAATAGGGTGAAAGAAGATAGATAATAGAGTAAATATCATGGGGAAGGTAATAGGATGGAGGGAAACAGTTAACAATAGTAATCATGAAAAAGAGAAAATGGAGAAAAATTGTACCAAAATATTTATATCTACTACTTGTGGTGGCTAAAAATTGGAAATCAAGGGAATGTCCATCAATTGAGGAATGACTGAAGAAGCTATGGTATGATTGTAGTGGAATGGTATTGTGCTATAGGAAATGACAAACAGGATGATACCAGAAAAACCTGGAAAGACTCATATGAACTGATGTATAGTGAAGTGAGCTGAACTGGGAGGACATTGTGCATAATGGCAGCATTATTGTTTGATGAGCAATTGTGAATGACTTAGCTACTCTCAGCAATACAATGATCCAAGACAATCCCAAGGGACTAATGATGAAGCATAGTATCCACCCCCATATTAAGAACTAATAAAAAGAGCATTTGTGGGTTGTACATATATAACCTGGTTGATATCTTGTGGAAGGGGGAGGGGAGGGAGGGAGGGAGAAAAATTTGGAACTCTAAATCTTATGAAAATGAATGTTGAAAACTACCCTTACATGTAACTAGAAAAAAATGAAATAAATGTTTGTTGCAAAGAAAAGAGAGAGAGAGAGGGAGGGAGAGAATGAATGTGATCCCTCTCTTTAAAGGGCAGGCTCTCCATAAATGCAGTCCATGCTTGGGACATCTCATTGAGAGAAGACATCCTCAGCCTGTTGGTTCTAGCAATGAATATCATTTTACAGTTTAAGACAAAATAATACAAAACACTTTTTTTGTTAGCTTGAGCATTTATTTCACAATACTCTTTCACACTGACTTTAGCTTTTCTGACATTTCTATTCAGTTCTAATTTTATTTTATTCTTCGTTATATGATCCCTTCTCCTGTCAGTTGTATATGTATATTAACATAGCAACCCATGCAGTGTTTTCTTTTATATCAATATCAATCATGATTTTATAGTCAGAATTTCATATTTTAAGAGTTTCCAGTATTGATTTTGAGTCACATTTTGTTTTAGAGTCTCTGTTCAGGGACTTACATTTTCTCTAAAATTTTGAATTGTTGACTAAATTCTTGGATTACACCAGACTATGCTTAATATTCCTGTGTTTTTTTACACAAAGCTCCAAGGTGGCATAGCCACTTTCTCTCTAGCCTTCCATAGTCAGTGTTCCATTACCTGTGATTGCCAAAGTCCTCCTACTGCTGGCACACACATGACCTTAGTCTACACTAGCAGATGGGCTGGAGAAAGACCTAGAAAAGTACTCAAAAGGGAGAATAAAATTTGAGTTTTAGAGTTGTGGACAAAGCCAAATTTTATGAGAGGAAATTGAGGACAATTTGAGGAAAAGGACAAAATAAAGTAGAACTAAAAAATATAACATCTGCAGACCTTGAGTACAGATTTTCTTCTTAGCTTCTTAATGTACAGATGTCTCAATGCCCTGGTAACTGGTCAGATGGATGCAGACACATGTATATAATATCTCATTCTCAGAGAAGTGAGTGCCATGAAAGTCTTCTTCACAACATGCCACGAATTTTGCCAACATGAAGAAGCGTGATGGCTATCACATCAGTGACATCACAGAGTCATTGAAGTCTCAACATACTGATGTAAGCTTATACTTACTACACTCCTCAGATTTCCCTTCATGTTTATTAGGTTTTTCTCAATCATTTTTCTAACTCCTCCCCCCAAAATCTGTAGATATTTGTAAATTTCATTCAGTTTCATTCACACTGTGTTCTGGATGTTTTCTGAACCCTGAGCATCTAACATTTAAGATTCTAAGTTTGAAGGAAGACTATATTTATTAGACTTTTGAAACTCTGGTGAATAGCTCAGTCCAATGCAGGTCTTGATGCCTGGCCAAGTAGCTTAAACAGCAGTCATTAAAGCTAACTTGGTACTTTCATTCAGTTATGAAGTTGCCAAGCTAGCTTTCCTGATACTGTACAAACAGCGTATTCCACCCCACAGTGTTTCATACTCACTTCATTAACTGAGAGGCGACTACTGCATAGGTCTCTGAAGTTATGAATTCAATTTTGTTAATATAAATGATACTTTATTATATAGACGTTAAAGGAGTTGTAACATTAGAAGTATGATATTCCCATAACAGTAAAAGGTGTGGGGGGGGAACTAATTCCCAGAAACAATCTTTCCTGAAGGGGGAAAATTCCCTATGTATAATCTTATGTTTATTTCCCTTTCTCCCTCCTGCGTCTGATTCCCATTTATGTTGAGAATGGCTTTTAATGATAGAACAGGGAAATATATTGTGGTTTCACACATACAGGGATTTTATGGCCACTTACTTGTAACTAGGAGATAGAGATACAGAGCAGAAAAGCATTCTCTTTTTTCTTCTTTTTTTTTTGAGAAAAAAAAAGACCTTTGCTATATGTATATGCAATTTGTTAAGTGGCATATCCAGGAAATGATACTTTTGTAAAGAAGCAAAAGTAACACACGCACACACACACACAATTAGCTAATACAGGCATGCTTTCTAACTGCCTGTTGATCTGAATATCTAATGCATGTATTAAGGCCAATCAGAACAAACTGCAACTGAAATAACTAAAAGATTAAGTGGCTCCAACTAGCTGCCCCAGCTCTGGATGGGACTATGAGAAACACAGAACTCAGGAGTACTAGGGTGATAGTCTTCATGAGCAACATGTATGAAATATGTGTTTACTTTGTACTATTCGGGGTTCATTTTTGCCTCAGAACATGTAGATATGAGCCAGCCTAAGCCCAGTGGACAGAATGCTAGGCTTAGAATTAGCAAGACCTAAGTCCAAGTCTGATCTCTGGTACTTCCTGGCTATGTGATCTTGGCTAAATCATTTCAATTCTATATGCCTCAGCAATTGCAAAGAACATGTCTACTAAATCATTGAAAGGACTGTTCTGACTGGGGGAGAATTTCCATACTGGTTGTGGTTTCCTACCCTAAAAAAATCTTCACAGATCTTTTTTTTTTGTTTTTCCTACCCATATATGTTTAGACCTAATTATGAGAATTCCCTGCTCTAAGTTTGAATCATGCCACCAATACTTGCTAGTTACTATAGCATGGGCAAGCCATTTTAAGCTTTCTAAGACTGTTTCCTCATGGTATGGTAGATGCAGAGTAGAAGCATAGTTTCCTGGATAGTGGATAAACTTTGGCCTCAGAAAGAACTTGGATCAAGCCCTGTTTCATACACATAATTGTTATGTGAACAATGGGCAAGGCACTCCACTTTGCATTACCTAAACATTTTCCCGACCATGAATTTCCCCACACCAATAAGATTACAAGTCCTTTCCTACCCACCTACCTCCAAAAAGTCAGTGAATAATGCCAATAATGCTACATGGTTACAGGCAAAATTTAACAAGGCAATGCATTTGAAACACTGGTAAATAAGTGATATCCAGTTCCCAAATAATGCTTCTTCAATGAAATGATTAACTTTGATACTATAGGGATGAAGATGAAAAATACTTCCCACCTTTGGTGATGGCCTAGAGGAAAAGAACATGACATTTATTTTTAGACAACCAAAATGTGGGATTGTAATATTTAACTACTTATTGGTGGAAATGCTGTTGTTTTTTTTTGGCTTGTTTTTTTTTTTTTTTTGGTGGGAGGTAAGGAATTGGAAGAGAGTGAGGAGTGGTAATAATGCCACAGAGTGGAAAATAGAATGATAAGAGCATCAATGAATCATTTAAAACCTTCTCTAAAGGCATGGGAAAAGAACATCAGAAGGAAACATAGGAATTTACATGAGAATGCATTTAAAATTGAACATGGTTTCAAGCAATCTACTTTTTTTTTAAAAGTAATCTAATTTTTCTATTCTTCTCTGTAATATGGTCTTCTCATTTTTTGCTAGTGGGTGAGGATAACATTTGTGAGTATCAAGCAGCTGTCATCTATTTTCCTTTTTCCCCATACCTTCTCCCAATTTATAGTCTGAAGGAAAGATTAAAGGAAAAGTTTTGACAGATTTGCGCGCCCACTAAGAGAGCAACCACCTAAGATCCTCTTGACCTCACTGAAACTGTTTATTTCATGGGACACTTTGTTTCATCCCATTCAATCCTTACTTTCCTTTGGTTTGGTCACTTCCCTTTACTTCTCCCTGTCTGTTCTAGGTTTGGATTTTTCCAAGTAGTGCAGAATCCTGTAGTTTTCCAGGAAGTATCTCATTTCTCATTTCTTTCAGCCTTGTTCAGCTAATGTGGACATGCTATGAGGTGTCATCACCACTCTAGCTGCCCATAAAGAAAGCCCAAAGTTCAAAAGGGTATCTCCTTTCTTCCTGTAGCAAAAATTTCTAAGTCTGACAAAGAAAAAGAAACAGCGAAGTCTCCAAACCGTAGAAAGATAGGTTTATTGAGAGATGGTACCTTTCTCACAACAAAACCAGTCTTAGGTCTATGACCCAAAGATCCCTAGCAATGCTGGTCTAAGATGTTTATGTCCCTATGAGACTTAAATGCTTATATACCTTACTATTTTTAAACAAACTCCTCCCATTTTACAGTCCACCAAGACACATAAAGTCAATCAAAATACTATATGTCTGGACATACAGTAGACAAACAAATGGTCAATTTTCTTAACATACTGTCATGTAAATGAGACAGTTTAATTTGTTAATTTGTCTAAAAAGAAATATTCACAATATGAAACAATTGTGAAATTGTCTACAATAAGTAATTTATATCTTTATTGTTGAGGCTGAAGTCAATCTTGTGTTCATCTATATAAGCACTTTATAAGCATTTTATAAGCACTACTGCCTTATTTGCTCTATAAGAAATACTTAAACAAGTTAAATCATGACTTATACACTATATTCTGATTATTAAATACTTATTAGATTAATCATACCTAATAGAAAAATCACATATCTAAGGGTTGGGGAAAATCTTATTAATATTCCCCAGTCCCAATTGAGGGAAATTGTAAGCAGGAAGTCTTTTTACATCAAGGGGAACAGAAACCTGAAGACATTGGGGAATTTATGCTCACTATCTATAAACTACCATAGTTTACAGAGCATTGCTGATCCTTAAATCTACTCATTTCTGGGAAGCTTTGAAAATTTCCTTTATAGGGAGAACTTATAGCCCAAGCTCACATAGTAGACCAGGTGAATATCAAACCCTTTATAAAATAATCAAAGAGATAATGTATTTGTTTGGGGAATATGTGGATCCAGAACAAAGCTACTTTTCTTTAGGGACCATCAGGAAATGTTCCCATAATTCCTTGGGTACTATGAGTAGTGTTCCATTCTTTGGAGCTTAATAGGGGAATTGAAGGACTAAAAAAAAAAAAAAGAAAAGAATGGTGGCAGGTATTCTCCTTCTGGCACACTACTAATTCTATTTCCTGATTGACATATCATTTTATATCCAATTTTTTTCTTAAATGTAATATTGGAACTTTCTATAATAAACAATTCTCTAATTTGGCATTTTTGATTGGCATTTTTTAATTTCTCCAGCAGGATATCGATCACTCCTTCACAAGTTGCAATAATAAACAAGAAAATGTAACTGCATGCTATTGTTTGGCAAAATTTTCAGCATTTGCCTTGTAGCCAAGAGATTTTAATTAACTGTCTGGGGAGTATCAAGGCTGATCTCTTATTCTCTAGCAGATACCAAAGCTGCTTGGACAAATGGTTTTTGTTAGCTGGAGAAAGACACTCAATTTAAACCATGTGCTTCTGGACCTTGTGGTTTGAAATTGAACTGCAAACAGTTGGGAGAGCTGTCAGTCTTTAGTCATGATTTCAACCATGCTTGTAGATTGGAAGGAAAATATCAGTATCCACCTATTGTGGATAATTAATAAGGAGACAAGGGCTTTCTGGAATGCAGGTATCTTGTTGAAGAAAGAATAGAAGGAAGAATATCATATGGCATCAAGTTTGAAGGAATGAAGATACACAACTGTGATATAAGGGCATGTGTAGATTAAATGGGGCAACTTAAGATTTGATAAGGGACAGAAGTCCAAGGAAGGAATTCTTTCATACAGTCATCAATCTGTAATCTCAATGATGTATATACCTGTTCCAGTTAAATGGATTACAATTCCTTCTTTTCTTACCATCTCATGCTACTATTTTCTATGGTTATTCTAAATTCTCAACAGGGAGTCCATTCAATTTATTGCCTCCTCCACATGTTATCTACAATGTCCTGGTCCTCCTCTAAATTTCTTGACCTTGTGTGAATATCAGTAGAAAATATGGATTGTCCATTTTTTTCTCTCAAATTGATGATTCTACCTTGTGTTTCTCATCATGTATCTCTCTGATTACTTCATTTACAATTTATGCCACCTTTCTTGTCCAATTCTTCAATAGTAATGTATATAGACTATTTATACTCACCATTTACTTTCCCATTACCCTTTTGAGTGATTCTTAAAGTTTATCATTTGAAGATTGTGAAATTCCATGGTAAATTATCAACAGAAGTATATTAGAACATTGTTCATTTGTTTCCCAAAATAAGATTGAGGTCACTAAAAGCTTTCCCCAAATTAATTGAACCTGATTTGCTCTTACTATTTATATCTAGACACAAGAGAATAAGATACCATATGTTAAACTCACACAAAGGCAAGAGCTGAGAAATATCCAAATGAAAGGAAGTCCAAGATGTCTGGATAGAGATTCTCAAAGATTGGAAAAGGAATAGATATGGAATGGTTTAGAAACTAGAGGAAGAAGGCAAAAAAACATTTTTAAAAAGGTCTATTATGTATATTCCTCCTTAGGCTTTAGCTTCATCTGTTAACTGGATATCTTAATAATATTATTTAATTAATAGCAATAGCCACCATTTGGATACATATATTATTTCAATTATGCCACATCACCTTGTGAAGTAAGAACTAATGTTATTAATGTTTGTATTTTACAGATGTAGAATCCAATAAAGGAATGTTAAATAATTAACCCAAGACCACTGAGTAAGAAAGTATCAGAGTTGGACTTGAAATCAAATATCTCATAACTTCAGGTCAGATTACTCCTTCCCAGTCCCCAAATTCTACATTACCCAATCCCCAAATACATTCCATTTTCTTCTCATTTACTTTGTATCATGAGTATATTATTTGATAAGGGAAGAAAAAGACCACAAACCTTGTGTTTCTCTGTTCCTAAAATAGTATTTAATTAGCACTATACAATAATAGAGATGAGTGAGGTCCCTTTTACTATAAAACTTCATGAAAGCCTAGAATTGGGGCAAAGAAATGTTAATAAGTGTTTTGTTTTAATTTGGTTTGGGAGATAGAAATTTCATTTTAGGGCCCATTTTTTCTACCAATTAACTATCAAAATTAGGTGACTAAAGGTCTACCTAATTATCCCAACATACAATGATCAAGAATCAGTGATGTGGTGGGTATGATGATTCTATATACCAGGGTATCATAATTATTCATTGTCAGGAATGTGATCTGAGTCAAGGTCCTTGCTGAATAAAAAGCTTTCTTAAAATAATAATGATAAAAGTAAACACTTAATCCAACAAAGTTTCAAGGCTGTTCTGTTTGACTGTAACTTCAACTTGACTTCCTTGTCTTGTCTCCTGATTATTTTATTTTTAAAATGTTCAATTATCCTCCTTTATTTCCTCCTTTTTTTAGCTGCACTGGACCCTAACTTCTTTCAAAAATTAAAAAGAAATCTCTTCCAATAACAAATAAGTATATTTGAGGACAAGAGTCACTCTCCTTAAAGGGTCCGAATTCTAATGGGGGAGAAAATGTATACTACATGTACCTATGTAGTGTATATCCAGTGTAAATGGGAAGATAATCTCATAGGAAAGGGACTAGAAGTCAATCAATCAACATTTATTAAGTGAGCACTGTTTTCCAAGAACTGTGCCAAATCATTGAGATGCAAAGGCAAAACAAACAAACGAACAAAAACCATACAAACAAAAAACAAACTAACAAAAAAAAACCCATTAAATTTCTGCTTTTCAAGGAGTTTACAGTCTAATGAGGAAAAGAGCATGATACAAACAACTATATAAAAAAGTATACACAGAGTATAAATTGAAGATATTCTCAGAGGGAAAGCACTAAGATGAAGAAGGATTGGAAAAGTTATCTTGTAGAAAAATCAGGATTTTAGCTGAGATGTGAAGTGTGTAATTTAAAATTCTAAATGTGGGTTCTAATCTGTCCCCCCAGTTTGGGGGGAAACTGACTAAAATCACTGATAAATGAAGATAGGTTTGTTAAGGGTTTATTGAAAGAAAGTAAAAGAAAGAGAAAGATCAAGAACAGAGTTCCTATAACCTGATGATCCTAAACTTCACTAGCTTCCACTTCTGAAGTCCTCTGTCACCACCAGTATTTCTCCATCCAGAAGAGACCAAGCTCTCTGCTCAGCCTCTGCTTCCTCCTTCCTGTTTCCCTCCCAGAAATGGGAGATTCTTCAAGCTGATTGGTTGACTGGGCCCAAAGGTGGTCAAAGTTCAAAGTTGTTAGCTTCTGAGAACAATTACTTTCTTAAATATCCTTAAGTTCCAGCCAGATGTGCTTACACTCTAGTAAGCAGTCAACAGTTAGTCTCCTTATCTAATTCAATCAGTATAAATCTCCTGGTGGGTCCCTGAGTATCTGCTAAATCCATTATCTTAACACAGAAGGAAGACAGGGAAGTCAGAAGGTAGAAATGAAAAGGGAAAACATTCTAGAAATAGCAAATGCTTAATTCAAATGAATGGAGATGAGAAATGGAGCATTGTATGTGAAAAACAAAAACTAAACCAGTATGATTGGACTCAACTATATATAGAATAAATGATAAAGTGATTTTTTGTTTTGTTTTGTTTTATATTAGCTTAATTATATGCTCTATGCCAGACACTGTGTTAACAAATAGGAATACACTTAAAAGAAAGTAAGAACATCATTAGCCTCAGAGAGATTACATTCTAATGGAGATAGAAATTTGTGTGATACTACAGGTGGTAGATTGGAAGTGGATGGAAATTAATGGAGAGTCTTGGTTATAGGCAAGAGAAAGTGTAATCTTTCTTAACACAACCCAGGATGGATTCAGTTTTAAGCCTGGAATCAGGGAGAAGCAAACTCAAAAGTGGTCTTAAACGTTATAACTGTGGGGCCCTTGGCAAGTCAATTGATATATTTTCTTCAGTATACTCATCTGTAATATCAGGATAATAATATCACTTACTTCGTAGGGTTGTTTTGAGAATCTAATGCCTGGCACATAGTAAGTGCAGTATAAGTGTTGGATAATGATGATGATGGGGAAGATAATAATGATCTTAAAATACCTTTAAATCACAATTTCTTACCAAAGGCAAGAGAATACTTTACCTGCATGATGGCATAATTTTTGCGAGTATTGTCCATCCTAATGTGCCAGCCTTCTCTACAATGCAATAAACAACTCTATTCAATTACATGAGTGTTACCAATAGAAGGGTTTTCATAACAATAGTATTTTGCCAATGACACAATGCTGAATGGTAATAAAGGATGGATGCTTTGCTCAGTGCCACCCTTTTCCAGCAGATGGCACCTTGCTCTTTCTAGTTATTTTTGGAAGAACCAATGGAAAAAAAAGTCACTCCCAATCTCAAGAAAGAAGACTTGGGTCGAGAAGTAGCACATAACTTTTTTGAGAGCATAATTGACAGCCTAGTAGAGAGCAGAAAATAGGGATTCTGTGACTACTCTCAATGTGTGGTAACTGGGGCTGCCCACAGACATGTATTTTCAGCAGTTCTAGTACATAGGAGAAAGTGGGAGAAGTACTTTCTAATTTTAATGACAGTATTACTTATTATAGAAGGGCATGCACAATACAAGTTTTAGAGTAAGGTGGTAGTTTTTGGTCATCCATAAGGAGGGAAGGTAGAGAGAGCATGATCATTAAAAGAAGTAAAGACGGGGGCGGCTACATGGCACAGTGAATAAAGCATCGGCCCTGAATTCAGGAGTACCTGAGTTCAAATCCGGCCTCAGACACTTGACACTTACTAGCTGTGTGACCCTGGGCAAATCACTTAACCCCCATTGCCCTGCAAAAAAAAAAAAAAGTAAAGACATTGTCCTTGTTAGTCTGTGAATAAGAATTATGGTGCATTATTATTCCTTAAATTTGTAGTCACATTTTTGTGGAGAGGGCTCATCTAAGTTATGGTACCCTAACATCCAACTTTTTAATACTTTCACTTTTTCTTATCAAGTTCATTAGAATTATGTATAACAGCAGAGTAGAGCTAGACCCAAAAATGAAGCAATACTCATTGTTTCCCATTAAGGAGCTTCTAACTCTAAGTTCACATACTATCTGGGTTCACTCCTATAGAAGCCTCTTTTCTTAAGGGGAAAAAAAAAAGAAAGAAATGTTAGGCTCTTTCTAAGTGTCTCTGGCTCTTTATGTCCCTACCTTAGAATCCTGGGAGAAATCACTCAAAAGCTTAAGTTTGACTCAACTACAGGTTCCTACTTAAAGGGAAGAGAAAGGTACCCAATTTACAATGCAGACAGCTATTAGCTCTATCTCTCCTTTTCTCTGTCTCTGTCTCTGTTTCTCTCTGTCTCTCTGTCTATGTCTCTCTCTGTCTCTATGTCTATGTCTCTCTCTGTCTCTCTGTCTATGTCTCTCTCTCTCTCATATACAAACACGCATACACACACATTCTCAATGTGCAAAAGACTAATAAAAGATAATAACAATGGCAATGACAATTTGTAATATAATCTGTAGAGGATTTTAAACATACTTAAAACATGAAATATCTTGGGACTGTTGAACAGGTTTTTTTACCTTCACCTCAGCTGTACATTTTCTCAGCAATTCAATGTCCATATCCTCCAATAAGCCAATCTAGGGCATGGTGTCATCCTTCTTTCACCAATCTATTTCTTTTTGTTTATTCTAAATCCAACACTATTAACTATACCGTGTTTCATTTAGCTCTTATTTTATGATACTCTCTTTTCTCTTTCATCCACTTGAGGGAAAGTCACATTTGTGAATGTTGCTATGAATCTCTGCCTTATTCTTTGAGACACAAGGAGATTCCCTTTTTCTGTCAACTGAGTTCTCAAAATTATTTTTTCCCCCAGTAGGACACTCAATTAACTGTTTATGTTACAATTGACAATTGTGTAATAGTAATGGCATAAATACATTTAAAATGTTAATTATAAGTTTACTCCACCAACTTTGCACAGAGTGGTCAAGTAAAATATGCATATTAGATTGAAATATAAAAAGAAATTATAAGAAAGAAAAGCATTTATCAAGTAATACAAAATCATATCAACAACTGAGAACCAACTGCTAGACACTGTGGGGAATATAGAGAAGCATAAGATGTGATTCCCTGCCTTCAAATGTGCTGCAATAAATTTGGGGGAAGTAAGACAGAAACAAAGGAAAAGTTGAAGAAAAATAGAAAATGCAACAAATGGCTTCAGAGCACAAGAGACATAACAAGAATAAGGCATGTTTACTTAGCAAAACAATGGTACAACAAAGAGTTCTATCAAAAGTTGATAAAGGTAGAAATCACTTCAGTCCCAGCAGGTCACAGGAAATTTTATGGGAAGGGAGTTGAATTTGAACTAGGACTTGAAGAAACCATTGTTCAGTATCTAAATGTGGCACAAAATGACCATGGATTCTTCATTTTGTTATTTTTTTTGAGGCAATCAGTAATAAGTGACTTGCCCAGGGTCACACATTTAGTAAGTTTCTGAGGCCAGATCTGAACTCAAATCTTCCTGATGCCAGGGCCAGTGCTCTATTCTTTGTGCCACCTAGTTGCCCATGTGACCCTGAATTCTTTTTTTTTCTTTCAGTTAATTCTCTTTTATTTAATGTTTTGAGTTCCAAATTTTAGCACTTCTTCCCTCTATCCCCTCCCCTCTCCCTGAGGTGGTAAGCTATCAGATATAGATTACACATGTGCAATTATGTAAAACTTTGCCATATTAGCCATTTTTCTATAAGAAAACTTGAATGAAAGAAAAATGAAATCAAGTAAAAAATAGCATGATTCAGTCTGTTCAATCAATATCAATATTTTCTTTGGACATGGATCATATTCTTCATAATCAGTCCCTTAGGATTGTCTTGGATCATTGTATTGCTGAGAATAATTAAGTCTTTCACAGTTCTTCATCAAACAATATTGTGTCACTGCACAATGTTCTCTTGATCCCCCTCACTTCACTATACTTCAGTTCATACAAGTCTTCCCAGGTCTTTCTGAAATCATCCTGCTTGTCATTTCTTATAGCACAATAATATTCCATTACCATCATATACTACAGCTTGTTTAGTCATTCCCCAATTAATGGGCATTCCTTTGATTTCCAATTCTGAGTCACCACAAAAAGAGCCGATAAAAATATTTTCATACAAATATGTCTTTTACTCTTTGTTGGGATGTCTTTGGGATATAAACATAGCACCAGTATTTCTGGCACAAAGGATATACGCAGTTCTACAGCCTTTAGGGCATAGTTCCAAACTGTTCTCCAGAATGGTTGGATTTTTTCACAACTCCAACAGTAAATTAGCATCTCAGTTTTCCCACATCCCCTCCATCATCCAATATTTTATTTTTTTTTGTAATATTTATCACTCTGATAGGTTTGTGGTGATACGTCAGAGTTGTTTTAGTTTTCATTTCTCTGATCAATAGAGATCTATAGCATTTTTTCATATGATTATAAATAGCTTTTATTTTATTTGTCTGAAAACTACCTGCTCATATCCTTTGACCATTTATCAATTGGGGAATGACTTGTATTTTTTATAAATTTGATTCAGTTCTTTATATATTTGAGAAATGAGGCCTTTATCAGAGACACTTGTTTCAAAAATTCTTTTCCAGTTTTCTGTTTCCCTTATAATCTGGGTAACATTGGTTTTATTGTGCAAAATCTTTTTAATTTTATATAATCAAAAATATCTATTTTACATTTTATATCGATTTCTATATCTTCTTTGGTCCTAAATTCTTGCTCTTTCCATAAATCTGACAGATAAATGATTCCATGCTCTCTTTAATTTGCTTATGGTGTTACCCTTTATGTGTAAATCATGGACCCATTTTGACCTCTTTTGGTATACAATGTGAGATGTTGATCTATACCTACTTTCTGCCATACTGTTTTCCAATTTTCCCAGCAGTTTTGTGACCCTAAATTCTTAAAGGCCATGCAAATAGGTTACAAAGTCTGAAATGTCCTACAGTGCTCTTAAGCTTTGAGCATGAACTTGGTAATTTAATTAATATATGTCTATTTGCTGAAGATCAACTATTTGGAAAGGACCATAAGCAGGATGTTCACATACAATAATGAATTTTTCAGCCATGACAACTCTTGAAAATCACACACCAAGTTTTAGTGTGGTTGTAATTTATATTCACACTAATGATCTAAAGGATCCACAAATTATTGAAGAATAGGTGGAAAAGAAAGGAAGAATATCATAGGCAGACAGAAATACATGAACAATGTCTTGAAGGTATCAGAGAACAGACTAAGAGAGTGCGGCTATAGAGATGAGTTGGGTGTAGTTATGAAGAAACCCAGGAAGTCTTTCAAGGCAGAATTGCTGGAAGATGTGCTGGATCCAGGAGGAAGGTATTGAAGACCTTGTGAAGTACTGGGTAGTAGAAGCACTGGATATCAAATCAAAGGAAGTACCTAAGTTCAGATCTCAGCTATAACATTTATTAAGTATGACCTTTTCCAAGATACCGTAAGCCTCAGTTTTCAACTGTAAAAATATTGGGGAAATCCTGATTATATTATCTTCAAGGACCTTTTCAAGTTTATAAATAATCATTTAAAAATGAAAGATGTATTTGAAAAATACAAAATTTGCCTAAAGTATAGGACATATGGAGGGTTTTCATAGACATACAAAAGGTTCAGATAGTGTTGGACATTAAATGCTTAGTTTAGAAATATGTAATTTATCCTAAAAGCAATATGGGTCATTAAGGAAGTATAATATATACTAAGTAGTATTTTGGAGAATATGTATCAAAATTTCACCTTGTAAAGGGTATGAGATCTTGAAGATTGCAAAAATGAAGCACATTATTAACTTGTAAAGTAAATATACAAAAATATTTCATTTCATTATTACTTTATGAGATAGGAGAAAATTCCTCTATCAAATCAACTGGATTATAGGGTACCTAGATACTGGATAGTTGCAGAATCAACCAGTACCCTGGTGGCTTTCAAAAGTGTGATCAAGGAACAGCTAGGTGGCACAGTGGATAAAACACTAAACCTTGATTCAGGAGGACCTGAGTTCAAATCAGGCCTCAGACACTTGGCACATATTAACCTTGTAATCACTTAACCATCATTGACTCACAAAAAAATTAAAAAGTGTGAACAAGCTCTAAAAAGGGGGGTAATTTCTAGCAGACGAATAGAGAACTACAGTCAAATAAATCAGAAATAGGGGCATCTAGGTCGTACAGTGGATAGAATGCTGAGCCTAAAAGCAAGAATACCTGAGTTCAAGCCTGGTCTCAGACACTTACTAGCTGTGTGACCCTGGGCAAGTCACTTAACTCTGTCTGCCTCAGTTTCCTCATCTGTAAAATGAGTTGGAGAAGAAAAAAATAATCTTTGCCAAAAACAAAAACAAAAAACAGAAAATCAAAAACAAAACAAATAAATAAACAAAAGCAAAATAGGGTCACAAAGAGTCAGACATAACTGAAAAGACTGAATAATGATGTGCTTATGACCATTCTTTTCATTGATGCCATGCATTTGTAGGAAAAATAAAAGCCCCTGTCTCTGCTTGGTCCCTATAAATAATTTAAATAGCTTAACTTGTGTTTTTGATAACTAATTAGACTTTTACCACAATATTATTTTTTAGTGCTTGCTATTTTTCTTCATTTTTAACATACACTTTTGCTTGTGCTTCTGTGCAACTTTATAACATTTCATTGTGGGCTTAAATGGTCTTGAAAAAGGAAAAATAAGAAAAAGGAAAAAAAATTCTTTAATTTCTAAAAGTTTACTTTTTGGGATCAATATTTTTGCATATTTACTTGGAATAACAACCATTCTTAAAAACTAAAAAATTAAAAGAATAAAATGATAGAACATGTATTTAATGGCATGAAATCCAAAATTCAATTGACAGTGATGGAGAAACCAATTTAATATTGTTTCATCTGGTCAAGGTCAAACATTCTAAGTTAGTCTCAATCTCAGTGATGCATAGTTATGGAAACCAATTGTTTTTCTTTCTCAGCACTCCACTAGTAGCATATATAATACTAGCATAATTTCTACCATGGATTCCTTGCACTGTCAATTTTCATTGTGTGCTGCAACAAACTGTATAGATATATTGCAAATAATGTATTTTGTTATGCAGGCTATCAAACACATTGGTTCTAACCATACCTGATTTCCCCACCATTTCTCTCTCAATTGTCGACACCTACTAAGATGAATGAAATATTAATTTTTATATCAAAAACCTGCTTATATACTCCTGTTTTGTTGAGTAACCTTAAAAATAACTATTATTACATAGACATTATTAATTGAAAGCAGGGTTACTCTTGTTCAAATTTCATGCGTTTCAACATCCCTAATTTTGTCATCTATCTATGGGAAGACATTTTCAAGAGAGATTTTCTGTTTTCCTTTTAGAGTACATTCATAACAGATGACCCATTACAATGAGTTTTCAATCTTTAAGTGACCTTAAATATTATGCCATCCAATACACTCAACTACCAAAAAGGGAACAGAGACACAGACAAGTAAGGTGATTTTCACCATGATATATAAGTATTGGAAAATTATTAAAAATGGGACCAACACTCTGTTACCCTATGAAATACTTCTGAACCCTAGGTACTGCAACTCTAAAAATGACATTCAAGATCATTGTTTGCTGGGTAGGCAGGAAGGGGCCATCAGGGAGATAGGACAACTTAAATCTTTATTAAACCTACATGTTACCTAAGATTTACTGGTCTTGAGCAAAATTATGAAAATGGCAATTCATCTTTAGTATCCTAAACCTCTTTATTCTATCATGTCATCCCCGTTTCATCCTTTCTCAAATGTCTAATTGGGTAGGTACCCAGGGTTCTCATATTCTGTCTATCTCCTCTATCTTAAAACTTCTCTAGCAAAAACTGTTTTCAGAATCACCAGTAGAAACTCATGAAAGATATTTGTAGCCTCTTTTTTGTGATAGCAAAAAAAAAAAAATGGAAATTGCGGGGATATCCACCAGTTGGGGAATGGCTAAACAAGTTGTGGTATATGAATGTAATGGAATATTATTGTGCTGTTAAAAATAATGACCAGGCAGATTTCAGGAAAAAAAAAACCTGAAAAGAATTATGAGGTGATGCTGAGTAAAGTGAGCAGAACCAAGAGAACATCATACATAGTAAGAGAAACGCTATGAGATGATCAAATGTGATAGACTTAGATCTTCTCAGCAATATAATGATCCAAGGAAATTACAAAAGACTCATGATAGAAAATATTCTCCACAACCAGAAAAAAACTAGGGAATCAGAATGAAGTGCAAAGCAAGCATACTATTTTCACTTTTGGTGTGTTTGTTATTTGTTTGTTTCTTGTTTCTTTTGTTTTTTTCCCTTTTGTTCTGATTCTTCTCTCCCAACATAACTAATGTGGATATGTTTAACATGATTGTAATATATGACATATATAGGATTGCTTGCAGTTTTTGGGTAGGGGGAAGGGAAGGAGGGGGGGAAATGTTTGGAATTCAAAATTTTACATAATTGAATGCTGCTAAAAAACTATCTTTACATGTAATAGAATAAAATAAAATAAAATACTATTTAAAAAGCAATATATACTTCTTGAGGGCTCTAGAGGGGGTATCTCCAGGATCCTTTACAAAATAGTTGCTTAATAATAGCTGGTTCAATTAGATTGGATTGAATTGAATTTACTTATATGTGTTTGACTCATAATATTAACCCACAAAAAAGAGTTTGCATTTTTAGACAGATCAAAGCTTTGAAAAACTGGGTTAAAGCCTTAATTATATAATTTTAGTTACTTTCCAGTGGGTGAGTAGGGATTTATTTAGTGGTGGTATTACTGTAAGTACCTCCAAATAACTCCAAAATGGTTAGTCTTCTAGTCCAGAGCTTCTTAAACTTTTTCCACTTATGACCCCAGTCATAGAGTTATATGAAATAGATAGACATAACCTTCTACTATTACCAACATTTTTGCAATCCCCACATTCAGTTATGTGACCCCATATGGTATTATGTCCAACAGTTGAGAAGCTAGAATCTACCAATCAAGAGCAGCCCTAAGGACATCTATTCATAGGATGACAAGATATGTTTCTAGATGTTTGACATATTCCTACCACTTCATACATTCCACTGTACTTTCTAGACTAAATGATCTATTTTATATTTCACCTACATTCCATTGTATTTCCTTTTCCAAGGATTTTACCTTTACAAAGGCTTTCCTCAATGCCTCGAGTATTTTCTTTTTCTCCTCATCTCTTTCTCTTGCAATCCCTACCTCACTTCAAGAATAAGCCCAAGTGAAAAAAAATGTGGTTACAAAATCCTTTTACTGCTTCTCTCCATTGTTAGTGTTTTGCCTAACCAATTACTTTGCTTTCATATTGTAATATATGTTGTATTTATTCATATTTGCATATGTTTTCCCCCAGTGGACTAAAAGTTTCTTGAGGTTGACTTCCTTTTGTTGTTGTTGTTTTAATGGTGAGTTTGTTAAATGGATCAATGCTAAGCATCAAGTTTCTTCAACAGAACAAGGGGGAAATTTTCCTACTGGGTGACTAGAGGAGGGTACAGGATATGATGATGGTCTTTTGATGAATTTTTAGAATTTCCACATTTTATTCCAGATGTATATATATATATATATATATATATATATATATATATATATATATATATATATTTGGAAGTGAAAAAGGCTCTAAAATTCATATGGTAAGAACTTTTTATTAATTAATTAATTTGTTTGTTTGTTTGTTTATGATTTATTTAATTATTGTGAGGCGATTGGGGTGAAGTGACTTGCCCAGGGTCACACAGCTAGTAAGTGTCAAGTGTCTAGGGCTGGATTTGAACTAAGGTCCTCCTGAATCGAGGGCTGGTGCTCTATCCACTGTGCAACCTAGCTGCCCCCAAACCTTTTTATTTTAAAAATTTGAAACTGAAACCAAGAAAACACATGATTTTTCTATTGTCAGTGACAGACAACAGATTGGATCCCAGTTTTTACTGTGTCTAAATCTAGATCTTGATCACTTGAAAGAGTTCTCTCTCTTTTTAATTTCCTTGAGAGGAGGTGTCATTTAGCTTTAACTTTTATTGTTAGTACTTGGAGTAGTGTCTTGGAAACAATAGTTTTTTGAATTATTCAATTAGTTGAACTGAACACTTTGAGCCTAATCAGAAATTTTTTTTAAAAGTATTGTCCTAGGGGGCAGCTAGGTGGTGCAGTGGATACAGCACCACCCCGGAAGTCAGGAGTACCTGAGTTCAAATATGGCCTCAGACACTTAACACTTACTAGCTGTGTGACCCTGGGCAAGTCACTTAACCCCAATTACCTCATTAAAAAAAAAAAAAGTATGGTCCTGGTGAGGTACTGTAAGGGGCTAAAATTCTAGCTATACTATCTAAAATCTAAAATCCAATAAATTATAAGCTTTAGCAAGAGTATTTAAGTGTTTAAATATATATTAAAGAATATTAGGATCAGAGAGAAAGGCAAAAATCTAACTATTTCCAAGAGACCCCATCATCCTATCCACCATGGCGAGGTCAGAAACAAAAAAGCCACAGCACCTCCTGTGAAACTGGGCACACCCCCTCCACATGCACACACAACTCCAAGCTAATTGGCTGGTAGTCTTGATTGACAGTAACCATGAGCAAACGTCACTTCCTGACACCAAAGAAAGCCACATGACTTGCCCTCAGATGCCTTCTCCTCATGGCAGAGCTTTCCTACAGTAACTCTCCAGCAGGTGGTATCATTCCAATCATTATAGTACTGTATGTTTGTTTTCTACCTGTGGCCCAGACCAGCTAAGCTCTGAAATTCTAGTAAGCAGATTGGCTGAAGCATAATGCATTATTTTGGTCATAGCAAGTCTCAAAAAAGTAAATTATAGAACAGTCATGATCAGCTTCAAGTTAAGTCAAATCAACAAGTATTTATAAAGTGCTTACTATGCTTAGTATGTTTCATTGTCAAGGTACAAAGAAAGCCAAAAAAAAGCCTCTGCTCATAGGAAACTTACAAGTTCAAGGGGGGGGGGGAGGGCGGTAAATAAAATGTAGGAAACATTGGATAAATAAGAGATACAGGATTTTCTAAAACTCTTAAGCTTTAATAACTTAAAACAGCATTGAGACTGTTTAAATATCCCATCTACAAGTAATATAGATAATTTCAATGGAGGGAGCAATCATAATGAGGAAATAATATTTTAATCATTAAACAGTTCCTAATGGAAAGAATATATAAAAAAGAAAGAAAGAAATGGTAGAGGCTGATGGAGGGGGTAAGAGCAGGGAGCAAAGAAAGCCTTTCAAATTTTTACATGTTGTTTTCATTGTTGTTATTCAGTTGTTACCTGACTCTTTTGGACCTCATTTAGGGTTTTCTTGGCAAAGATACTGAGGTGGTTTGCCATTTCCTGCTCCAGCTTACTTTACAAATGAGGAACCAGAGGCAAATAAGGTTAAGTGACTTGCCCAGGGTAACACAGCTACCATTTAAGGCTGGATTCAAACTCAGGTCTTCCTGAAGCTAGGCTTGGTGCTCTAACCATTGCACCATCTTGTTATTCCATATAGCTTATAAATAGGAATATAAAATTTACCAACAACAGTAGTTAATTAATCAGCTTAATTCATTACACATTTTACATTATTTTCCTAGTTTCTGTATTTCCTAGAGTGATGCATTATTTTTCACTTAGAGCAGATGAATGGGTTTTCCTTAATTAGGTAAATACATGTTCCTTAAGGTAGGGTTTAGATCAGCTTTATATTCTGCAATTGAAGCTGGAAGATAAGCATTGATTTTCTTTGCATTTGAGATGGGTTAACTGTATGTTCTAGATGTCTGTGTGGAGCCCCTGAGCAACATGAGCTCCTGGATTGAGGGAAAATCTTAAAAAAAAAAAAAAAAGTTATTATACTACCTTGCTGCTCACATTTAAATTTAACATTGATTCTATTTGGGCAAATATAGGGGAGGAAATATTTTTTTTTCCATAGAAGAAATTAAACACTAGGGCATTAATATGTTACATACGGGAGTTCAATGCCTGCACTGTAGGTTTGCCAGTTATTAGCCAGGAGATTCCATTCTCTGAGGAAAGGAGACTGCAGACAGAGATTTCTTCCTCTATGGTACAACATCCCCTACCTGAGGCACCAGGATCTTGTTCAGTGCTTGGGTCCAGAAACAGCAAACTTAATCTTGCTCTGACAGGCCAAGGGCAAACTGGAATGCCAACAACAGGCCAGGAATCTGAACCACGGGCCTCTGGAAACAAGGCTGGGTCTTGGAGAAACAACACCAAACTCCAGCCAAGAAATCTCACCCAGTTTATTTAAAAAAGCTTTTTCAGTGGCCAGTGAATTCAGATAACCATTAATAGAGAGCCCCACATTTCACTTAAACATTTTCAAACACATCAAACTAAATTTTAAAACAGGACGATAATAGCTCCCCAATTCATTCTTGCCTCTGACATTGTGTCGTAGTTATTTTGTCTGCCAATTGGAATGTGAAGCCCAAACTTAACCACAACTTGGTGGGTTCTGGTGTGCTATGTTAGCTTTATCTCCTCTGTCTTTTCAATTATTTTTTGTGGGTGCTATAGCATATCACTTCTTGGCCTTAGTGGCCATGACAAAATGAAAGAAGACACTGGTAAAAATATTCATTTTCCCCAAAGTTGTACCTAGTCAAAGAAACTAGCAGAAATCATCTAGAGTCCTTCCTCTACTTAAGCAACAATGCACCTAGACCAGGAATACTTAATGTTTTCTTTGTCATGGACTACTTTTACTGTCTGGTGAGGCCTATGGACCTAATCTCAGATAAAAATTCTTAATGTATCTAATTACAAAAGAAACTAACAATACTGAAATTCGGTTATCTATTTAGAAATATTTTTAGTTTGAATATATTAGATAAAGAAACCTGCTTTAGGAGCAGCTGGATGGCTCAGTGGATAGAGCACCAGCCCGGGAGTCAGGAGTACCTGAGTTCAAATACGGCCTCGGACACTTGACACTTACTAGCTGTGTGACCCTGGGCAAGTCACTTGACCCCAATTGTCTCACTAAAAAAAAAAACAAAAAACAAAAAACCTGCCTTAAACTCATGTCACAAAGAAATCCTATTTAGTGATTGATGCTCTCATGGACAATGGGGAAAAATGGTTTCTGTCAAAGTCTAAAAGTGACAATTGAGAACATTAGACACCCATTATCTCAGAAAATGTGGACTCAAGTTCCAGGTCTGCTAATTATTACCTGTGTAATCTTCACTTTTCAGTGTCTTAATTCACTTTTTTGGAAAGTGAGGGATGGAGATGGACTAGATTGTATTTTTCTAACCATGAATGTCGGAATTTTTGGTATTCATTTTTCCCCACTCTAAGTAAAATTGATTCAAATGGCTTTAAAAAATATTTTCTTTATATTCACTTCACTTCCCAATATACCCCCTTCTTCCACTAGAGAACTTTCCCTTACAATAAAGAATTTTAAAAGGGGAGGGGGGAGATTCAATAAATTTAACACCCACAAAAAGTCCAGTATCAAATGCACTATTCCATGTCCATAGTCACCTAATCCTGTAGAGAAAAGAGAGAGGCATATTCTTATTCTATATTCCTTCCAGGAATGGCTTGGATATTGTAATTATGCAATATTCATTTTACTTAATATTGTTTCCCTCATTCTTTATACTATTGTCATCATGTGTATTATTTTGATTGTTAGATTGTTTTATTCCTTCATTTCTCTTCCCATGCTTCTCTGTATTCTTCATATTCAATATATCTTAGAGAACAGTAGTTTTCCATTTAATTAATACCCTATTTTAGCCATTCCTTAACTGAGGAATCTAATTTCTTTCTATTTCTTTACTGATATGCAAAGTGCTACTATAAATATTTTGATATACATAGGAACTTTCTTTTTGTCACTTACATCCTTCCGGCATGTCAATAACAGTGGGATCTTTAGGTTAAATGGTATGAACATTTTATTTTCTTATTATAACCTTCAAGTTTTGTTTTCTTTTCTTTTCTTCACAATGGACTGAACACTTAAGGAGCTCCTCCATCAGTGTATTAGTATGTTTTTGTTTTTCCCCCACAACCATTGTAAACCTATTTTCTATCTTTTGTAATATTTACCAATTTTTATAAAATAGATTTTGTTGAGAAACAAAGAACAGTTTTCAACCAAATTCTATCATCAATGAGATCAAGTATGACAGAATTTTTGGAATTAATAATTTATATAAGCACTTATTGCATGCCTAATAGGAATAACAACAACAACAACAACAACAACAACAACAACAACAACAACAACAACAAAGTATTATAAGCATTTGGGGGCATACCCATTTAAAATATAAATAAATAAAACATAACCCTTGCCCATAAAGCTTTTTAGCAGGAGAGATGACTCATATACATATATATATATATATATATATATATATATATATATGTAAAACATATGTATATATGTAAAACAAAGAAGGAATAAAAGTGCTCAAGTAATGCACAAGGAGAGTGCTATAATACTATGACGTAGCTAGGTGGCCCAGCAGATAGAGCTCTGAGTCTGAAATTAAAATTTCCTGAATCCAAATGTAGGCTCAGAAGTCTCCAGGAATCTTGAAGAATAGATAGGATTTCAATTGAATTTTTTTTCTACACATGATTAGTGATGGAGGTACTGAGCATCCTTCGCACCAGAAAAGACATAAGAAAAAGGTATGAAAGAGTTAAAGCATGGGGCATATTTATGGATTGCAAATATATAATTTCAACTGGAAAAGAGTATATATGGAAGAAAATCATGAGTAAAGGGCACGCAAAATCCTTGTGCCCAAAGGGGCAAAGCCATGATGGCAGAGGAAAGGCAGCGACTTTTCTGAACTCTCCCCCAAACCTCTCCTATTATGCCATAGAAAAGTTCCTGGAGCAACTGAACACACAAGAGGAAAGAATGAAATAATTTTCCAGCCAAAGACAACTTAGAAGGTCAGCAGAAAAAGTCTGTTGTACTATGATGAGACTGGAGCATAGCACAGCACAGGCCACACCAGCCTAGACCCAACTCTAGCACAGACCCAGCCCCAGTGAACCAGGCCTTTATAGCTTCTTAATCAGCTGTGGCAGTAGCTGATTCTGGAATTCAGTCCATGGACAGTGAGGGAGTCAAGTGGTTGGCCCAGGGGAGATTACAGGGGTCTATTTGCTGGTGCTGAGGTGGGACTCTATTGTTTTGCCCATGCTCTGATCTGGGTCACAGTCTTGGGTGGAGGTCCCAGGTGGGGAAGGAGCACAAGCTTGTAGCCACAGTTGAGGAGGATTCTGTTCTGGGTTCCAAAACAGCGAAGCAGGCCTATGTTAGTTCGTAGAACAGAAAATGGGCCAAGAGAGTGGTGAACATACCTCTTCTTAAATCATGCTACCTTGGAAGAACTAAGGACTTCCAAATTCCTAGAAGTATATGGAGAATAGCCGCTCAAACCCCTGAAGCTTGGGACATTGAGCCCTCCACCCTGGAAGTAGTGCTCCACTTTAACAAAGAGTTAAAAGTCAAGAAATAGGCTGGGGAAATGAGAAAAGAGAAAAAAATGGTGACCCTAGAAAGTTTCTATGGTGACAAGGAAGATCAAAATGCACACTCAGAATATAACAAAGTCAAAGCTCCTACATCCAAGGTTTCCAAAAAAACTATGAATTGCTTTCAGGAAATAGAAGTGCTCAAAAAGGACTTTGAAAATAAAGTTAGAGAGGTAGAGGGAAAAATGGAAAGAGAAATGAGAGTGATGCAAGAAAATCATGAAAAACAAGTCAAAAGTTTGAAAAGTTGAATTGGCCAAATGGAAAAGGAGGTACAAAAGCTCTCTGAAGAAAACAATTCCTTAAAAATTAGGATTGAGCAAATGGTAGCTAATGACTTTATGAGAAATCAAGATACCATAAACAAAACCAAAAGAATGAACAAATAGAAGGTAATGTGAAATATCTCATTGGAAAAACAACTGACCTGGAAAATAGATCCAAAAGAGATAATTTTAAAATTATTGGACTATCTGAAAGCAATGGTCAAAAAAGAAAGCCTAGCTATTATCTTCTAAGACATTGTCAGGGAAAATTGCCCTGATATTCTAGAAGCAGAATGAATAATAGAAATTGAAAGAATCCACCAATCACATCCTGAAAGAGATCCCAAAATATAAACTTCTGGGAATATCATAGCCAAGTTCTAGAGCTCTCAGGTCAAGGAGAAAATATTGCAAGCAGCCAGAAAGAAACAATTCAAGTACTGTGGAGCCATAGTCAGGATAATACAAGATCTACCAGCTTCTACATTAAAAGATTGGAGGGCATGTAATATGATATTCCAGAGGGTAAAGAAACTGAGACTACAACCAAGAATCACATACCCAGAAAAAAACTGAGTATAATCTTTCAGGGGGAAAATGAGACTTCAATAAAAGAGAAGATTTTCAGGCATCATTCACAAAAAAGACCTGAGCTGAATAGAAAATCTAACTTTCAAATATAAAACCGTAGAGAAACATTAAAAGTTAAAAAGGAAAAAAGCAATCTTAAGGGATATTAAAAGATTAAACTGTTTACATTTCTACATGGGAAAATGATACTTGTAACTCATAAGAACTTCCTCATTATTAGGGCAGCTAGGTGGAGTATATTTAGACAGACGTCACAGGTGTGAGCTGAATATGAAGGGATGATATCTTTAAAAAAATAAAATTAAGGGGTGAGAGGAATGCACTGGGAGAAAGGGAAATGGAGAAATGGCATGGGATAAAGTATCTCACATAAAGGAAACCAATGATAAAAACCTTATACAGTGGAGGGGAAGATGAGGGAGGAGAGTAAGTGAATCTTACTCTCATCAGAATTGGCTTAAAGCACAAATAACATATACACTCGATTGGATATAGTAGTGTATCTTACCCTGCAGGAAAGTAGGGGAGGGGAAAAGGATAATTGAGGGGTGGTGAAAGAAGGGAGGGCAGATTGGAATAGGGGGCAGTCAGAAGCAAAACACTTTTGAGGAGAGACAGGGTGAAAGAAGATAAAAAATAGAGTAAATGTCATGGGGAGGGAATAAGATATAGGGAAATACAGTTAGCAATAGTAACTGTGAAAAAAGTTTTGAAGCAAGTTTGTCTGACAGGCCTCATTTCTCAAACACATAGAGAACTAAGTCAAATTTCCTAAAATAAGAACCATTCCCCAATTTATAGAAGATCAAAAGATATGAAGTTTTCAGATGAAATAAGTGTATGGCTGCCTATAGCCATATGAAAAAAACTATGCTCTAACTCACTATTGATTGGAGAGATGCAGGTCAAAACATTTCTGGGGTACTACCTCATACCTATTGGATTGGATAATAGGGAAGCAGAGGAAAATGACAAATGTGGTAGGGGATATGGGGAAAATGAGACATTAATACACTCTTGGTAAAGATATAAACTGATTCAAGCATTCTGTAGAGCAATTTGGAACTATGTTCAAAGGGCTGTAAAACCATTCATACTCTTTGACCTAGTAATACCACTACTAGGTTGGTATCCAAAAAGAGGTTAAAAAACCAAAAAAGTTGAATTCCAAATTGAAGAGATGTCCATCAATTGGTGAATTGCTGAACAAATTGTGGGATGAGATTATGATGAAACACTATTGTGCTATTAGAAATGATAACTAGGATGCTATCAGAAAAACCTGGAAAGACTTACTTGAGCTGATACAAAGTGAAATGTACTGTATATAAAATAATAGCAATATCATAAGATGATCAGCTGTGAATTACTTAGCTATTCCCAGCAATACAATCATCCAAGACAATTCTGAAGAGCTTATGAAAAATGCACTCCATCTCCAGAGAAAGAACTGATGGTATCTGAATACAGATTAAAGCATATTTTTTTTAGTTCCTTTTTCTAAAGTTTTTTTTTTGGTCTATTTCTTTCACAACCTGACTAATGTGGACATGTTTTGCATGACTACACATGTATAACTTATATTGAATTGAGTTATTAAGTGGAGCGGTAGGGAGGGAGAGAGGAAGTGAATTTGGAACACAAAGTATTATGATGATCTTTTTTTTTTTTTTTTTTTGCAAGGCAATGAGGGTTAAGTGACTTGCCCAGGGTCACACAACAAGTAAGTGTCAAGTGTCTGAGGCCGGATTTGAACTCAGGTCCTTCTGAATCCAGGGATCTTGCCACAAAGCTGTCCCCAGGACACAAAGTTAAAAATCAATGTTAAAAATGTTTTTACCTGTAATTTAAGGGAAAAAATTCTAAATAAATGGGGGAAAAATCCTTGTGCCCCCAGAGAGGTTTAACTAGAGATTTCTTTGTCTTCTGTTGGGTGTATCTAGAATAACTACTCAGAGTGAAAAATCTTTCAAACTACCAGTTGGTATTCCAAGCTAGAGCTCTTCCAGCGGACATCTACCTGATGATGTTCTCGCTGTGGTAAAAAACGGAAGTTTTAGCTGAATCATTTCAGAGTTGAGCACATGCTACTGAAGCAGTTTTTGAAGGACCACCCTTTTCGGGAGGAGACCGCAATGAATGGCTGTGCGCCTGCTGCTACCCGGGAGAGCGTGGCCCAAGCATGCTGTACTTCTGTGATGCCAACTTAAAACTGAGAGTAGAATGGAAGTTCACTCTCTGGCTCACTCACTCTGGCTTTTCAGCTTAATGGTGGTGGCACATGTGTTTGGCTCTGGTTCTCGGCCTGGCAGGCAGTTTTGGGATTCGGTGAGTTTTATAATGAATATAGACTAAGCTTAGATCTAAGATTATTCATTTGTATTTCTCCTTTAATGTTTCCCTAATTGATATCACCTTTTTGTTATCTAATTAATCCCCAAACAATAAAAACTAATCCCTCACTGATTAAAGCTCAGAGACTTCTATTTCTGAGTGGTCTGGGAGATATATAAGGGAAAAGTTAAAGGGGGAGTTTAATGCTCTTATATCCAATATTAAATCTCACATGGCCATCGTCTCACCTTCCAAAAACTCCCTTGTATCTTAATTTCTTTTATTGAATTTCTATCCATGGTCTATATATTACCAGCAAAAATCCACAATTTAACAAATGACTCTAGCCCCCATTTTCATAGGATTCTCATCTCTTTATTTGTTCTGAAAATACTACGCATTTTCATATAGATTTATGACCATGTTTTTTTTTTAAATAAACATTTTTATTTAAAGTGTTGATTTCCAGAAGGCAGCTAGGTGGCACAGTGGATAAAGTACTGGCCCTGGATTCATGAGGACCTGAGTTCAAATCTGATCTCAGTCACTTGATACCAGCTGTGTGACCCTGGGCAAGTCACTTAACACCCACTGCCCTGCAAAAAAAAAAAAAAAAGGTTTTAAGTTCCAAATTTTATCCCTTCCTCCCTTCTTCCCCTCCCCCCTCCCTGAGGCAGTAAGCCATGAGACATAGGTTATACATGTGCAATTATTTAAAACATTACCATATTAGTCATTTTGTATAAGATGTCCTGAATAAAAGAAAGGTGGAAAGTATCCTTCATCATTAGTTCTCTGGGATTAAAGGGGTCTCCTTTTGTATCTAGGATAAAATATAAACTCTTCAAACTGATGTTTAAAGCCCTTCACAACTTGTCTCTAGCCTTAATTCTCTGGAGGCGAGACAAATACCCCTTAAATGCAAGTGCACCAAGCATTATTGTTCTCATGGGGAGAAAAGGTTGTTTCACTCTTTGTCACAACATAGTTATCTGTGATCATCCTTTATAGTCTCTATTAAGGGAAACAGCAACCACTTTTTGGCCAATCACAGGTAAAATCTATCATCCAAAACATCATACGTCACCAGAAGTTCCAAGGCCCAGTGCCATATTCATATCTTCTCAAGAAGCTTCAGTATTGCACCTCTTTAGGAATTCCCATCCCTAGCTCAGCACACTATGATGCACTGAAGTATTTTTCTGATGTCTCCTACATCTCTGGCATCATTTGGTGCTACTGCCTACCCTGGTGTGGGGATGGGTCAAACTGAAAGAGTGACTACCTATAAGCACTAGATGCTAGTTCAAATCCTGCACTTCTGACCTAGTTGGCACTTCTCCTAGTTGGAGATTTCCATAAAACATAAGATTTTCTTTGAAATCCTCTCCCCTACCCCATATCCCAATTCTGCTCTAAGGGCCTCTACGATCTGAATTTTCTGTTCATCTTGGTATCTAAACTATCCAGCATATAGTAGTTTAGAAATCCTAGCCATTTTAGACATAGATTATAGTTAAATTAAGCTACATAGTCAGTTTGGATCTAAATTTCAGGTTTTAAATGCCAGGCTAAGCAGGTGGAAAGTTTTCTCCATAGAGAATGGGGCCTTTGCAGGCTTCTGAGCAGAAGAAAGTATTATTCAAGTATTTGTGTCTCAGATGCAACCCACCTGAAGACTAAAGGGCAAAGAAATACCACAAAATGTCCTAAATGTGGTACTTACCAATGTTTTCTCTTCTGTGTTAGAGTTGTTGAAATTTGGGCCCAAGTGGTTTTTGCCAGATATAACATCATCTCATCATATACCATCTTTCTCACTGTCTATTGCATCACATTAATTCATTCTGGCTGTTAGACACAAGTTGCAACGAGCAGAGGTGCTAATTAATTTGGGGTGGAACCAGAATAACTATAGGACTAATTAGATTTTAGCATTAAATATTCCACACTTTAATGAACAGCACCATGAAAGAGCTACTGAAGTTACTATTAGCTACTATGTGGAAATTTGTCAGTAAAGTGGTATGTTGTATAAATAATTTACTTTTTTTTGGCATTTCCTGCTCCTAGTTCCTTGATTAAAGGAATTCTCTTGCTCAAGGGTATTAATACAATGTTGAAGATGGAAGGAACTCTCTAGAACATTTAGTTCAATCCCCATTTTTTATGCCTGAGAAAACAATGCCAAAGAAAGACAAAACCTTGCCCATGGTTACTCAGTTACTTAGTGACCAAATTAGGAGTAGACTGTGGTTCTCCTGACTCCTACTCTAATAGTCTTTCTTATACATTAGAACATGATGTTTAGATGATTCATAATTGACCTAATATTTAAAAGTGTAATTCTAATACTGTTACTGAGGTTTAGTAATTCCATTTTTTTCTGGGATATTATTTTCCCAGAGAGTTGATAATAAGGAATAGGAACAGGACCTATGATTTCTTTGGTATTGGAAACTTCTGGGTAGGGAAATATCCTCTACAATTCAATTCAATACCTTCTCTGTAACTTAAAAAAGTTTTCCAGCTCGATGAAAAGAAGGGAATTGTTCAGTGTCACAAAACCATTTTTTATTAAGAGTAGGACTTGAATCTGGTCTTATTGGTATTGAGGTCAGCTCACTATCCACTAAATTATGCTGGCACTTTCCTATGTATAAGTGAGATAATTTTGGCATTCTGCCACTATCCCTTCTTCATATTGCCCTTTTTTCATTAATTCTCTATTTCATGTTCCATACTTAATTTTTCTTGTATATCTGTTTATTTTGATGATCAATCATACTATTTATAATATAGGTTTCAAACTCTTGCCTGTGGGTCTGTAATTTTTCCTTTAAAAACTACACTATATAATACTTATTCCAAAGCAATATTTATTTAATCCATGTTGCCATTCATTTCCTGAATTTTCTTTTAAATCCACCATTCATTCAGTATAGTAAATAGTATTGTAATGATTGGAATGATGCCACCTGCTGGAGACTTACTATAGGAAAGCTCCACCATGAGGAGAATGCCTCTTACGGCAAGGCCATGTGGGTTTCCTTGGCGTCAGGAAGTGACGTTTGCTCATGGGTACTGTCTATCAAGGCTACCAGCCAATCAACTTGAGGAGCCTCCCATTTCTGCAAGGGACACATGAAGTAGGAAGCAGATGCTGGGGAAGGAGTTCTCTCTCTTTTTGGTTCCTGACTTGGTGGTGACAGCAGAGAATTTCACAGAGGAATTGAGGAGAGGACCACACAGAAAAGTTGAGGAAAGGACTTCACAGGAAAATTGAGGAAAGGTTGGATTGCCAAGCTGTAGGAATTCTCTTCTCAGTCTTTCTCTTTCTTTCAATAAACCCTTAAAAACCTAAACTCATTTTATCAGTTATTTTAGTCAGTTTCCCTTAAAGCTGGGGAAAAAGATTAGAACCCACATTTAGAATTTTAAATTACATAGTATCCTATAGTGTCTGGTGTAACTATAAATAAATTAGTCACAGAAAGATTTATTTTATTTAAATAAGGTCATTGTTTTCCTAGATTTGTTTTAAAATTTCATTTTTTCTTATTTTTTATTTTTTGTTTAGGATTTTATTTTCCAAAATATATGTATAAACAAATTTTAACATCAATTTTTTAAAACTTGGTCTTCCAACTTCTCTTCCACCCTCCCTTCCAACCCCCCCCCCCCACTCCAAGTACTCAAGCAATTCAATATAAGTTATATGTGAGTAGTCATTGAAAACATCCCCACATTAGTTAGATGTGAGAGAAAACAGTTAAAAAACAAAATTTCAGATTAAGGAATTGTCAAAGAAAAAAAATTTGAAAGTGTTTCCTTCTGTTTTCAGATACCATCAGTTCTTTCTCTGTAAATGAGTTGCAATTTTCATAAGTCCTTCAGGGTTATATTGGATCATTGCCTTGCTGAAAATAACCACGTGCTTCCAAGCAGATCATCTTACTCTATTGCTGTTATTTAGTATACAGTACATTTCACTCTGCTTCAGTTCATGTAGGTCTTTACAGGCTTTTCTCATAGCATCCTGTTCATAATAACTTTTATATAGTACTTTAAACTTGACAAAGAATTTTCTTCACCATAGCCCAGCAAGTATGTACCATACATTTTGCCATTATAGTCAATCATCATAACTATTTCCCTTCATTCTATTCCCTTCCTATGATATTTACTCTATTTTCTATCTTCTTTTACATTATTCCTCCTCAAAAGTATTTTGCTTCTTACAGCCCCCTCCCCAATTCTGCCAACTTCCTTCTTTCACCCTTCCCTCCTTATCCTGTTCCCTGCCTACTTCCCTGTAGGGTTAAATAGATTACTACTCCCAATTGGGTGTGAATGTTATTCCCTCCTTGAGCTTACTCTGATGAGATTAAGGTCTTTGAACTAATTCTGTGTTCTAATTTTTCTTTCTACCTCCCTCCTCAACCCTCCCTATTAAATCAAGTAATTCAATATGTCATGCTTATACAGTTACGCACAACATCTTCACCTTCAAAAGTGTTTTGCTTTTTACTGCTCTCTCCTCTAATCTTCCCTTCCCTCCTTTCCTCTTCCCCCTCCCCCTTATCTCCTTCCCCTTCCATTTTCCATCAGGGCAAAAAATATATTACTATACCCACTTGAGTATATATGTTATTCCTGCTTTGAGCCACTTCTGATGATAGTAAGGTTCACTCACTCCCCCATGCCTTCTCCCTCTTTCCCTCCACTCCATAAGCTTTTTTTTCTTGTTTCCTTCATGTGAACTACTTCTTGCCAGTCCACCTCTCCCCTTTCCCCTCCCCCAGTCTATTGCTCCTACCCCTCAACCCTATTTTAAAGATATAATCATGGATTAGTTAGGTGGCACAGTGGACAAAGCACCAAACTTGGACCCAAGAAGGCCCAAGCTCAAATCTGGCCCCAGACATAAGACACCCCACCCTGTTTGCCCCATAAAGAACAAAACATAAATGCTTTACAGATACCATCCCTTCATATTCAGTTGAGACCTGTGCCTCTGTGTATTCCTTACTGAGAAAGTGCTTATGAGTTTGAAGTATTATCTTCTCATTTAGGAATGTAAATAGTTTGGTATTTTAATATCCCTCATGAATTCTTTTTCCTGTTTACATTTTTATGCTTCTCCAGGGTCTTGTATTTCAAAGTCAAATTTTCTATTCAGTTCAGGCCTGTTCATCACAAAAGCCTGAAAGTCCTCTTTTTCATTGAAGTTCCATTTTTTCTTCTGAAAGACTGTACTCAGTTTTGCTGGGTACATGATTCTTGGCTATAGACCCAGTTCCTTTGCCCTCTGGAATATCATATTCCATTCCCTCTGGTCCTTTAATGTAGATGCTGCAAGATCTTGTTTTTTCCTTATTGTCACTCCACAGTATTTGAATTCCTTTTTTCTTGCTGCTAGCAATAATTTTTCCTTGACTTGGAACTCTGCAATTTGGCTATAACATTTCTGGACGTTTTCCTTTTGGGATCTCTTTCAATAGGTGATCAGTGGATTGTTTCAATTTCTATTTAGCCTTCTGCTTCTAGAATACCAGGGTAATTTTCCCTTACAATCTCTTGTAAGATGCTGTCTAAACTCTTATTTTGGTCATGGTTTTCAGGTAGTCCAATGATTTGAAAATCTCTCCTGGATCTATTTCCCAGGTCAGTTGTTTTTCCAAGGAGATATTTCATATTGCCCTCTCTTTTTTAATTCATTTGGATTTGCTTTATTGTGTTTTGGTTTCTCATAAAGTCACTAGCTTCCATTTGTTCAATCCTAGTTCTTAAGCAATAATTTGCATCAGACAGATATTTTATCTCCTTTTCCATTTGGCTTTTCAAGCTGTTGACTTTTTTTCCTCATAGCTCTCCTTCATTGCTCCCATTTCTCTTTCCATTGTTTCCTATACCTCTCTAAATCTTCCTTCTATCTCTCCCACTTTCTCTTCAATGTCCCTTTGGAGTGCCTAGGTGGCCTGAGACCCATTCTTATTTTTCTTGGAAGCTTTAGATGTAGGAGCCCTAAGGTTGTTATCCTCTTCTGAGAGTGCATCTTGATCTTCCTTATCGCTAAAGAAACATTCCATTTTTCTCAACTTTCTTTCCTTGCTCATCTTGCTATTTTTTATTTGACTTTTAACTCCCTCTTAGAGTGAGGCCCTACTTCCAAGCTACAATGTCCCAAGCTTTAGAGGATCCCAGGTGTTTTGGTTTAAGGGAGGACAGGTTTTTCTCTTCCCTGGCCTGTACTCTGGTCCAAAGGTAATCTCAAGACAACTTGCTAGTTAACCAGCCAGCAGAGTGCTGAGGTGGTTCTTTTTCCAATGAGCCTGAGCTTTTCCCCAACCTGGGCCTCCCACCACTGAAGATTTCTTCCTGGTTCCCTGCTGGGGTGGGAGAGCCAAATTCCTCCTGAGGTCCCACAGACACTGCTGTATTTTCTACCCCTCAGGCCAGTTGTTTATCCCTCTCACCAGATGTTAAGCTTAGTTCCAGAAGATTCTTTTGCTGCTGCTGACTCAGAGGCTGGGGGTAAGTTTCTTTAATGCAGAGGGTTTGGGGTTTGTGTTAGTGTGATCTCTGGATTGAACTCTGATTTTAGCCTAGTAAAGCCCCCTTTAATATGGAAAATAATCCCAGCCTTCTTTTTGTGTCTAAAATTTCATTTTTTTTTTAAAGATTGTCTTTCCGTATCTAGTCCAGGTTGGAAGGACATAGGCTACTTATGGGTCTGGTCCCACTCACAGGAGCTTTGACTGCCCTTATTTGAACATTGGCCAGTTCACTCATCTTTAGCAACCTGGTGACCTCCAGTTCCCAGGAATTTACTATATTAATGGTGAATTTCTTGTATATACTCTATGGAATTAGTCAACTGCAGTGCAGAACTCCTTAGCTAAAAAAAAAAAAAAGATTCACTGTCTTCAGCCTAAGTAGAAGGATTTATAGGTGTGTGTCACCATGCCCAGCTAAAATTATATATCTTACATATTTAAATTCTGGGACCTGAGGCCAACTGAAGCAAAAGACACAATAACAGATTCATGTTTCTATATTTTGCTTACTCCAGGACATATGTTCATGTTAATCATATCATTTAAATTTCTCTGCATATAATTCTATCTCTGCCTTTCTCTCTCTCCCTCCCCAAAATCTTTTCAAAGGAGTTATCCAATTAAGCTTCACAAAAACACTATGGAATCAGAAGTACAACTTTTAATCCTCATTTTAAATCTAACTGTGCTGCGATCTAGAGAAATGAAATGACAGAAGGAAAACCCTAACCCAGATTTCTCAGCTCCAGAGTTTGTATGCTATTCCAATACATTTCCCTAGAAAAGGCTAGTGCTCCCCTGTGCATTAAATGTGTAGACAGTCTTCACTTATTTTTGTAAATATACTTTGAATCTTTGGAACAAAAGTTATATAGATGCTCCAAAATAGTAATGGCAGTAATTGTAGTTGGAGAAATCGAGGACCCTCAATTTTCCCTTTCTTAACATTAGAACACCTTTTTATATTTAGCCAAGATTTTAGTGTAAGCAGGTAGTGCTGGTTACCCCAATCCTTTCTCTAATGATTTGTATTCTAGTTCTTTTATAAAGCCAACCAAAAGACAAAGCACAGTCTAGCTTCTTTGAACTCTGAAGTCAACAAAAATCTAGCAAGCAGATTAGGAAATCTTTGCCTCTCCCCCAGAACACAATAATCTGTACATAAGGCCAGTATTGATGATTTGTAAACTTGGAATGACTGTGATTTTCTGAACATTCTGTGTACAGTAAATGTTTCATATTCATATGTCTTCCTTTCACATAGAGACATCCCTTCTCTATGAGCCAATCAATGCTTCTTCATAACTTGGCTTATAACTATTGATAAAATAAAACTTTTTTTATTGGTATGAACCCTAAATCGCAAAGAGTGAATCTTTTTCTGCAATGAAAAATAGGAAACAACATAATCCATCTCCCTCCTCTTGGTAATATAGGGGACAACAGGTACAGGACATGGTCGAAACTTCCAGTTGTGTTTGCTTTGTAGAATAATCTTGTTTGATTCTTTTTATTTATTTTAACAAAGATATTTATTGGATGTTAGGATGTGGAGATTTGCACACACAAATGATTATAATATAAAATTATCAATAAAATTGTGTTTTTATAAAGTTAAATGAAGTCAAAATGATATTGATAAAATCAAGGTGGGTGTCTCAAACTGTGAAACCATTGAAAGATCACCTAATTGACCAAATACTTTAAATCCCTATTTTTTAAGTGTTATATGGGCATCAGAGAATTAAAATGGAAGTTTAGGAAATAACAAAAGAAGAAGAAAAAAATGTACCTTTAAGTTTTAATCCTTTTTGAACCAGTAGGACCAACAACTATTTGTGGAAACAGACCTTTGGGCAATGTAAGAGTGACACATCTTTACTACGCACTGAGTAATTTCCCATGGAAAAAAATATGAAGGTTTATTTTATTATGAAATAATGTACTCCATTTGGCAGAGTTGCCAACAAGGCATTAAGGGGACCACTGAAATAGTATCTGCTTTCAGATCAAAATTTTTGGGGAGATGTTATAAATAGAAGAGGAAGATTGGTAGTTGTAATCCCTGAAGAACTTGAAATTGTCTCAGTAAACTTTAACTAATCATCTCTGACAAATATTCTTACTCATAGGATGAAGAGGTGGAAGAAATATTAAGAAAGAACAAAAGTCAACCTTATTTTCTTTCTCTTGGTAAATAAAATCTTTTTAGTTGAAGAGTTTGGGGCAGCTAGGTAGTAGGGGCAGTTAGGTGGCACAGTGGATAAAGCACAGACCCAGGATTCAGGAGGACCTGAGTACAAATCCGGCCTCAGACACTTGACACTTACTAGCTGTGTGACCCTGGGCAAGTCACTTAACCCACATTCCCCTTTCCCCAAAAAAATGTTAATTGAGAGGTTTAAAAGAATCAACAAAGAAAAATATTTAGATACAAAGATCGAGAAAGAAAACTTTTGTAGTTTTTGTGTAGTTTGTTTTCCCCAAAATTTATATATGGTAGCATTAACCAGGAAGAAAAAATATTGTCTTTTTTTTTCTTTTTCTTTTTCTCTTTTTTTTTTGTCTCCTTCTGCATTTGGGAACAAAGATCACAGACTCATAGCTATGGATTGACAAGAAATCCCAGAGACCATTTGTCCAATCCTTTCAATTTACAGAGGCGAAAACTGAGGTCAAAAGTGTTTAAATGATTTGCCTAAAGTCTCATAGATAATAAGCATCAGAGACAAGATTTGAGCTTATTTCCTCTGCATAAAGAACCAATGCTCTTTCCATTCTTCTGTGAATTTAAAAATTGTATTATTGGTGCTCATTATTTTTATTATCTATCACCATCCTTTAACTGACCCCCTCTTCTCCTCCTAGTGGGTCATCCAAACAATAACTTTCCTATTCTATTCTATTCTATTCTATTCTATTCTATTCTATTCTATTCTATTCTATTCTATTCTATTCTATTCTATTCTATTCTATTCTATTCTATTCTATTCCATTCTATTTTATTCTATACATGCAGACAAATGTATGTGATACATTTTTGATTGTGCAGTCATGCCTGACTTGTGATCCCATTTGGAATGGTTTGCAATTTCCTTCTCCAGATCATTTTATAGATGAAGCTGAGGTACACAGGGTTAAGTGACTTACCCAAGATCATACAGGTAGTAAGTATCTGAGATTGGACTTGAACTCTGGTTCTCCTGACTCTAGGCCAGGGAATCTATCCATGGCACCACCTAGCTGCCATACACACACACACACACACACACACACACACACACACTTTAATAAAACAAATCAACATATTGACCTTGCCTGAGAAAGAATGTCTCATTCTGTACCACTAGTCACTTTTCTTCCAAGGAGTAGGGTATAGATTTCATTATTAGTCTATTGAAGTCATAATTTATTGCTGCTTTGGTCATAATTTTGAGGTCTTTCAATGGTGTTTGCTCTCATTATTATTGTGGACATCACATAAATTGTTCTCAAAGTTCTGTTCATTTTACTTAGTATTGGTTCATAGCAGTCTTTCCATGAGCTTCCTAATCAATTCTATTTGCCATTTCTCATGGGACAATACAATTCATTGAGATACCACAATCTCTTCAACCTTTTTTCTGTTAAGAACATCTATTTTTTAATATGCAAAAAGTTGCTGATACAAATTTTCTTCTATAATTGTAGATCTATGTCAACTATATTTATATCTACAAATCTATGTCTATATCTTTATGTACATCTCTTTATCTCTACCTCTATCTCTGTTGCTTTCTTTATCTCTATCTCTATCACCTTTCTTTTTGTCCTCAACACCCTTGGAGAATATTGCTAATTGCAATTTTGCTCTGTCAAAGGACATGTACCTTTAGTGACATTTGAGTATAGTTACAAATTATTTTCCAAAATGGTTTTTAGTCTTTTTAAAAACTAGCTTTTAGTGTTAGTATTATATTATTTGTATATAGAATTATATAGTGAATAGTGTTATTATAGTAGTAAAATATAATATACTATTATATATTATTACTTAATATATGGGCATTATATTTTTGTTTTGTAATTTATCAATGTAATTTTAAAAAATTACATTTCATGCTTAGTCTGCATTTCTTTAGGTATAAATTTTCTAATTTAAAACATTTATGTTTAATTAAATAATCCTTCTTTAAAAAAATTCTTAAATCTACATTTTTAATGTTTTTTTTTTCTCCTTGAGAACTAATGTAGCTGCATACCATGAATCTTGACATTGTCTCTTCAAGTTCAGCCTCTTTCACATAATTATTTGTTATTACTTTGATTTGTTAAATGATCCACACATTATTCAGAATGCCATTCTTTAGCCTATATTTATTCCTATAACTTTTGCTTATGCTCCTTATCAAAGTCAACTTTGTTGCATTATGATTAATAAAGAATATTCTAAATTTTCTATTTATCATTTAGATATTTTTCTTTGCCACAGCTCTGGTCTATTTTTATAAAGGTTCCATGTGGCACTGATATCTCTCTCTCTCTCTCTCTCTCTCTCTCTCTATATATATATATATATATATATATATGACTGTATGTGTTTAGACACACACATGCATATACGTATATATGCATATATATGTATATGTATGTGTGTGTGTTTGTGTGTATACACACACTTAAAATCTAATGCGTGGTAGCCTTATTGCTATCCCAAGGGTAGATAAAGTTATCTGGGGTTTACTTATAAATTAAAAGCTTTACCGCCAGTTTTGGGTATTAAGCATTTATTAAAGCATACTAAGTATTAGTAAAGAGAGAACACATGGAGTTCAGAAAGTTAAGAAACCTATCCAGCCTAGAAGAGATGTAAGAGTCCAGCCTGGCCTGCTTCTTCCAAGAGTCTTCTGCCACCAGGAACCTGTTTCTGAGATGAACTGCCCCAGGATCCTTCTTTAGTTTCCCAAGGAGAGACAGTCCTTCCACCCTGCTTTAAGCTAATTAGCTAGCATCACACAAATCCATTGGTTCACTGGACTTGAGGGTGGTCCTGTGCTGAGGTCAGAGTTCACAGCCTCTGAGAACATACCCTCGTCAAAATCAGGCAGGTGTGGCTTAAATTGAATTAACATTAAGTGAGTTAATCAGCAAGGTCAGTCCATCCAATCAGTCCAAATCAATCCCAGCTGGGGCCTTTGGGTATTTGCAAAGTCCATTTTATATATAAATATATACACGTGTGTGTGCATGTATGTATATGTATATATGCATATGTATGTGTATATACACACACATACATACATACATACATATGATTTAATGTGTCCTTTCATAAGACTGAATAAATTTCAATTCTAAATTTTCCTTTTCATTTATCCTTCTGTTAAATTTGTCCAACATTTGTGTTGCTCTCAGTGAGCAATATAAAGTTTCCTTCAATCATTATGCTACTGTCAATTTCTTTTAACGGTACATTTAATGTTTCCAGGATAAATTTAGATACAACGTAGTTGTCATTTGTGAATTTAGGATTGCCATTAATTTATTGTCCATGGTTCCTTTAAGTACATTATATCTTTCCTTTTATTTCTCTTGGTATTGTGAATTGTTGCTTTCTCAACATGTTTCCAATCCTACATTAATTTAATAAACATATTCATAGCAATATTTTGATATTTTATTCTGTATCTATTAACTTTTTAGATGCTTATTGCACACAGTAAATCACTGATGTCTTCTCTTATATATTTTGTCATTATTTAATTTTATTGGTTCAGTTAATACAGTCACATATAGAGTTGTTGTTGTTGTTGTTGTTGTTGTTGTTGTTGTTGTTGTTGTTGTTGTTGTTGTTTTAGTGAGGCAATTGGGATTAAGTGACTTGCCCAGGGTCACACAGCTAGTCAGTGTTAAGTGTCTGAGGCCGGATTTGAACTCAGGTACTCCTGACTCCAGGGCTGATGCTCTATCCACTGCACCACCTAGCTGCCCCCACAAATAGAGTTTTGATTTTTATGTTGCTTTTTGCCACCCTTATTTTTTATTTTTGACCTATTCCTCTTCTAAATTAGTAATTTGTCTCAGTGATTAATTTCCCTTAAATGACTTTGATTCAAATCTATTCATAAGGCTCTCCTCTAATCTGCCTTTTACCTGTCCCATCTCAAGTTCTTCAAGTTTCTTTAAATTGTTGACTTTTCTTTATATCCTCATTTGTTTAGTTACCTGTTTCTCACCCTCTTTTATCCCTTTCTTTCCCTCTCTAGTTAAGTAAGGTTAAAATTTTGCCACTTCACCAAATTCATGTTTTTAATTTTTTGACATTCTTTTCTAAAATCATTTACTTAACTTTGTCCTGATTATATCTCTCCCCTTCCAGACTTTCCTTAATTTTATTTTGCTAATCGTGGGTGATATATTTCATAATTCCATCTTTATCCTCTTTGTGCCCTTTATAGTATAAAAGGTTCTGGAATACCAGATTTGAAGTCCATTTCCTATATAGTTGGTGTATATGGTACTTCCTTGATATATCTTCACATATTCTTTTTATCTGTTTTGCTTCTTAGAAATATAAATCCATGGAAAAAACACTGTCAGTTAAGAGACTTGTCCTTTATGACTAGGATTCACTTGAAGGATGTGCCATTTTGCATCCTGAATTGGTTTTTGTTGGTATTTCAGGTGTTCACTGCCACAGGTGCTTATAATTGCATTTTCCTCAGTGGGGTGGTTGTGGTGAGCAACTGTTTTGTTACACCATTCTCTCAAAGAAAATGGTCTCAATTCAAGAACTAAGCCCATTATGAGGTTTCTGTCTCCCACTTCAAGCCCATATTTCTCCTTTAGTGGGAATGCTCCTCAGAAACACTCCATTCTGCTCCTTTGGGGTGAGACTCTTACCCATCTACCCCTGAAAGATGTATGATTAACAAATAGGTGTTTGGGAAGGTTAGTCACATCTAGTAGTGGGTTGACCATGACTGAACCTAACTTTTGAGAGAGCCAATTATGAAATTTTCAGTGAAAATTCATATCTCAAAATTGACAAAGTTACAAGAGCTTCATTGTCTAGATTTTTTAAATGGAGAAAATATTAATAATCCAGATTAAACATAAAATATGTCATTTTTGCTCCATATTTTCTTGAGAGTCAGTTGTTAAACATTTACCAGTATTTGCGGTTGGCACCATACCTTTTACTTAATAGCTATTTGTAAGCTTCTTTCCAACACAACTACATTGCTCCATAAAGAGCAGCTACATATAAATCACTATTGATTAGAGAAATGCAAATTAAAACAACTCTGAGGTACCACTTCATAGATATCAGATTGGCTAATATAACAGAAAGGGAAATTGATATATGTTGGAAAAGATGTGGGAGAATTGTTACACTAATGCATCATTGGTGGAGTTTTGAACTTATCCAACCATTCTGGAAAGTAATTTGTTATGTAAACTGTTATGTAGCACACCAGTTAAAATGCTGGACTTGGAATCAGGATGATCTGAATTTGAATACACTCTCAGCCACTAATAGATATATGACAGGGCAAGTCACTTAATATCAGAATAGTTTATCTTTCCACAGCTTCTCCAACATTTATTATTTTCCTTTTTTGTCATTTTAGCCAATTTGATAGGTGTCAGGTGGTACCTCAGGGTTGTTTTAATTTTCATCTTTCTAATCAATAGTGATTTAGAGCATTTTTTCATATGGGAATAAATAGCTTTGATTTCTTCATCAGAAAACTGCCTGTTAATATCCTTTGGCCATTTCCCAATTGGGGAATGACTTAGATTCTTATAAATTTGATATAGTTCCCTATATATTTTAGAAATTTTTTAGAAATATATTTTATATTATCAGAAATACTGGCTATAAAAATTGTTTCTCAGCTTTCTGCCTCCCTTCTAATTTTGGATGCATTGCTTCTGTTTGTACAAAACAACTCTGAAGTACCACCTGACACCTATCAGATTGGCTAATATGACAAAAAAGGAAAAAAATAAATGTTGGAGAAGCTGTGGAAAAATTGGAACACTAATGCATTGCTGGTGGAGCTGTGAACTTATCCAACCATTCTGGAGAGCAATTTGGAATTATGCCCAATGGGCTATAAAGCTGTGCATACCCTTTGATCCAGCAATACCACTTTTGGGTCTTTTTCCCAAAGAGATCATGGGAAAGGGAAAAGGACCCACATGTACAAAAATATTTATATCTGCTCTTTATGTAGTGGCAAGGAATTGGAAGTTCAGGGGATGCCCATCAATTGGGGAATGACTGGACAAGTTGTGGTATATGAATTTAATGGAATACTATTGTGCTGTAAGAAATGATGAGCAGGAGTTCAGAGAAACCTGGAGGGTCTTGCATGGGCTGATGATGAGTGAGATGAGCAGAACCAGAAGAACATTGTACACAGCATCATCAACATTGTGTGTTGATCAACTGTGATGGACTAGATTCTTCTCACCAATGCAATGGTATAGAAGAGTTCCAGGGGACTCATGGTGGAAGAGGTTCTCCAAATCCAGGAAAAAAACAAAACAAAACTGTGAAGTATAGATGCTGATTGAACCATACTGTTTCTTTTGGTTTTGGTGCTGTTGTTTTTCTATTTTGAGGTTTTTCTTCATTGCTCTCATTTTTCTCTTATAAAATGACTAATGCAGAAATATGTTTAATGTTATTATATATATATATATACATATATATATATATATATATACATACATATATATATATATATAACCTATATCAGATTACCTGCTGTCTAGGGGAGGGGTAAGAGAGGAAGGGAGAAAAATCTGAATTTGGAAAGCTTGTATAAACAAATTTTGAGAACTATCTTTACAAATAACTGGAAAAAAATAAAAATACTTTTATCAAAATAAGTTATCATATCTGAAAAATAGAATAATAATAATATCTCAGAAGATAGTTGTGTATAGAATCAATTGTTATTTGAGGTTTTCTTGACCCAATCTTTTGGCTAGAATTTTAAAAACTCCAGGGTGCGCACTGGCCTGGGGCTTAGCCCAGAGCCTCCGAAAACAGCACAGTGCTCCACCCACTGGTTTTAGCTGTCGCCATGGAGCTGGCACCTCACATCATCACCACTTGCCAACGCCTACATGGGCCTGGCAAAATTATAATGACTGGAAGCCCAGTGAGGGCAGGCATGTGACTGTCAGTCAGAGCTGCCAAGCAATTGACTTGGGGCTGTGTGTGGTCAGCCTGGGGTCTGCTGGGAAGAAGGGAGGTTTTTCGCAATTCTAGCAAAAGTTGGAGTCATAAAAACCTCAAATAAAAATTAATTCTATACAGTTGCCAGGAATAAATGAGAAACCATATGTAAAGTGCTCTTCAAAATTTTAAGGGCTTTATAAATTTATTATGAACAATCACTACTCTGCCCCCGCTAACTTCTAGTCTTCCAGGGCTTCCTTAGTGTAGTTTTAATATCCCCACTATCTGCTCCCCACCCAGGTATCTCCACACTCTGTCCATCTCATGGATATAGCTGGTAATCATAAGCAGTAGACTCTGTGTTCTAGTGAAACACCTGGTGAGTAAGTCCATGAACACAAATATTTCTTTTTAGAGAGGAAAAAAAAGTGTGCAGGAAAACAGGAATAAATAAGTTGTAATTACATTCAGTTTCCCCTGCTAAATACACCTATTTATCTTTCAAACTTTGTTACTGTTCAAAATTTGTTACTGTTAAGGACATCACCATTTGTCCATCCATCCAGGCTCATGATGTAGATTTCATACTAAACTTCTTGTTTTACCTTATCAATTAATTACTAATAAATAGACAGTATTTATTTAACACTTTAAGGTTAAGGTTGGCAAAACACTTTACAAACATTATTTCATTGTATTTTCACAACAACCCTGAGAGTTAGTTGCTGATATTGTTCTTATTTTGCAGATGAGGAAGCTGAGTCAGATGAAAGTTGTGACTTACCCAAGATCACCCAACTAGTAAATTCCTGATGCTGGATTCAGTAATTCCCACTTGGACTATTGTAATAGCCTCCTAATAAGTTTTTCTACCAAGCTCTTCTCTCAAATATATCCTACACATAGCTTCCAAATTGATTTTCTTTTTCTCTTTCTTTATTTTCTTTTTTTTTCTTTCTTTCTTTCTTTCTTTCTTTCTTTCTTTCTTTCTTTCTTTCTTTCTTTCTTTCTTTCTTTCTTTCTTTCTTTCTTTCTTTCTTTCGTTCTTTCTTTCTTTCTTTCTTTCTTTCTTTCTTTCTTTCTTTCTTTCTTTCTTTCTTTCTTTCTTTCTTTCTTTCTTTCTTTCTTTTTTATGGCAATGAGGATTAAGTGACTTGCCCAGAGTCACATAGCTAGTCAGTGTCAAGTGTCTGAGGCCAGTTTTGAACTCAGGTCCTCCTGAATCCAGGGCCTGTGCTTAATCCACTGCACCACCTAGCTGCCCCCAAAGCGATTGTCTTAAAGCGCAAATCTGATTATTTCCCTCCTCTACTCAATAAGGCATAGTTGTTCTCTATTGCCTCTAGGATTAAATATAATTTCATCTTCATCTCATCCTTTGAAAATTTTAATTTTTTCATGTTTATCCTAAAATGACCACAACTATTATCTTAATTATGTATATAAACATATAATTTATAAATAATTTACATGTACATATAATAGAGAAACAGTCTCAAAAATGTTTACTAATAGGAAAATGTAAAAAAAAAATTGGAGACCACTGAGCTGAATAGATCTAGAACCTGTAGAACATCTGGACCTAAAATGTAGGCATTATTCATGCATTATAATGTTGGAAAGAGATCTTTGCTGGAATGGCCCAAGGAGATGTTTTTGGCTCTGTTCTCTTCAAATTTTTTTTTTTTTGGTAAATAACTTGATTAAAACACGCTAAGTTTCTGAATGACACAAAGCTATTAGGGATTGAAAATTGGATGCAGGAATGAGAATCCAACAATATTTTAAGAAGCTAAAATTATAGTCCAAATCTAATAATATGAACATAATGGCAATAAATATAAAAAAATTTCATTAGGTTCAAAAATCAACAAACACAAAAGGGGAGAGGAATCAGGAAAAGTTCATCTGGGAAATATATGGGTCTTTAATTTAAGCTTAAAAAGTGTTGGTAGTGTGATATATGTTTTATTTTGTTTTGTTTTTCAAAATGAATGTGATTTTTTTGTAGCTACATTAAGAGAGATATACTATCCTGGGCTAGATACCTGGGCTTTTCTTGCTGTCTGTCCTTTGTTCTCAAAGAGGACCATGACATTGGGAAGTTATGTCATGAGTTGCACTGAACTGGATTTAAGAGGGCGGGGGGCAGGGTGTGCAAGGTCACCAACTTCACTCTTTCCTCCAGAGCCATCTCAGTCCAATGGCAAGATATACATCAGTATGACTAGAGGTATCACTGGATGTTTAAAGCAATTGGGGTTAAGTGACTTGCCCAGGGTTACATAGCTAATAAGTGTCTGAGGTAAGACTTGAACTCAGGTCCTCTAGACTCCAGGGCCAGCAATCCAGCCACTGTACCACCTATCTAGCATTTTCGATATAGATTGCAAGATATCCAGAGTGGATGGCTAGGTGGAATGTGAAGCATATGTGTTCAGTTAGATATGGTTGGTTTAGTAGAGTTTGTATTAACTAACTTACCAATCAGTACAATGGAATCCCAAGGTAATGTTCCTAAGAGATGAGTAACTCTCCAGGGAAGTCTCTTTCTGTGGGGTCACAAATGTGCTGTTCTAAATGAGGAAAAGGAGGAGTAGAAATGATATGTATTTGCAAGACTGCTGTTTCGATTTAGAGAAAACATTTTCTTTACTGTGTAAAGATGTCTGTGTTCATAGTGGGTAGAGAGATAGACGAGTAGATTGATGTAAGTGATATTATCTCTTTTTTGTTCATATAATAGGGTTAGTGAGGTGAAATTATTTTCAAAAGATCATGTAACTGCTCAATGTTGTATCCTAGAATCAGTTATAGGTTTCCCAAATGCAATTTCAAAGCCTTTTCAACTATACAACATTGCTGTCTCATAATACATTTATATAGTACTTTATGATTTACAAATAGTTTTTTCTCACAATAACCTCATGGTGTTTGCAATGCAAGGGTTATCACCATTTGTCAGATGAAGAAACTGAGGCTCATAAAGGTTAAATAGCTTGCCTATAGATCCTCTGAATTAGCCTTTCATTAGTGGGGATAGGCTTTTCATGAGCCAGCCATACAATTTTTTTCCCCAAGTCCCCTTGAGATCAGTGGTATGCATTTGTAAGACTGGTAGTTGGATTTAGAGAAAACAAGTCTCTTTCTCTGTGTAAAGCTAACCAGACCATTTGGGGATCATGCCAGTGACCCTGTCCTCATTAGCACCATGCTTTAAGCAACTGAGTGAGCTGAATCCTTATAAAGAAATAGGAAATTGGATTCATGATTACATTCTTTCTTTCTCTCTCTTTTGAGTGAATAAAAATCTGTGTGAGTGGGAATGGGAGGGCAGCCAGACTCTGCCACTGCAAGCTTTGTGACCTTGGGCACATTCCTCAACATCTCTGGGTCAGATTTTCATCATCCATAAAATATTGACACTAATTCCAACCCTCCTCCCTTCTTCTCAGGCATGAGACTGTGTGGGGAAGAAGGATGAGAAATACACAACTAAAGTGTTCAGGGAAAAAAAAAAAACTATTAACTTGGTCTCTGCCTCAATTCTCTTCCCACTCTAATCCATCCTCCTTTAAGCTGCCAAAGTGAATTTTCCTGAAGTGCAAGCCTACTCATTTTTCCTTCCTTACTCAATAAGCTCCGGTGATTCCCCATCACCTGTAGCCCCAAGTATAAGCTCCTTTTTTGATATTTAAAGCTATTCACAACCTGGCCCAATCCTACATTTTAAGCATTAGTCACATTGATCTCTTTCACACAAATGAAGTTCTAGCCCAACTGGCTTTTCTATTGCATCTCACAAACTGTACTTCCTTGTCTCTCCTTTCTGGCTCTGCAGTAGCTATTCCCCATGCTTGAAATATACCACCTCTTCTTCACTGCCTCTTAAAAACCCTAGCTTCCTCCTCTGATTGCACATATATAGCCTATATTAGATTGCTTTCTGTCTTGGAGAGGAGGGAGGGAAGGGAAGGTACGGGAAAATTTGGAACTAAAAATCCTATGAAAACAAATGTTGAAAACTATCCTTATAAGTAACTAGAAAATAATAAAATATTGAACCACCAAAAAAAAATTAAAATTAAAAAACCCTAGCTTCCTTCAAGGTTTATCTCAGGCATCACTATTGACATGAAACTTTAGCTGATTTCTACCCCATCCATCCCCATCCCCAACTGTTGGTACCTTTCCTCTTAATATCAAATTTCCTGATATATCCTCTAATATTGACTTTATTTTGTATTTATTTTCTGTATACCTACATGCACAATATATATAAATATATACATGTTTATGCATATATGTACACATACATATTATGTATCTACGCATACATATGTACACATACATATAGTCTTCTCAATTCCTTGAGGGTCTGAAATTTTTAAATTCTGTTTTTGTATCCCCTGTGGTTAGAATAGTCTCTGGTACATAGTTGGTGCTTGTTCCATATTTTGATTGATTGATTCAATAAACTTATGTTAATGTTGTAATAACTATTATCACCTGTGCACCATTGGCTGTAGTTGGATATTTTTCTGAAATTTTCTAAATTCCAGCAAATCATATGAATGGAAACAAATTGCTGAGCAAATTTTCCTATTTGAAAATGTTTAAGGAAAAATTGCACCAAGAAAAAAAAAAGTTGGTTTAGGTTTACTTTCTTCTTAAGTTGTGTTGCACATATTTCCCCCAATGAAACCTAGGAATTTCCTCTAGTCTGTTCTCCATTACCTCTGTGGGAAAATTTTGAAAAATCAATCTGCTTTCTGCATAACCATATTACATCCCCTTATTTGAGGAATGTCAAATGCAAGCCCCAAAGACCTACAATATCAATCTTGTCCCTGTCTTTTCCAAGTTGAATTTCAGCAGCATTTATGAGGGGGAAAGGAAACTGCATGCAAAATGTCAATATGCCCTAGGAGGTTGTGGATTTTAATAATAATTTTTACTGAGTATATTGTCTCTTCAGGGTAGAACATACCTTTTCCTTTGAGAGGCATGATAGGGTCCTATAAATATAATACATTTTAGAAATATGAGAAGAATAAATGGGGCAGCTTGATGTAGTGGAAAGAACATTGACTTGCCAATCAGGAGACATGTTCTAGTCCCAAGGCTGTCACTATGCAACTTTTGGCAAGCCTCTTAGTCTCTTGGACCCATTTTGAACACCTATAAAATGAAAAGTTTGAACTGTCACTATGCTTCTTTCCTTCTCTAAATCTTATGTGCTATTAAATCTGTGGAAAACAATCAGACTACTTCAACCCAGTTTACCACCCAGTTTTTTCACCATACCAGGCTGTTCTTCCAAAAGTGGGTATTTCAGTGACAAGATCTCCCAGACTTGATTACATTAGGGGTGGTGTCACTCTGAAGAAGCACTTTTACAGTGGAATTCTTTATCTGCACATAATATTTCTCCATCAATCCTAATTCAAAGTTCTAGCTATCCAGTGGGTTCATCATAGCTATAACACCTGAATATCTTATGAAGGATTCCAACCTTAGTGCCATGTCTCTGCTATTTTGAATTATGGAATCAAATCAATGCTCCATTTTTTAAAGGAAAACCAAAGCTGACTAAAGTCAAAGAAGTCTCATTTCAGGGTTTCACATACTTAAACATATTTTATAGAA